>NC_047085.1:220937517-221267451 GCF_902459505.1 Geotrypetes seraphini
TATGCCGACGACATCCTCCTCCTCATCCCCATAACCAATAACCATCATAATATTGCTGAAAAACTCAAACAATATAGATAAAATCCAAATCTGGGCAACGAACAACAAGTTGAAACTGAACGCCACCAAGACAGCACAGCACAGCACAGCAGAACGTCATATCTAACCTCACTCATTCATCAGGCATCACTCTCACAATGGAAAAGTCTACCAAGGTACTCATCTGCATCTTAGGCGACACTCTCACAATGGAACCACAAATCTCTTATCTTCGGGAAAAGACCATCTACACTATGCGTCAACTGCGACTCACAAGACCATACTTCCATCCATATCACTTTTCTCTGATTGTTCAGATGATGGTCTTACCTCAACTGGACTGTTGCAACTCCGCCTAACTTGACATCAACACCACTATTATCCACAAACTGCAGCTCATCCAGAACACAGCCGTTAGACTAATCTACAAATTAAAGAAATATGACTCAATCACAACCTTCATCAGGCAACTACACTGGCTCCCAATATCATTCCGAATAATTTTCAAAACTTCATGTATCCTACACCAGATTCTGTACAGAAACTCAGCAGCCCTTCTCATCCAACTATTCTCTCACTGTTTGGTCGACATTGTGACCAGGCAGATCAGGGCTCGGCCAAGGTCCCAGTCAAACCAAGCAAAAAAGTAAAAGTAAAATCCAGGAAAGAAAATTTCAGGATTTTCAAGGAGGTTAGTTTGAGAAATAATGCCACTGACCACCAGGAGGAGCCAGATATATCTGAAGAAGTAGATAGTGAGTTTTGTCCAAACCACCACCAGGGGAGCTCTAGAGGCCCCTGGAAATCTGCTGACACACCTAGAACAGGGCACGCCCCTAGACTAGATAAGCCAGCACTGGCATTCAGACCAGGAAGCCGGTTAGGGAGGAAGTTTAAGCCTTGCCTCCCTAGGGATCCTCCTGAGCCAAACAGGGACAACAGGCCACAACCCATGGAGCTGATCGAGGCTGAACAAGCTGAAGACTTGTCCCTCCTGAGGGATGAACCCATGGATTTTCAAGAAGCCTGTTCTGGCAGTGAATCTAATTACCCTGAGCTGATACAAGTGGACTTGGCTACCAGCCACAAACAGTGAGTGTGTTTGCTTTTGGTCTGTTTGTGTGCTGTTTTTTTTTCTTTTCCTTTTATGGAAAGTGAACTTTGAGAAAGCTAGGAGTGTAAGGTGGGGAGAGGTTTTGCTTCCACCTTGGGAGGGAATATTTGAAAGCCTATTTTAGGGCCTTTATTTTTGCAAAACCTATTACACTCTCCTGTTCCTGGCAGACCTAGATTGTTGCCAGAGGCTTTCTTTTATTTTGTTTTGGATGGTGAATTGAGGAATTCTGAATGCTGATTTACTGAAATACCTGCTTCGGAGCAGGCAGAGCAAGCTCTGTATTGAACTATGATCTAAAGGAATATTGGGAATTAATAGCAGAAGAAGAAAGTTTGATTTTTGTTTGTGAACTGTTTTGTTTTCATGCCTTCTTGTTTTTGGCAGTTTTTTTTTCTTTCTTCCTTAATGAGGTATGGAATCCTGACTACTGTGACAAAGATTGAGGAATTACTTAACTGCTTTATTGAATGAGTAAAATTGACTTATTTTTTCAATCTACTTCCTTGTGTGGAGACTTTATTTTTGTGTGAAAATAATTGTGAATGTTTTTGAAGGTTCAGTCCTGCAGGGTGACTCTCTGTCGGGTCACACGCTAGTGCATTGGTTGTGGCTACTTTCAGGATTGTTCCAGAGCCCTGATTTAGGCTATAATGGTGGCCACATAATCAAGAAGAATTCTTAACAGAATTCAACTAAACCTGTCATCCACAAAATACCTCCACTACAAGCAAATTTACAACTCTGGGCTAATTTTTCTGGGTGTAAAAACATGGAATGACCTACCAGAAGCCATCAGGAAAGAGACAAACTACACCGCATTCAGGAAAAACCTGAAGATCCACCTCTTTGACAATTAAGGGCTCCATTTACTAAGCTGCGATAGCGGTTTTAGCACGTGCTTAGCACGTACTAGACGATAACGGCAGCATTAAGCTGGCGTTAAGTTCTAGCCATGTAGCATGGGTTTAGCACATGTGGCAATTCTACGTGCGCTAAAAACGCTATTGCAGCTTAGTAAAAGAAGCCCTAACTGTTTCAGCGTCTGTGTAGTACCCCTACTTCTAGGCCCCTTCCCTTGCTTCTCCATGTCCCCACCCCTACTACTTTCCCACTTCCTCTTTGATTTGTCGCCTCGAGCCTGTATAGGTTTGTGCGTCTCACAAATGAAAGGTTAGATTAGATTCATATCAACATTTGTTTTCATTTGCTTCTCAGTACCATTCCATTCCATTTTGTTACCAAAACACTCTCATCACCACTTAAACTCTCCCAATGCAGCCAGAATTTCACAGCATCTTTGCTGCTGCATCACGGATTTAGCTCAGCAGCTCTCTCAATTAAAAAAAACACCCAAAAAATGCTTCGTTATTCAAAAAGTTAAACAGAATACTTCAAAATTATAAATTAAGACAACTTTACTGACTTAAACTCACAATCACCCATCACAGATAATTTACAAAATGACCCACCCAATAGAAATGTCCCATGTGGCAGTGTCCTACTGATCTATTGAAAAAAAAAAATCCCAGAATATAAACAGGAACTATTTATGATCCACTATTTCATGAGAATAATAAATAGATATTGGATATTTTTTAAATATCTAGAATAACCCTGATTAAGGTCAAATACCTCTTTATGGGGGTCTTTTACTAAGGTGCACTAGCCGATTTAGCGCACACTAAATGCTAACATATCTATAGAATATAATGGTCGCGTTAGTATTTAGCACGTGATAATTTTTAGTGTGCGCTAAATCGGCTAGTGTGCCTTAGTAAAAGACCCCCTAAGTGACAGAAGATGTATAGGAAGTCCTCATATTTGACTGCCTTTCATCTCCTAAAAGTCAAAATGGCCAGATTTGAACCTTTCTCTATAATCAGCCATTATTCCTATAATGCAAAGGTTTTCAGGCTGTAGATTAGGGCCCCAAAGTGGTCATATTATCAGGCCTGTGAATCAGTGAGGGCTCACAAGCCGTGCCCTCTCCTCCAACCTGAGCTTCCTGTTAGTCTGGAAACTGATCCAGAGTATTAGGATCTGAGAGTGCACATTGATACACCAGCTCCTGTGCTAACTGCTGTGGCTTGACACCACTATTGTCATTGTTCTTCGGATATGTAGGGAGAGGTGGAAGTTAATGAGAAAAGGAAGTTGAAGTCTGCTAACTTATATTCATGATCCTCTAGAGCAGTGGTCTTTAAGTTGGGGTCATTTTATATCCAAATGAACTGAAGGAGAGCTGCCACATATCTTCCATGCTAGGCCTCATGCAGCAAATCAATGTGTGTCAATGACATCCACCCACCAGTCTGCATTCAAACCTTTTTATTGTATGTATCCTCAATGTGGTGGACATTTCCATATACACTCTCTTTGTTGAGAAATACCTTGCCCTTCAAGCATATGGATCTTCCTCTCATCCACTTCGCCCTTTCTGTCATGAGCTTGGGTAGAGAGGCGGTGAGGCACAGAAAAAAAAGCCACAATAATGAGAGGGCCACCCCATAGTCCTTCGGGAGGGTCCACTGGCCCTTGGGCTTTACACTGAAGGACATTGTTCTGGAGTTACATGAATTTTTAAGTGTTTTTTTTTTCCAAATCTTTATTCATTTTTACATTTTATAACAAGTGTACAATATTATATCAAATAAACAGATCACTTGAAAATCAATACTATTATCCTCATAAAACATAAATATAAATCCCTACCCCCACCCTCCCTTTCCAGAAATAATATAAATCAAGCATATTATACATAATTATATTCAAAAATACTGAAAAAAACCCAATAGTATAACTATATATCTCCCCCCCCTTCCATTACTATAATATACATTTATAGAAAAAAAGGTGTCTAATCATTACAATATGTTATCAATGGCCCCCAAATCTTTTTAAAGTTATAATTCCCTTTTTGAATGGCAATTATTCTTTCCATTTTATATATATATGGCATAATTTTTAAGTGTTAAAATAGGATCCTATTGGATTAAAGTTTAGGAAGCACTCTGTAATAGTATCCAGATTACAATGAGAAGCCACCAGAATGAGTATTGGCATTGTACATCTAATTAGTTTACATATTATAAGGAAGAGTATGAGACCAAAAAAAAAAGATCTTCAGTCCAGAACTATGATTAAGCAGCAGTAATTGTTAAAGATAATGAACTGTAGGTTGGAATTAAGTTTTGTTTCTGTCAGCATTTTTTAGACTATTTAAATGGTTTGGTTTATCTCACTAGTGTAATTGTGTAAATGGATAAAAATTATTGATCCATGCCATCAAATAAGAATCCTCCATCTTCTTTTTCATATAAATCTTGGCAGAGTTTTTCATGTTCCTAATTATAAGCAACAAGCATTATAACGTTTAATTTGTTTTCATTTGAATATTTTCTTTTTTTGTTCTCCTTGCGGTGTGATGTAAGGTCAGGTCAGTTTGAAATCTCCTAACTGCTTAGCCAATTAGGATAATTTGGAATGATGTAAATGTGAATAACACTGGCATATAAAAGAGGTTTTAGTCAGCATGCCAAAAACTAATTGGTGGCATCATTCCAGGAAGAATTTAAAAGCTGAAACGCTGTTAATAAGATTCTTCTTCTTTTTTTTTTTTCCATTCAAGGGCAATTTCTTTCTTTCCCTCATATATTCTCTTGTTCTTTTTCTCTATCTTGGCAACCTCAGCAGAAGGTTGAAACAGAACAGATAAAATAATAGCAATGAAACAAAGTAAGATTTCTATTATATGAAACCAGTAATAAGGGTTATTATTTAACTCATTCATTATGCCAGGGTGCTTTAGACTGCCAAACTATCGCTGAAAATGTGTAACAGCTAGAACAGAGAGAGGAGAAGAAACAGAGATAAAAATGTCTTCACAGAAACAAATCGGGTGGAGAAATCTTTTTTTTTTTTTAATTGAGATTTTCCTAAGATTGCTGTTTCTCTGTGTTAACTCTAACAAGCAGATCTGGTCTTCATTCTGCTTTATTGTATTTAGGAAAACGTAGCTTCAGATTCCCTAGAAAAAGCAAGGTTACCAAACCAAGATCAGAACTGCATCATCTGCTATGGTAAGACTAGGGCAGTAAGACCCCCTCCCCCCCCCAAAAAAAAAAAAAAAAATCCCTATCCATTTGTAGAGCCATAAGGTTCTATTTAGATGCAATATAGATACTTCACATAATCAAGTTCAATGATTTAAAAAAAAAATCTGCTACAGTTGATTGCACTGATTATATCACACCCAAATGCCTCGTAGTACCAATGATAAGGCAAATGTGGTGCAAATAAAAATGGCATTAGCCTGCTTATCTCAATGTTTTGCATGGTTCTGTAATTTTCAGCTGTTTGGCAGCTGTTGCAAATCCTACTTTATATCATGCCACTGCCCAGAGGGGGAAAATATGTTTAACAGAGAAATGTCATCATTTGCAGTGCAATACATGTCTGACAAGTTGACTTAGCGAGTAAAACTTTTGTATTTATTGAGGGTGGATGAAGCAGAATTGAAGAGTGATGGGGAAAACAGTGAAGCCAAGTGTGTGCTTAGCAGCTCGGCCTTATGCTGGTATTATTGTTAATAGCCATAACAAAAAGCTCTGAAGGATCCTGTGCTAAGAAATGGGCTTTGTATGTCCTTAGGCAAGTCTTTCTCACGCACTAGGGCCAGGATTCTCTAAACGGTGCTGATTTCGGCAGCCGCTGATCGCATGTAAATCATATGACAGTGCAGTTTAGAGAATTGCACCTCCAGGAAAGATAGGCGCAAAAAACGTAGGCCAGGTTTTCAAGGCCTACATTATCAGTGCCTATCTTTGCCATGATAAATTGATGGCAATACGATTCTCTAACAGGCGCTTGTGACATGGGTGCTGGTTGGAGAATCGGGGAAGCTAGGCAGGGTTAGACCTCTGTCCATTAGGGCTGACGCGATTCAGTGTAGGACACCAGTCTGAGATTTTCATCCACTTTTTAGGCAGCTGCTGAGACCGGCATCCTATACAGAATTTCCCCATTAACGCATGCTAAGCCTTAGTAAAAGGTCCCCTATTATACCTAAAATACCAGCATTTGTGCATGGTTTTAGTGGCTAAAATTAGGCATCTGTTAATAGAATTATCCTTTATGAGGCATCTTTACATTAGAGAGTTTAATAATGAAGTACTGCTAACCGCAGGAGTTTTTTTTACAGAAGAGGTTCAGGTGGGTTTTAGCGCTTCCTACTCAAAAAAATATTTGTATGCTTGTCCTCAGACATGCTCTGAATATTCCTAAATCTGTGATTTTAAGCTGTGTCTCAAAGCCACCTACTTTTAGTACTCTAACTCCAGGTATTAAAGTCCAGAGGCTACAGCTTCTTTTGCTTTAGTGAATGAATCCAACAGAACTGCAGTGAAATATCGAGTCAATAAACAAAGGCAAAAACCGTAGTGATGATGTACAAGATGCCAAGCCTTTAATAAACAATCATAAAAAATAAATATAAATATAATCATAAAACTTTGTATCCAAAAGGATTGATGAACCCGGATCCAACACGGTCCGTGTTTCGAAGAAACACTCCTTCCTCAGGGGTCCTAAAATGTATCATATAAAAGAGAACTTGATGGATAGCAACTGGAATCAGCAGTAAACAGCTGAGCAAACTGTGAAAGCTCCTACGCAGTGCAGGACAAAAGGGAAAGGGAACATGTCTGCCCCAATTTTACCCTACTGATGCTAACCTTGATAAGTGCTAAGGGAAGCTGACTGTGGTATATGTGGTATATGTGGCAGGGTGGGATCAGTGGCCTAGTAAATGGGGGCAGGGTGTGGTCCGCCCCGGGTGCCATCTTGGTGGGGGTGACAGCACCCGTCCACCTCTCCACCTCCTTGCTCCTTCCTTACCCCTCCTACCATGCTCGTGCACCCCTTCTCTTCCCTCGTACCAGCGATCCTATCCCTAATGTTTTTCCTTATTGCTTGTTCTTTTCTTATAAAAATTGTAGTTCTTCCCATTTACCTTACCTTCCAGTTTGTGTATTTTTATTGATGTACATCGCTTTTATCAAATTTTAAATAAAGCTTGGAAACTTACCCCCTCTTTTACTAAGGTATGCTTTGCTTTTTAGCGCGTGATAAATATTAGCGCACGCTAATCACGTGCTAAACGCTAACACATGTATGTTATCCAATGGATGTTTAGCGGTTAGCACATGTGTTGATTTAGCGTGCGCTGAAACACTTAGCGCCTCTTAGTAAAAGAGGGCCTTAGCGTCCTTAGGATAACATGCATGCATTAGCGTTTAGCGTGTGATAAGTGCGTGCTAATATTTATCATGCGCTAAAAAACATAGTGCACCTTAGTAAAAAAGGGAGGAGGGGTTAATTCTCCCGGTGCGAGAAGCATCAAGAACTTGCTGCCCGCATCGGTATCGGAATTCTCTGACATCACTTCTGGGTCCCACGTCTAGGAGGTGATAACGGAGGGAGAGCAGACACGACGCGGGCAGCAAGTTCGTGATGCTGCTCGTGCTGGGGAAATTAAAGAGGTAGGGGGAAGGGTAGTGGGGGGTGCGTAATGGGGGGGCAGGAAGGAGTGGGTGGTCAGGGGAGGAGTACCACTGGCCCAGGCGCCACTCATCCTTGCTACGTCACTGGGTGGGAGATGTGTTCAATTGCTTAAGATCGCTAGCAGATTAAGGGGTAGCCAGACTGGTGGAGGGACAAAGGTTGATGTGAGGATGTGACCTTGCTTGTGCTGTTTCCTGTGTGGATGGCTCTGGAGCTTTCGGACAAGTGTATGCAGAATAAGAAGACAAGGTTCTACACAGATGATGTAATGGTGGTTCAAGCAGCGAAACCATAAGTTAAAATCTACTACCACAGGGTACTCACCCCCTCTTTTACTAAGGTGTGCTATGCTTTTTTGCATGAGCTAAATGCTAACGTGCGCATGTTACCCTTTTGACGTGTTTGCAGTTACCACATGTGTTGATTTAGCGAGCGCTAAATGCACGCTAAAACGCTTATCGCACTTTAGTAAAAGAGGGCCTCAGGTGTCCCCGTGGTAATTTTTGCATCTATGTGTACTTCCCACACGTTAAAATTTTTTTTTTATTTTTTAGCACTGGGGATGTGTTTGTGAGTGAAGAGTAGACATACCCAGTGCAGCTACATCACCGCACACTAATTGATTCCATTTGCTATTTAGTGGAGCTCAGACAAAGGAGGACTGTGAAGAATTGCAAAGGGACTTGGACAAACTAGGGGAATGGGCGACGAGATGGCAGATGAAGTTCAACATTGAGAAGTGTAAAGTATTGCATGTGGGAAGCAGAAACCCCAGGTACAATTACACGATGGGAGGAATGTTATTGCATGAGAGTACCCAAGAAAAGGACTTGGGGGTAATGATGGACATGACAATGAAGCTGACGGCACAGTGCGCAGCGGCCGCTAAGAGAGCGAATAGAATGCTAGGTATAATTAAGAAGGGTATTAAAACCAGAACGAAAGAAGTTATCCTGCCGCTGTATCAGGCGATGGTGCGTCTGCATCTTGAGTACTGCGTCCAATACTGGTCGCCGTACCTTAAGAAGGATATGGCTTTACTCGAGAGAGTTCAGAGGAGAGCGACACGTCTGATTAAAGGGATGGAAAACCTTTCATACGCTGAGAGATTGGAGAAACTGGGTCTCTTTTCCCTGGAGAAGAGGAGACTTAGAGGGGATATGATAGAGACTTACAAGATCTTGAAGGGCATAGAGAAAGTGGAGAGGGACAAATTCTTCAAACTTTCAAATAATAAAAGAACAAGAGGGCATTCAGAAAAGTTGAAAGGGGACAGATTCAAAATGAATGCTAGGAAGTTCTTCTTTACCCAACGTGTGGTGGACACCTGGAATGCGCTTCCAGAGGATGTAATAGGGCAGATTACGGTACTAGGGTTTAAGAAAGGATTGGACAATTTCCTGCTGGAAAAGGGGATAGAAGGGGATAGATAGAGGATTACTGCACGGGTCCTGGACTTGTTGGGCCGCCGCGTGAGCGGGCTGCTGGGCACGATGGACCCCAGGTCTGACCCAGTGGAGGCATTGCTTATGTTCTTATGTACAACTATTGGGGTAAAGGAAATAGTACTTGATATACTGCTTTTTCTGCATGTTTGCATATTTTTAGACAGGCACTCTTTTTTGGTGGCTGGCGCAATGCAGTATTAACTGACTTGCATGGAGTGACAAGGAGGTGCAGTGGAAGTTGAACTTACAACCATGGGGCGCTGAGGCAGTTGCTGTAAGCACTAGGCCACTCCTCCATGTCATAAGCATGCGGTTAGCACATGAGCCCGTAACACCTACAAAACAGGTGTAGTTAAAGGCTTACATGCTAATGGTCACATACGAATGGGAAGATTAGCTCATAGCCATTATTGCACAAATGGAAAATGTTGCCATTTTATAGCCACACTAAAAAGGACATCAGCGGGTGGGAGATCCATGTGCTAATTATAGTGTAGACTGAATAAAGGAATGGAAAACGAAGTAGTGTCCAAATAATAATATAATTTGACAAAGTTGATGGAACACTAATAGTATATATAACGTGATTATAATCAAGGGAAAAAAGACCTCAAAATACCCCTAAAGTGTGATCAATAAAGTCACAAATATTTTGGGGTTAGGTATCATCACCGGTCAAAAGTTGCTGGTCATTTGAATGCTCAATTATTTAGAAGGAAAAATTTAAGTATGAAATTGATATACACTATATTTATAATAAAAGACAAAAATGTTTTAAATAACTAAAAATCAATGAAAATTAAAAATATTAAAAATTCAAGGGTTTTTGACCGGTGATGATACCTAACCCCAAAATATTTGTGACTTTATTGATCACACTTTAGGGGTATTTTGAGGTCTTTTTTCCCTTGATTATAATCACGTTATATACACTATTAGTGTTCCATCAACTTTGTCAAATTATAGTGTAGGCCGCATTTTAGCTTGGCTTTGTAAAAGTGAGAGTCTGAACAGGATTGGGATGGGCGATGCAATTACAGAAGTTCAAGTTGTCGTTAAGGATTCAGGTTATGATCAGGGATTGGATTGGGGGGGGGGGGGAGGAGGAGGTTATACAGGTCAGTTTTTCTTTACCAATAGCCACAGCCACCTCCTAATTAGCAGAATTGCCCTGAAACAAAAATGTACAAAACTGAAACAAAATCAAATTGAATTATTAAAAAAAAAAAAAAAAAAAACCTGCAAAAGACACAGGAGGCTAGACAAAATGATTTTATATTTTGTTTGCCTGCACATCCCTAATATCTAGAGGCAAGAAATGAATAGAACCAGTTGAGGACAGTGACCCCGAGGTCAAGATCAGATAGCTGAGATAGAATTTTATGAGCAACTAAATCAAGTGCAGCTGAGAGCATCAATGAATTCTCTAATCTCACTCAGCAGGGCAATGAGGTGTGCTTCTGTGCTTTGATGCTCATGAAACCCAAATTGATGGGATGTAAGTGTATTGGTTTTTGTCAAGATGGATCTGCAGCTGGGTGAGGAGAGTTTTTCCAAGATTTTAGAAGCAAAATAATCAACACAAAACATTCTGTACGACACTATGGGCTCCTTTTACGAAGGTGCGCTAGGGCCTTAATGCGCAGAATAGCGCATGCTAAATTGCCACGCACGCTAGCCGCTACGCTTCCATTTGAGCAGGCGGTAGATTTTTGGCTAGCGTGCGCTATAGTGCGCGCTAATCCGGTGCGTGCGCTAATACCGCTAGCGCACCTTCGTAAAAGGAGCCCTATGTTTACACAGTTGAGGCCAAAAGTTTGTTTAAGGTGTTTAATTAATGTGTGGCTTTGAAGCATATTTCAGAGCATGATTTATGGGGGGAAACAGTAGGAGAAGATGACTGGGTAACTTTATGGACAAGGATTGTAGGCCTATTCTCTCGGCTTCAGTGACACAGTCCCTCTTTTATGTGGCTCATCGGACCCTTTGGACAACCTATAAAGTGTCATGGTTGTCAAGGAGGGGGGATTGAGTGTTTGTTGGGGTGTCAGGTCAAAAGCGCGCCGGGACAAAGACGCGCGCAGACAATTGAGCGCAACACGGAGGTGCGCGCCAAAGAAAATTACTGTTTTTAGGGGCTCTGACGGGGGGGGCGTGGGGGGGAACCCCCCCACTTTACTTAATACAGATTGTGCCGCGTTGTGGGGAGTTTGGGGGGTTGTAACCCCCCACATTTTACTGAAAACTTCACTTTTTCCCTGTTTCTAGGGAAAAAGTTAAGTTTCCAGTAAAATGTGGGGGGTTACAACCCCCCAAACTCCCCACAACGCGGCACAATCTGTATTAAGTAAAGTGGGTGGGCTCCCCAACAAAACCCCCCCGTCAGAGCCCCTAAAAACAGTAATTTTCTTTGGCGCGCGCCTCTGTCTTGCGCTCAGTTGTCGGCGTGCGCCTTTGTCTTCCGCGATTATGTCTATGAACCGTTTGTTGGTCCTGTTGCCTGGAGGTGGGGACCTTTCAACATAAGTTATTTGCTTGTTCTTGTGTACAATTGTTTTGGAAATCAGTATGGGAGTTTTAGCTATTTTTAAATTTCCATATTTCACCAACTTACAGACTACGGCCTTGACTGCAGTGTTAAATAAAACAGAGGCCAAGTTATTTGATGTATTAACAGGTTTAACAATTCAGCAAATTTGAACTTGCTGGAAGGATAGTTCTGAACTTTCAGATTGTGCATGATGGAATTCTGTTTGTTTGGTGCAAAAGTATGAGGAAGTAGCATCTGTAAAACAAAAGCGATATTGCTGAAAGGCTATCGGGTAAGATTTGCCACTTTGTGGATGATACCAAAATCTGCAATACAGTAGATACCCCTGATGGTGTGAATAATATGAGGAAGGACATAATGAAGCTTGATGACTAGTCTGAAATTTTTCTGCTAAGTCTTAATGCTAAGAAATACAAGGTCATGCATTTGAGCTGCAAAATTTTGAGGGGATGGTAAGGTTTTAAGGGTGAAGAACTTTTGCTCATGAAAGAGGAGCGGACTTGGGTGCTAAGGAGACCAGAATTGAATGCAATACTCCAGATGAGGTTGCACCATAGAGCGATACAAGCAGTGGCGTATCAAGGGGGGGGGCGGGAGGGGCGGTCCGCCCCGGGTGCCAGCCCTGAGGGGGTGCTCCCAGCCTTGCCGTTCAGTCCCCCCCCACCCCCGAAGGACCGCTCGCCCCACTGACCTTCCTGCACCACCTGTGAAGCAGCCCGCAGCAGGATCGCGACGTCAGCTATCCCT
Source organism: Geotrypetes seraphini (assembly GCF_902459505.1). Lineage (NCBI taxonomy): Eukaryota > Metazoa > Chordata > Amphibia > Gymnophiona > Dermophiidae > Geotrypetes > Geotrypetes seraphini. The sequence goes on from NC_047085.1 coordinate 220,949,981, forward strand.
GAACTGCTTGGGCGCTGCTTCCTGCGCCGCGGTCCTGCCCTTCCTCTGACGTCAGAGGAGGGGCGGGACCGCGGCGCAGGAAGCAGCGCCTAAGCAGTGCAGGAATAGCTGACGTTGCGATCCTGCTGCGGCTGCTTCATAGGTGGTGCAGGAAGGTCAGTGGGGCGAGCGGTCCTTCGGGGGTAGTGGTGGGAGGACTGAACGGCAAGGCTGGGAGCATAGGTAGTGCTGCTTCATAGGTGGTGCGGGGAGTCCAGGGGGGCGAGCAGTCCTTCGGGGTGGGGCGGGCGGGCAGGCAGGCAGGCTTTCAAGGGGGAGGGGGGTGACAGGCAGGCAGGCAGGCCTTCAAGGGGGGGCAGGCAGGCCTTCAAGGGGGGAGGCAGGCCTTCAAGAGGGGGGACAGGCCTTCGGGGGAGTGCAGACCTTCAAGGGGGAGGGACAGGCCTTCAAGGGGGGGCAGGCAGGCCTTCAAGGGGGGGCAGGCAGGCCTTCAAGGGGGGGACAGGTCTACAAGGGGGTGGGACAGGCCTTCAAGGGGGGGACAGGCCTTCGGGGGGGCTGCAGGTCTTCAGGGGGGTGCAGGCCTTCAGGGGGGGGTGCAGGACTTCAGGGGGGGGTGCAGACCTTCAAGGGGGTGCAGGCCTTCAAGGGGAGGACAGGCCTTCAAAGGGGGGACAGGCCTTCAAGGGGGGGACAGGCAGGCAGGCCTTCAAGGGCGGGACAGGCAGGCAGGCCTTCAAGGGGGGGACAGGCCTACAAGGGGGGGGGGACAGGCCTACAAGGGGGTGGGACAGGACTTCAAGGGGGGAAAGGCCTTTGGGCGGATGGAGGCCTTCAGGGGGGGGTGCAGGCCTTCGGGGGTGCAGGACTTCGGGGGGGTGCAGACCTTCAAGGGGGGGACAGGCCTTCAAGGGGGGGGACAGGCCTAAAAGGGGTTGGGACAGGCCTTCAAGGGGTTGCAGGCTTTCGGGGGTGGGGGTGCAGGCCTTCAAGGGGGGACAGGCCTTCGGGGGGTGCAGGCCTTTGGGGGGGGTGCAGACCTTCAAGGGGGGGACAGGCCTTCAGGGGGGGGACAGGCCTTCAAGGGGGGGGACAGGCCTACAAGGGGGAGGGACAGGCCTTCAATGGGGGGACAGGCCTACAAGGGGGTGGGACAGGCCTTTAAGGGGGGACAGGCCTTTGGGGGGACCCTGGTTTAGAAGTACACAGAGGGAAGGGGGTGTTCAAAGAGACGTGCATATGCCAAACTTTGGGGGGGGAGGAAGAAATAATGGGTCTGAAAATAGAGGAGAGGGAGAGAGATGATGGACCATGGGATTTAGGGAGGGAAAGAACAGAAAGGGAGAGAAATTGGACACAAGGGATGGTGTGGAGGAGGGATAGAGATACTGGATAGGAGAGTAATTGGGAAAAGAAAGGGAGAGATGGTGGACTCTGGGGTGATGGGGAAGGAGGGAGAGATGCCGGATGAAAGGGTAGTTAAGAAAAGGTGGATCTGTGGAGGGAGATGAAAAAAAGGAAAGATACCAGACTTCCTGGGGAGGGAAGGGAAATGTTAAGGGAGGACAGAGTTGGTAGATGGATGGTTAGCACGCAGAAAGAAGAAAGAAGGAGACCCTGGCAAGCAAGATATCAGAAGAAAACCAGAGCCTTGGACCAACAAGATTTGAAATATAACCAGACAACAAAAGGTAGAAAAATTAATTTTATTTTCTGTTTTGTGATTATAATATGTCAGATTTGAAATGTGTATCCTGCCAGAGCTGGTGTTGGACTGCAAACGTGAGCTAGGATTTAACAGAGAGAGGAAAAGTCCTTTTTGTTTCTTTATTTTATTTACACCACAGCGCCAGTATGGTTAGGAGAAGCCAAAGGGGGTGAAAAAGCTATAAAACCCACCAGGAGTTTTGAAAAAAAATCACCCAACTGGGCAGGAAAATCGAATTGAAAAACCAATTCAATAGGCTGAATCGAATCGAAATTTTTTTTTTCCTGAATCTGGCAGCATTAGTTTGTGCTACTGTCTTAGACTTTAGGACCTGGGATTGGGGAGAGATGGCATCCTCAGTACTTTATAATGCAAGTGAAATGAGGATTTGGTCAGACTTTTGAAGGGTCTGCAGAAAAAAAATATTGTATAGGCCGGGGACATTAGACAGCAGGAAATGGGAACTTTTCTTCCTTCTATTTTTGTGAATGGAAAGGCTGAGGATGTCAGAGATTTCAGTTAAAATATGTGCTATATAAGAAAATATAATAATGTGTTTTATAAAGTTTATAGCATAGCTGGCCTACCCAGTGAGGTGTTCCTAGTGGTGCTGGTGGCAGCGTGTCAATGTGTTGAGAGGAAGAGGTGGTCTGGGAAATTCTGCTGAGCAAACTCCGGGCCCATTTCCACCCCCCAGTTAGTCCACTCTACTCAACTGGTTCACACACTGAGTGGGTCTTTGGGTGTTGTTTTGGGATCTCTTCCAGTGGTTTATCAGTATCTCCTTCTGGTCCAAGGAAGGAAACTTTGTTATCCTTAGCATTGACCTACAGAATATGTTTGTAACAGCGCTGCTTGTGTGGCATTAGGCTATGTAGTGATCGAAAGAAAAAAACAGACCTTTGCACATTTTTGCACTATATGGTGGGTGTATGAGGAGATTCACATTTCCTGCACAGCTAAGTCCGTGTGAAGTTACCTTGTGCTGTATTTGACATCTAGCAAGGTCTCTGTTTGAAAGGAAAGATCTAAACTTAAAAATGAAGTGGCCAGAAGTTATGGTAAAAGCAGATAGTGTAGCTGGTTTTAAGAAAGATTTGGACAAATTCCTGGAGGAAAAGTCCATAATCTGTTATTAAGACATAGGGGAAGTGTCTGCTTGCCCTGGATCGGTAGCATGGAATGTTGCTACTCTTTGGGTTTTGACCAGGTATTAGTGTCCTGGATTGGCTATCATGAGAATGGGCTACTGGGCATGATGGACCATTGGTCTGACCCAGTTAGGCTATTCTTATGTTATGTTCTCATCTGTAGGGGCCTTTGTTTTCACTTCTTATTTTAATGTATTTTTTTTCTGGGAACTTATCAGTGTTTTTTATAATGGGAACAAAAATGGAAGAGAATTAATGTGTGTGGGATGAGGGGGTAACTAATTTCTTCAGCTAAATAATTCAATCCACTTCAAACAGACATAGGAGAACTCACGCACCATTCACACACCCTCCAACCAAAAACGTCAAAAGAAAAAAACCTCCTAGCCAAACGTTCGACAACCTCCTAGCCATTCGAGCTGCAACACTCGACCCCCAACTCTACAACCAATTGACATCGACCACAGACTGCAAAACCTTCAAAAAGAAATAAAAACCCTTCTATTAAAAAAACACTTAAAACCGAACTAACACAATCAGAACTGTCCCAAGCATCACCTGCAACTACTCCATATGTACTTCTGATGTCATGACAATTCAGATATAATTTATGTTATGTTATGTTTGGAATATAAGAAAATTTTCACTGCCTGTTTCTATTCTGACCATTTATTCCGATTCATGGTCATTACAAAAAAATATTTTTTTACATGGGGGGGGTGTCAAAAAATGATGGGCCCCTAGGTACGCCCCTGGATACAAGGGCATTGTAACATTCTTAGTCTTGTTAACCATCCCTTTTTAAGTAATTCCTAGCATCCTATTTGCTTTTTCTGGCCGCCGCCACACATTGGCCAGAAGATTTCATCGTATTGTCTATGATGTCACCCAGATTAATTTCTTTGGCGCTAATCTCCAAGATGGACCCTAGCCTCTGGTAACATAATAACATAAGAATTTCTGCTGCTGGATCAGACCGGTGGTCCATTCTGCCCAGCAGTCTGCTCATACAGCAGCTCTCAGGTCTAAATGAATCCAGCCTCACCTGCATACGTTACAGTTTAGCAGGAACTTGTCCAACTTTGTCTTGAATCCCTGTAGGGTTTCCCCTATAACAGCCTCAGGAAGAGTATTCCAGTTGTCTACTACTCTCTGGGTGAAGAAGAACTTCCTTACGTTTGTATGGAATCTATCCCCTTTCAGCTTTAGAGGTGGCGCTCTCGTTCTTCCTACCTTGGAGAGGGTGAACAATCTGTCTTTATCTACTAAGTCTATTCCCTTCATTATCTTGAATGTTTCAATCATGTCCCCTCTCAGTCTCCTGTTTTCAAGGGAGAAGAGGCTTAGCTTCTCCAATCTCTCACTGTACGGCAACTCCTCCAGCTCCTTAACCATTTTAGTCGCTCTTCTCTGGACCCTTTCAAGTAGCACCGTGTCCTTCTTCAAGTACGGTGACCAGTGTTGGACGCAGTACTCCCTGGTTTGGTACAGCAGCATGATAACCTTCTCCAATCTGTTCGTGATCCCCTTCTTTATCATTCCTAGCATTCTGTTTGCCCTTTTTGCCGCCACCGCACATTGCATGGAAAGCTTCATCAACTTGTCGATCAGAACTCCCAAGTCTATTTCCTGGGAGGTCTCTCCAAGTACTTCCCCGGACATCCTGTATTCGTGCATGAGATTTTTGTTACTGACATGCATACTTTACACTTATCCTTGTTGAACCTCATTTGCCATTTCGATGCCCATTTCTCGAGCTTGGTTATGTCACATTGCAGATCTTCACATTCCCCTTGCATCCTCACTATTCTGAATAACTTCGTATCGTCCGCAAATTTAATCATCTCACTCGTCGTACCAATTTCCAGGTCATTTATAAAGATATTGAAGAGCACAGGTCTAAGCACCAAGCCCTGCGGCACCCCACTGGTGAGTCTCTTCCAGTCCGAGTATTGTCCTTTTACCCCCACTCTCTGTTTCCTATGCTCCAGCCAGTTTTTAATCCATGTGAGTATTTCACCCTCGATTCCATGGCTTGCAATTTTCCGAAGTAGTCGTTCATGTGGAACCCTGTCAAACGTCTTCTGAAAATCCAGATATACAATGTCGACCAGGTCGCCCTTGTGTATCTGCTTGTTTACTCCCTCAAAGAAGTGCAGCAAATTTGTCAAATACGATCTGCCTTTGCTGAAACCATGCTGACTGGTCCTCAATAGCCGTGTCCGTTAAGGTGATCAATGATGTGGTCCTTTATCACTGCCTCTACTATCTTTCCCGGTACCGAGGTCAGACTCACTGGTCTGTAGTTACCCGGATCCCCCCTCAAATCTTTTTTGAAGATCGGCATAACATTCGCCACCTTCCAGTCCTCCGGAATCTTTACCAATTTGATCGAAAGATTGGCTACTAGTTGAAGCAGTTCAGCTATAGTCCCTTTCAGTTCCTTGATGGATGCCATCTGGTCCCTGGGATTTATCGCTCTTTAGCCTATCAATCTGCCTGCATACCTCATCTAGACTGACCGTCAACCCTGTCAGTTTCCCTTCTTCGTTTCCAGCATATAGCCTGATGGGTTATTCTTCCCAATGTGCATCACTTTGTATTTGTCCACATTAAATTTCATCTGCCACTTGGACGCCCAGTCTTCCAATTTCCTAAGGTCCACCTGCAATTTTTCACAATCCACATGCGTTTTAACAATTTTGAACAGTTTAGTGTCATCTGCAAATTTAATCACCTCACTCGTCATTCCAATTTACAGATCATTTATAAATAAGTTAAATAGCACTCCAATGTTTACTCTCCTCCATTGAGAAAAATGAGCATTTAACTCTACCCTCTGTTTTCTATCCGATAACCAATTCCTAATCCACAACTGAACTTTGCCACCTATCCCATGACTCTTTAATTTTCTCAGGAGCCTCTCATGAGGAACTTTATCAAAAGCTTTCTGAAAATCTAAATACAGTATATCATCCGGCTCATCTTTATCCACATGTTTATTCATACGTTCAAAGAAGTCAAGCAAATTTGTGAGGCAAGATTTCCCTTTGCTGAACACATCCTGACTCCATCTCATTAAATCATGTTTGTCTACGTGTTCCACAATTTTATTTTTTATAATTGTTTCTACCATTTTGCCCAGCACTGAAGTGAGGCTTATCGGTCTGTAAATTCCCGGATCCCCAGAGCCCTTTTTAAAAATCGGTGTAACATTGGCCACCCTTCAATCTTCAGGTACTACACACGATTTTAGCGACAGGTTACAGATCACTAACAGCAAGTCAGCAATTTCATGTTTGAATTTTTTTAGTACCCTGGGATGTATACCATCCAGTCCTGCTGGTTTATCACTTTTTAACTTGTCAATTTGGCTTAGTATATCTTTCAGATTCACCGAGATTTCTTTCAGTTCCTCTGCATCATCACCTTTGAAAACCATTTCCGGTTCAGGTAGATCTCTTACATCTTATTCTTTAAAGACTGAAGCAAATAATTCATTCAGTCTTTCCACTATGGCCTTATCCTCCCTGAGCACCCCTTTCACTGCTTTGTCATCCAACGGTCTCACAGATTCCCTCACAGGCTTTATGCTTCTGATGTACCTAAAAAAATTGCTATGAGTTTTTGCCTCTTTTGCAAGTTCTCTTCATATTCTTTCTTAGCTGTCTTTATCAATGCTTTGCATCTAACTTGCCAGTGTTTGTGTTTCTTCCTATTTTCTTCATTCAGATCTTTTTTCCATTCTTTAAAGTTTTTTTTTGGCTCTAATAGTCTCTTTCACTTCACCTTTTAACCACGCCGACTCTCATTTCCTCTTCTTTCAATCTTTGCTGATAAGTGGAATGCATATGGTCTGGGCTTTCACGACAGTATCTAATATAATAAAGAGCTAGCCGCGCATGCGCACTCCTATTTGCGTGTTCTGTGCGCTGTAGGTCTGTGGCCTAAGGAGTGTGCATGCGCGCTAATACGTCACCAGCCTATCGCCTCCACAAGGCGGACCGCAGCCAGACGACATTCTCCGTTTCTCCTGCCGCCGCCGCCGATCTCCGTTTCTCCTTTGCCGCCCACCCCCTTCTCTTCCCGCGGGCCCGAATGGCGATTCCAGCAGCGTGTACATGTCTCCACACGCTGCTTCGGGCCCTTCTACTGCCCTGATTTGCTCTGCCGCGTCTCTGATGATGTCATCAGGGACGTGCCAGAGTAAATCAGGGCAGTAGAAGGGCCCGAAGCAGCGTGTGGAGACTGATAAAAGCGCTGCTGGAATCACCACCTTTGTAGTCCGGCCCGCGGGAAGGGGAAGGGGAAGGGAAAGGGGGGGGGGTAGAGGAAACGCTAATGCTGCTGAACAGGGAACTGGTGGGGGGGGAGGGAAATGGAGGGGAAGGGAATGCTGCTTTGGACGGACAGACAGACAGAGAGAGGAAGGGAAACACAAAGAAAATAAGAGATACACAGGGGCAGGTGCTCAGGGAACTGGTGTGGGGGGAGGGAAATGGAGGGGGATGGAATGCTGCTTTGGAACGACAGAGAGAGGAAGGGAAACACAAAGAAAATAAGAAAGACACAGGGGCAGGTGAACAGGGAACTGGTGTGGGGGGAGGGGGATGGAATGCTGCTTTGGACAGACAGACAGAGGGAGGAAGGGAGACAGAAAGGAAAGAAGAAAGACACAGGGTCAGGGAGACAGACAGGCAAAGGGGGCCAGGGACAGAGACAGACAGAAAGGACAGCGGGAGCCACGTCAGGAGGGGTGCGGGATGCGGCAGTGGGAACTTTTCCAATGGGTGCAACTGGGCAGCTGTCGGGAACCTCTGATCAGGGGCAGAGCAATGTAAGAGTATCATAGGGATAAGAAGGAGGAGGGAGGATAAAAAAGGAAGGGATGCCTACTGCTGGACAGGGGGAGAAGGAAAGAGATGCTGATGGACAGGGGAGGTGAAGAAAAAGGAATGGAGGACTAATGTTGGACAGGGGGCAAAGGAAAGAGGTGCTGCTGGACAGGGGGGAGGTAAAACAAAGGGAGAATGGCTGCTGCTGCATAAGGAGAGCAGTGAAGGGGTGGTGGTGGACACAGTGGAGGTAAAAGGAAGGGAAAATGGACAGGGGGAGCAGGCAAGAGGTGGTGATGGACAGCCAAGGAAAAAGAAAGGCAGAAAGAAAGAAAGTGGCTAAGGAGAGAGAGAGAAAAAAAGACAGACACACACACATATGTTCTAGCACCCGTTAATGTAACGGGCTTAAAGACTAGTTTTTAAATAATATCCATGCCTGGTTTAGTCTTAACCTTTGCAACTGATCCTTTTAACTTCTTTTTAACCATTTTCCTCATTTTATCATAGTCGCCCTTTCAAAAATTAAATGCCCCTACAGTAGATTTCTTTTGCATTGTTACTCGCAGTACCAGCTCAAATTTGATCACGTTATGATCACTATTTCCCAGCGCACCCAACACAGTTAACTCCCGTACTGTCTTGCATTCCACTAAGGACCAAATCTAAAATAGCACCCCCCTCTTGTCGGTTCCCGAACCATTTGCTCCAAGAAGCAGCCATTTATGACATCTAGGAATTTTACCTCCCTAGCACTCCCAATTATTATAGTATTGCCCATTTCTCCAGCTTTCCTAATCTCTAAAAACATTTCTTCATCTGTCTGCTTATTTTGTCCCGGGGGACTGTAGTATAACCCAACCTTTATATTCCTTCCCTTCACACATGGAATTTCTATCCATAAGGATTCCACACTACTATCTATGCCATGAAGAATGTTTATTTTATTTGATTAAATTCCCTCTTTAACATAATTGTACATGAGGCGAGTCTCTCATTTGAAAGGATACTCTGGAATGAGAGGTCATATGATGAATTTGAGAGGCTTAGGATTAATCTAAGGAAATACTTTTTTTTACAGAAAGGATGATAGATGCATGGAATAGTCTCCTAGTATAGATGGTGGAGACAATGATGGTGTCTAAACTTAAGAAAGCATGGGACAGGCATGTGGGATCTCTTAGGGAGAAGAGGAGATAGTGGAAACTGCAGATGAGCAGACTGGATGATACATTTGGTCTTTATCTGCCATCATGTTTCTATCCTCCCTTTAAACAAACTACACTAAAAGTTTTTAGAACGGGCTGGTGAGGTATGTACTCCAACACTCATAGGAATTTTATGAGTATCAGAGCATTTACTGCACTAACTTGCACTAAAAACCTCTAGGACAGCTTAATAAAAGGGGCCCTATTTTCTATGAAATTTTAGGAAAATAATAAAGTAAAATAAAGAATATTTAGAAAACACAACTAACTGCCAAGTTAGAATTTTAAGCACAGGAGATTATATATTGGAGAATTTTATTCAGAGGCATGCTTCTATAAAAGCCAGTGTATGAAATGTAACAGACTTTAATGCCACACTTCAATACAAGAGGCTCATTCTGATTTATAATCTGCTTTCTCTTTTTCTGATCCAGCACTTCAAAATGATTGAGACTGAGAACAGCTAATCATAGTCTTCAGTGTAAATATATATATTTTACTATGATCTGGAGTTTACAGAGAGGATATCTGCCATTTTGATTATAAAAGAATAGTTAATAAAAGAATGGAATAAAAGAAAAATAAAAAAATGGCAATGAAAAAAAAGAGCAATCATCTTTTAAAGCTGTTAAAGAATTATGACTAAAGTAATGATTTGCCAGAAGAGAGAGCCTTGTTGCTTCTCAAGCAAAGAAGCTTTCTGCAATTTATTTCTATTCATTGGGTCTGATTTTATAAGTTTTGGGTTTTTGAGAGGGGCTTGGAGATGATACAGAATGGGCTTGTAGTTGTGAAGCTCTCATCTCAAGGCATACTTTTTCAGTTTTAAACCAAACATTTTTCCCATAAAAAAGTTTAAATTTGACTGACTATGGCCTCTACTAAACAAACCAAGTTGGAAATGGCTTTTAATGCAGGAGGGAAGGCAAAATGACTGAAAGCTGATCCGCTCACACCATCCAAGATTCCCCTGCCTGCTGAAGCTTTTGACGTTGCAGAGTTAATGGAGGAGCTGAGAAGTATCAAATTATTACTACAAGTTAACTGAGAAAAACTGGCATCATTGAGGGAAGAAGTTTCTAACCTGGCTCAGAAGATTGAGATTATACACACCCAATTAGAGCAGCTGGAAACTAGGGTTGAAAAAATGGAGTAAGAAAGATCACAAGGCTCTCCAGGACATGGAAAAACAGATGGAAGAATTTGAGAACCGATCGAGGAGGAATAATGTGAGAATACTGGGCCTATTGGAAGGAGTGGAGGGGAATAATGTGATTGGATTCTTGGAAGAATTTATACCAAAAATGCTCCCCCTTAACCTAAAGGTGCCGTTATAAATTGAAAGGGCGTATAGAATCCCGGTGAGGAGATCCAATGGTCAACCAGGCCCTAGACCACTAATATTTCATGTCCTTCGTTTCCAACATGCTATAGAGATTTTAAGGCTAGCAAAAGAAAACAGAAGCCTGAAGTATAAAGATTCAAAAATCTTATTTGTCCCAAACTTTGCAAGGGCAACAGTGAACCTGCGCAGGCAATTTTTATTATTGAGACCACAATTGCAGCAGTTTGGGGCAAAGTATGGGCTTTTTTACCCCGCATTAATGCGGGTAACTTATGATAACAAATCAGTTCAATTTGATGACCCCGTCAAATTAAAATAATTCCTGTCTCAACAGGCAGTACCAATGAACTGAGGAAACCTGAGCAAACATAGCATTATTGTTTTATTTTTTGCAATACTGGTGGCATTCTTTGATGTTTGTGCTTTGATGTTTGAATTAATTTTGGAACATTTTTGAAGTCTGTTTTCTAACTGTCACAGACCATGAGGACATTCTGTTTCCTTTATTTGAATCCGCCTCTTGATAGGAATAGGATCAATCTTTGTCTTATTCTTGATGAATGGCGGTGGCCCGAGCTGTTAGTTCCCTCCCCTCAAAGAGAGGTCAAAGGCTCCAATGGGAACACACGCTAGCTGCGTCAAAAGAGAGTGAAGGTCTGGTTTGCTTGCTTGGAAAGTTGGATTAAGAGGGAGGAATTACAAGCGGATGTGTCACTGGAACATTACTGGAGATTATTTAATAACTACAGTCAGCATTGGAATGAGTCAGTTCTTTAACTACAATATGGAAAGCTGGATCGGCAATGCAAGATGTAATTGATGGATTTCTATTATCTCACCTTGAACCTGTTGGAGGGAAGAGGTGCAATGGATGATTGATGAAGAATGGAAGATGAATGATCTTGTGGTGAATGGAAGTCATTTAAGATGATGGGTTGCTTTCTGGGAGTCACATAATCATTTTAAGGATTTTTCTATGTTATTTACTCTTTCAATATATTTATGTATTTATATACTTTATATAATTATATCATATATTTATCTCTGAGGGCCAATTCTTTGGCCATACTCAATATTATATATTTCTTTGCTGTTTCTGTTCTAAAAGATATGCCTTAGAGGTCATTGTTTTAATTTAATTTAATATATAATACAAAGAGGGTTATACGAAGAGGGGTTACTTTGTCTTATCCTGGGGTAATACACTGGGGGATAAGTTAAATATTAGTTCATTGCAGTGGACTTTTATGGGTTATCTGACATGTTTTATGTTTTTAAGGTTAATTAAAAGTAATACACTAGTTGGATAGCTTTCTTCTAATATATTTCATTTTCTAAATTAATTCAAATAAATATATTATTTCATATTCATGAAATCTCATAAGTATTATCCATGTAATATTATTATACAACAGTAATTTACTTACTTATTAATTTATTTACTTATTAATTGCAAATTAATTTATTCATTATTAAGATATTTAATTATTAAGGTAGTGATTTAATTATTGAGACATAATTGGGTAGATCACTGTTTAGCTTTTATACGGAAGTATTTATGTTGCCTGGAGGGAGGGAGGTTCTGACTGCTAGTCTATATGGGCGCTTTCAAGCAGTTGTGTTATCTTGGGGATTGGGAAGAAGGGGGTGAACATGGGAGTTTTAATAAGGGATTTTGGACATGTATTTATCAAAGGGTGTTGTTAGGGATAAATGGATTTTTGGTTTATTTCTTATGGTCTCATTACTTTAAAATTTTATAATGAATTTTAAACTGTTTTCCTTAAATGTCAATAGGCTCAATCATCCTATTAAGAGTTTAAAAAGCACTCAATTTTCTAAAACAGCAGGAAGCAGATATATATTTTATCCAAGAAACTCATTTCTCCACTATTGAATTGATTAAGATGGAAGGGAGTGGGTTAGGCATTGTTTTTTTCACTTTTGCTGTGGCTAAGAAGGCTGGAGTGGCTATCTTAGTACATGGGAACTGCTCAGCTGCATTTAATCTGATTTCTGCAGATCCCTCAGGTAGATGGATCCATGTGGACATGATCTTGGGGAAAGATATTCTAACACTTTTTAATATTTATGCCCCTAATTCAAATCGAGCTGAATTTTTCAAAACTTTTCAGCAGTTGATTCTACCATTGGCTTCTAATTTAGTAGTGGTGGGGGATTTTAATGCTGTTATGGATCCATTGTTGGATAAACAACCCAGTAAAATACTAAAATCATTGGGGTTAGATAATTTGGTACAATCCTGTGGATTGAAAGATATAAGGCAGATTCTTCATTTTAATTCTCAGGAATTTTCTTTCTGTTCCCATGCCCATAAATCATTCTCACAAATAAATTATGTTTTTGTATCAGATAAATTACTACAGCAAGTCACAAAAGCCAAAATAGATTCAATTATTTTGTCAGATCATGGTGGGGTTTGGATTGCTGAACAAGATAGCAGTTGACCTGTTTTGAGATTCAATAATACATTGCTTGCAGATTTAAACTTTCTTGAAGAATTTCAATTAAAAATGAATGAATGAATACGTTCAACTGAATGCCACAGAGGAAATCTCTTTAGAAACATTGTGGGATGCTTTTAAAGCTAAAATGAGGGGGCAAATCATATCATATTCGTCACACATTAGGAAACAAATAAACTGAGACTAAGCAGCAGATTTCTGCGACTCAATGGCCACAAATTTGGACTTTTTAGGATGATATTTACAGCGTCAGCATCTATGAGACAAACGTGTTTTTTTTTGTTACATAGAAGTTTTTATACCCCTGTTAGATTACAAAAATTAGATAGTTCTAAGTCAAATAGATGCTGGCACTGTCATCTCGATATAGGAACACTGGATCATCTGCTCTTCTTCTGTCCCTTGATACTTAAATGTTGGCGATCCATTTGGGATCAAATCAATAGAATATTGGAAGTTCCATTGGCATTGACGTGTCTGCACTGGCGCTGTCTGTGTCGTGTCAGCAATTTTTCATAATAAGCAGTATGGCAACTCCCATCATAATGAGAGTCTATTATTAAATGAAGTTATTGGACTCTTGGCCCTCAATAACGTAACAAACAGCTGTTTGTTATGTTATTGAGGGCCAAGAGTCCAATAACTTCATTTAATAATAGACTCTCATTATGATGGGAGTTGCCATACAGCTTATTATGAAAAATTGGAAAAATTGTGACAGGTTAAACTCTAGTTTTTGGTGGGAATCCTTGTGCCAAACTTATAAATTTGAACGTATGAGAGCAAGAAATTCAAGGAGGTTTGGGACCCATTGTAAAAAGGGGGTATATAATTATTTTGAAATAGGAAGTGTAAAAAAATGGCAATGATTGCCAGTAACAGACTTGCAAAAAGGGTACAGGCCAATATTCTTCTGGTGGTGGTCAGTATTTATTTTATTTTTATGCTGTTCTTGGTTAAAATAAACTCTGACATTTAACTCCCCCCCCCTCTTTTAGTAAGGCGTGCTATCCGTTTTAGCACGTGCTAAACGCTATCACGTCCATAGAATATAATGAATGCGTTAGCGTTTGACGTGCTCTAACATTTAGCACGTGCTAAAACGGCTAGCGCGCCTTAACAAAAGGCCCCTTTAATGCTATAACAATGTGGGCACCTGAACTAACTATCTGAGTCTTTGGCAGAGCCCAGAATGTATGCAGGTACAGCCGATATTCAGGGGCCTTTTTATTAAAATGCACTCAAATTTGTACTGAAGTCAGCATAACATGGAAATTTCCTGCACACTAACTGCAAATCTAGCAATTCTTTTTTTAAAGACATTTTTCTTTTCTATTTTTTTTCCAGGTCATATACTAATGTTTACAATCCACAACGCCACTGGAGGGACCTGCTGTGACAACAGCAGACCCAAAAACAGTGGCAAAAGACAGTGGCTTCCACAAAGAAACAATATTGCCATCAGTGGCATAGTGAGGATAAATGCCCTGCCCCTGCCCTCTTCCCCCGCATCACCCTGCTGCGCTCGTGCCCCCTTCCCATTTCCCCATACCTTTTCAACTTCTCCAGCATCAGTAGCATGCCCACATCGATGTCAGCTCACCTTTGACATCACTTCCTAGGCGCAGGTCCCGGAAGTGACATCACAGACAGCGCCAATGCCGACACGGACAGCAACCTCACGCCTGAGAAGTAAAAAAAGGTACGGGGGAAGAAAGGGTGCATGCGCATGCGGCAAGGAGAGGAGGAGGGGTGCGGCGCCCTTAGCAAGACATGCACGGGGTGGACCGTACCCCCCTCTCCCCTTACTACACCACTGATTGCCATTAACATGAGATCTGCAAAACTTTAGCACAGGAGCACTTAGCATGTGATTTTCAGCCAGGTCATTCCCAGCGAGTATCCAGCTAGCGCTCACCCAAGTAACTGATATTCAGTTATTTATGAAGTCCTATCTATGCGCTAACCTTGAATGGTCAACATTGAATATGGGGGCATAACTGTGACCCGCTGCCAACATGGTCTCAGAACGCCCCCAGGATAACCAGTTCATAGCAATATGCTAAACACATATATTCAGTGGAGATCATTGTTATCTCTCACTGAATATTCAGGGATAGTCAGCTATCTGTGATTTAACCAGTCAGTGGGCGTCATTGAACAGTTAAATCATTTTGAATATCAGGCCCTTAGGGCCTGATTCTATAAATGACGCCTATATTAGGCACTGCTAGGTGCCCTAATTGCAGATCTCTAGTGACGCCTTACAAAAATTCATGCACAACTTAGGCGCTCTTTTACTGAGCTACGGTAGTGGTTTCTACCATGGCCTGGGGCGCTAAAAGCTCCGACGTTCATAGGAATTATATGAATATCGCAGCATTTAGTGCCCATACCATAGTAGAAACCTCTACCGTGGCTTAGTAAAAGAGGGTCTTAATTATATGTTAATGGATTAAATAGCTTGCTAATTTACCACACCATTAAAAAAAAAAATTACAAACAATTATTTGTATTGAAATTTAAGATTATGCATGGATATCAGCACAGTACCTAGCGATGCCTAAAAATTGAGGCACCCTCCAACATCTAGCAATGCCTACCTGAAAAGGAAGCGCTGTTAGGGTTGGAGAATAGGTGTGGTAGATTTAGGCATCGCTAGGTGTCAGAGTTAGGTACCAAGAAATTAGGCCAAGTAAAACTTGATTCTATAAATAGGGTTACCATATTTGGAGACACACGAACTCGGACGTATGGCTCCACCCTACTCCAGCCCCACCTCTGCCTTATTCCGCTTCCAGTCTCGCCTCAAGTCCTGCCCCATTCCGCCCCCAGTTCCACCTCCTCAAAGCCTTGTCATCTTCTCGGATGAGCTCAAGCCTTTTCTGGAGGGTCTTGAGAATGCACTGCTGTATTTGATGTCATCTGTGCATGCTCAGAGGCCATTCAGATGCGGCCAGAGCTCATCAGGGCTTTCCAAAATCTGAACAAACTGATGGTTTTGGAAAGGCCATCTGGGAACTCAGATAGCCCTCTAAAAAGAAAACATGTTCGGGTTTTCCCCAAGGGTACATGAGCAGGGCAAGAGCAGGGGTTGCTAAATTTTGAGCCCATCCATATTGGAATCAGGACTCCTTCACTCCCCCCCTAAAAAAAAAAAAAAAAGAGAAAATCTGACTATGCCACTGCTCTGCACACCTCTATATATGATTGCCACCACTTTATAGAGCATATGGTAGGGTAGAAAAAATCATTTAGCTAAATCAGACATAAAATTTGACTTTTGTCTACCTCTGATTTCATATCATTCCATCCAGCTCCTAGATTTCATATTCCTGTTTTGGAAAATATAGGCTTTGGATTACTTATAGCTTATATATACTTTGAGGTGTTAGCACCTTCATGCACTGGGTCATTAGGAAACTGATAAAATATGTTAAGTTAATCCTGATACACCTTAGATGCATATGATTTATGAGATGATAAGGAACCACATCTTGTGCTTGGTTACTGTCAGTTTATTAGAAGCTTTCAAGAAGCAGCTGAGTTCAGTATTCTTGCAGCAGAAAAGACAGATGACTTGTGTACAGTAATCACTTCCTCAGGCATTGAATTAGTTTCTGAATACATGCTATCCTGTCTCCAAAACATCAGATTGGTGAAATTGGCCACCATAATAGACATAGCATGCAAAGCAAAAAAGATAACCCTGAAGCAGTTACAATTACTGGTCCACCAGTTAAACCTCTCATGCACAGCAATACTCATGGATCAAATCTTTATGAGGCACCTAAGAAAGAAAACTTATAGAGTAAACAAAGGCAAACCTTCCATATGAAGGAAGGCTAACCATTAGGGTTCTTCAGCCTGGAAAAGAAACAGAAGTTTATAAATCATGAGGTAGTTGATTTTAATCTTTCAAGCATCATTAAAACAAGAGGTTGCTCCATGAAACAACTGAGGATTGAAAAAAAATTCACAAGTATTTTATTGTGATGGATATGATTGAGATGACTAACATGGCACAGTTCAAAAAATTATTAGGTAGCCTGCTGAAAGCTATCACCTATCCCTTGAAATGAGCTATGACAAATTTGATATACTTTTTGGGATCTGTTGGGTTCTCATGACCCAGACTAGACACTATCAGAGACTATCAGAGCATGGCTTTTCTGTTCTTATATGCTTTGCCAGGTTCCTTAAACAAATGAAAAAGGACTTGAATATGTGACTTAAATTTATGCAGGGCTTTAGTATCATTAGTCTTTATCAGGCTTTAGTATCATTAGTCTTTATCAGGGTACAACACAGGCCTCAATCCATTTTAAAATCCTTCAGAAGGAAACAGGCTTGGAATGTTCTAAAAAAAAGTCTTAGTGCACCATGCTGTCGCCACCTTAGTTATACAGAAATTAATAAACCAAATGTATTAATCTTCTAAAAATATCCTGAATGCTATAGGTTGTGTGTGTGTGTGTGGGAGGGAGAGGTATCTATGTTTCTAATTAAACAAAACAATTTCAGCTAAAAATGTTCTGGGTTTAACCACCAAAATTTTCTGATTGTTCTTTCATAAGAGTTTAAAAAAGATTTGGACATGTTCCTGGAGGAAATGTCAATCTGCTATTAATAGATATGAGAACCACGCTGACAGGTTAAAAATGCTGGGTCTGTTCTCCCTGGAGAAGAGGAGACTTAGAGGGGACATGATAGAAACCTTCAAAATCCTTAAGGGCATAGAGAGAGTAAATAAGGACAGATTCTTCAAACTGTGGGGGGCCACAAACACTAGGGGTCACTCGAAGAAATTGAAAGGGGACAGGTTTAGAACAAATGCTAGGAAGTTCTTTTTTACCCAGAGGGTGGTGGACACATGGAACAAGCTTCCGGAGGAGGTGATAAGCCAGAACTCTGTACAAGGGTTCAAGAAAGGTTTGGATAGGTTCCTGGAGGATAAGGGGATAGAGGGGTACAGATAGAACTTGAGGTAGGTTGTAGAGGTGTTCAGAAACCACTTCACAGGTCGTGGACCTGATGGGCCGCTGCGGGTGCGGACCGCTGGGCGAGATGGACCTCTGGTCTGACCCAGTGGAGGCAACTTCTTATGTTCTTATGTTCTTATTATGCCTGGGATTGGTAGCATGAAATCTTGTTATTGTTTGGAATTTTGCCAGGTACTTGTGACCTGGGTTGGCCAGTGTTAGAACAGGATACTAGGCAAGATGGACCATTGGTCTCACTCAATATGGCTATTATGTTCTTATATTTCCCATTCTCGGTAGCCTTATTTTGCTCACTTCTACGTGATGTAAGTAACAAAACATGTATGCTACTAGATTTTTGGGACATCCTTCAAAAGGAATTACTGATTACTAAAGGTAAGTCTCCCAGTGTTTTATTCCATGTTCCTCCAATCCATAGCATATTACTGGTTGAAATATTAAAAAAGAATGAGAATACAGTATACTGACTTGTCCTCCCAGTTTAGAAAGGTGTCAATGAGGAGAGAGGAACAATTCTAACAAGATCCTACAGAGAAGTCTTGCCTTCAGAGAAAAATTCCTAACTATAAGTCTATCTGAAAAGGACACTTCTTAGACCTCAGGGATGATATGATAGAGGTCTATAAAATAATGAGTGGAATGGAAAGGGTAGATGTGAATCGCTTGTTCACTCTTTCCAAAAATACAAGGACTAGAGAACATGCGACGAAGCTACTAAGTGGTAAGTTTAAAACAAACCAGAGAAAATATTCAAGTTTCAAGTTTATTTAAAATATTTGATATGATCGCAATATCCAAATCCAATGCGATTTACAAAAATTAAAAGTGGAAAAAATAAAAAATCCAACAAACAGAACATTAAAAACAATTATGACGCAAAAATACGAAATGAGAGGAGGGGGCTAAAAAAAAAAATTGGATTAAATACAATTCCAAAACAAATGAAAAAGGGTGGGTAGGAAGACAAAAGGTTGGGGAATGTTTTCTGCTTAATTTCTACTTAACAGTGTTCCTTATCCAGATAAATGAGGTCACACAACGTATAATTTCCTAAAAGAGAAGTCCATAGGTCATTATTGAGATGGCTTGGGGACATCCACTGCTTATTCCTAGGATAAGCAGCAAGAAATCTGGTTTACTACTTAGGATCTAGCTAGGTACTTAGGACCTGGGCTGGCCACTGTTGGAAACAGAATACTGGGCTTGATGGATCTTCAGTCTGCCCCAGTATAGCAATTCTTATGTTCCTACCTAAATCATAGGTTTTGGATGCTTCAATGAAGTGTAAGGATTCCTCACCCAAAAGGGCAATTCTGTAACAGTGCACTTGGCAGGAGCCTATTTTGTAATGGAATGTTGGCATGTTCAATCCTTTGTAGAATACTAGGCTAGTGATTCTCAACCCTGTCCTGGGAACCTCCAGCCAGTCAGGTTTTCAGGATATCCCTAATGAATATGCATGAGAGATTTGCATATAGTGGAGGAGACAGGCATGCAAATACATACCATGCATAGTCATTAGGGTTATCCTGAAAACCCTGCCTGGAGGTCCCCCAGGACAGGGCTGAGAACCACTGTACTAGACTATTATTTATTTTGTTTATTTATTAAAAAATTTATATACCACATACAACTATACAGTTTCCATATGACATACACAGAATCTTTATTCCCTCCGATTATCACATATAACATAGACATATCAAGGCAACATATATAATCATCCCTAACTAAATATATATATGTGTTTAACATTTAGGCTCAAGCACTTAAGTTAGTCATAGAGTTGCTATGTTAGCACCTAATTGCCAAAGGCACTCATGCAAATTACAATATTATATAAATTATGCATGTTAGTTTGAGCCTCACTCATGCTCTGCCCAAGTTCTGCTCATGAATTCATCACTTTGCAATTATGCGTTATTCATAGATAGTCACAAAATAGTGCTTAGACTTTTACAATTAGGGGTATATGTTCATGCATGCATAAAAGACATGATCTTAAAATTCACGCATATAATCAGCATGTAACTGTTAGCACCTATGTCATATAATTGACGCTACCCCCTCATTCTATAAGTTGCTTAAATTCATGCCTATTGCATGTGTAAATGTATAGAATACTACGATCCACGTGAATAACTGTGCACCTATCCCCCCAAAATGGTACCTTTGCACTTAATTACTACTCTGTAATTAACTGCTCAGATTGCATGGTTTATATATTTATATGAAGGGGTGCAGAAAAGTTCTCAGCCCAATCAAGACGAGAATGGCATGGATATGCTTTAATCAATTATCTAAGTCACACTGAATATAGTAGAGGGTGTGTGTTGTCGTAGCTTAAAGAGCAAAGAAGTCAAAGCCGTATTTTCACGCATATAACGTGCACACATGTAAAACGTGCACACGGGTATAGCGCGCAGGAACAAGGCATTTATGTAAAAAAATTTTCTTATAGCGCGCCCACGTGTATACCGCGCTCCTCTCCCCTCCTCCATGTACTGCCTGCTGCGGGGGCTGAGGCGAAGGGAGTCAGAGGAGCGGCAGTGGAGGCGGCTGAAGCCCGAATGTGCTGCCCAGCGCTGCCATGGGGGAAGGGAGGGAGGAGGAAGATAATGGGATTGGAGGAATGAGGGGGAGGGGGGTCGAGGAGGGACATGAAAACGGGGAGGCAGAAAGCCCCTAGGAAGTGGTCGGACCAAGGGACGGGTTCCCAGCGGGTGTCGTCGATCGAAGTTTTGTATACGGTGAGGTCGATGAAGCTGATGATGTCTAGCGCATGTCCTTTTTCATGGGTTGGGGAGGGAGCCGGGGGGGGGAAGCCTAAAGAGGTGAGGAAGTTGTTGAGATCGATTACATCCTTGTTGGTGGTATCGTTTATGTGAAGATTGATATCTCCAAAGATTACTAATCATTGGAGATATCAATCTTCACATAAACGATACCACCAACAAGGATGCAATCGATCTCAACAACTTCCTCACCTCTTTAGGCTTCCCCCCCCCCAGCTCCCTCCCCAACCCATGAAAAAGGACATGCGCTAGACATCATCAGCTTCATCGACCTCACCGTATACAAAACTTCGATCGACGACACCCGCTGGGAACCCGTCCCTTGGTCCGACCACTTCCTAGGGGCTTTCTGCCTCCCCGTTTTCATGTCCCTCCTCGACCCCCCCTCCCCCTCATTCCTCCAATCCCATTATCTTCCGAAAAAAAATTACAAGCGATTTGTTCTGGGCCAAATTCCTCAACCTAATCCCAACCATCCCAAACCCTTCAAACCCTGAATCCAACTGGCACAATTGGACCACCCTCTCTGAGACCACCTACCACTCCCTTGCTCCTCTAACCACAAAATCTGTCTCCTACTCCCACAAGGCCCCCTGGTATCTTCCCTACCACAGACAACTAAAGCAGAAATGTCGAACACTGGAACGTCAATGGAAAAAATCCAAATCCCCCACCGACAGACAGTCCTGGAGGGCTCTTATCAAGTTCTACAACACGGAATTAAAAAAATCAAGGAAGAACTACTACGGCAACAAAATCTCCAGATCCAACAACCAAAGTAACACTTTGTTCAACATTTGGCGTTCCTTATCCACTAAACATGATTCCTCCACATCCCCCTCTTCTCCACCTGCTAACGATCTAGCAAAATTCTTCAATCAGAAAGTGACTACCTTACGATGCTCCTTCCCCCCTACACCCGCCTACAACTCTCTGGTGCTCACTACCTCCAACCCTAATCTAACCGAGACCAATCACATCCCAGCCGATAGATTCTGGACCGCCTTCGAGCTCGTTTCTGATTCCCAGGTCTCTAAACTCTGCCTCAAGTTAAAATCCTGCGCCTGTATTTTGGATCCTTTCCCCTCCTACTTATACGAGAACATTCCAGCACAGGCCATCTCATCTCTTACCAAACTTCTAAATTCCGCCCTGCTCTCAGGCCTATTTACTATAGAAATGGGACACATTTCCCTATCCCCTCTTTTGAAAAAAGCTGATCTGGACCCCTCCACTCCTTCCAGCTATCGCCCAATAGCTAACATCCCTCTCCTGACCAAAATGCTGGAGTCCATCATAGCCACCCAACTCTCATCCTATCTTGAGAGATTCTCCATTCTCCTACCCTACCAACATGGATTCAGACCCAACTACAGCACGGAATCCCTCTTAGCCTCTCTAATTTCAAAAGTCCAACAACTCCACTCACGCAATAAGCTTGCTGTTCTTCTTCAATTTGACCTCTCCGCAGCTTTCGACATTGTCCACCATGACATACTAATCCTCCAACTTTCTGAAATTGGCATAAGTTCCACAGTCCTAGACTGGTTCTCAAAATTCTTACGTTCCCGCTCCTACCTCGTTAGCACGAATGGTACCTCATCCTCCCCTTGGAAACCGATCTGCGGAGTCCCTCAGGGTTCACCTCTATCCCCGATTCTTTTCAATGTTTATATGTCCTCCCTGAAACTCCTCCAACTATCCACCTCTGAAACACTTTACACCTACGCCGATGACATCCTTATACTTCTAGAGACCGACTCTAACCTCACCAACCTCTCTGAAAACATCTCATCTTGTATAACAAATCTCCAATCCTGGGCCCTCACCGTTCAAATGAAGCTAAATGAGACCAAAACAAAACTACTTTGGCTCGGCCCAAAACTGGATCAGCTACCCTCCCACATCCCACTTCCCTCTGGCACCAACTTGAAGCTTGAGCACTCTAGCAAAGTTCTGGGAATCATCATCGACTCTACACTGTCCTTTAACGACCACATCAACTCCCTAGTAAAAAAATGCTTTTTCAATCTTCATATGCTAAGAAAAGTCAGATCCTGCTTCCACCAACAACACTTCGCTGTCCTAGTCCAATCCATCATCTTATCCAGACTTGATTACTGCAACTCCATCTACCTAAGCCTAACAAAGAAAAGTCTCCTCAGACTCCAACGGATTCAAAATACCGCGGCTAAACTAATCTTCACAAAGGGCAAATTCGACCATGTCTCCCCGCTTCTGTCTAAACTTCACTGGCTCCCAGTCACCCTCAGGGTTCGCTACAAGTGCGCCTGTCTCACCTTCAAATCTCTTCACGGCATCCTTCCTCCCCTCTTTCCACTATCCTGGCTCTCGAGTACTCACTCCACCAGATCCACTCAGAAATTTAAACTATCCTTCCCATCTCTAAATGGCATTTCCCATACAGGAAAACTTGGAACATCCCTCCTCTTCAGGATCACCGAGCTGTGGAACAGCTTCTCCGCCCATCTTCGGAGTTCGACCTCCCTCCAACACTTCAGAAAACATCTGAAAACCTGGCTCTTCTCCAAAATGTAACCACCCCCCCATCCCCCATTATTCAAAGCCCTCTTTCCTTCCTATCTAACAGCCCTTCCCATTGGAGTTCCTTTCTCTATTTTAATTCCTGTAAACCGTGTCGAGCTCCACTTCCGTGGAGATGACGCGGTATATAAACCTAAGGTTTAGTTTAGTTTAGTTTAGAGCGGGAGGCTGGAACTAGCCGCTGCTGCCACTGTTGCCTTGCCGTAGCTGCTATCTCTCTTGTCAGGGCCGCCATGCCGGGACTCTCAGCGGCTTCCGGTTCCGAAGGCTGCTGCTTGTGTCCGGCCCGCGGGGAAGATGATGTTCTTGTGGGAAGCAGGACTCGCTTTCTCCAGCTGCCTCCGTAGCAGCAGAGCGGCGTGCAAGGCTGCCTGCCTGGTTGGCTGACGTGGCTGCCTCTTCCCTTCTCTAGCGACAGAGTGGCAATGTTAAAAAAAAAAAGTATAACGCGCTCATGGATATAACGCGCATGGTTATACCGTGTTTGTAAAATCTTGTATAGCGCGCGTGTTATATGCATGAAAATACGGTAATACTGTACAACCGGATAAGACTTCTCAGTATACAAATAAGCAAAATATATAACTGGCTTATAAAGTAAGTAAAGTGTTCACATACACTCAGAATTGTGAAATTTGACCAAGAGCGTTAGCTCCTATAGCCAAACCCACTGCCCCATCACTGTGTATGACTTATTTTGAAAAAGAGCTTGAAAGGAACATAATGTTTAAATGCTCAACTACTTTTCAATGGCAAAAGAGAGAAAGAAGTTCCCACTTAGCTTTCAACTGTGTCAGCAGGTCCCGACATGGACCATGTTTCGAAATTCTTTCTCAAGGGACCCAGAGGGTGATGTAAACTGCTCAAAATGCCAAGGAAATAAGAGTAGTGTGATACGGGCAAAACACCTTGTAATCATATAAATAGCATAACTTTACTTCACTGCTTCACTGTTTGCTTTTGTCAAATGGAATACTGTACTCAAACTAAGGTCCCAACTAGGATCCAAGTTTTGGCAGTGTAAACCGTCTTCCTCAGATGGTTTTAATATTTGTTGATATATACTTTCTGTATCCATGTATGTTTTTGATACGCATAGTGTAATAATTGATTTTAATGGTTTTTATCATTCATATGCTTTTCTTATTGATGTTTATTTTTTTATTTCCAGTTGTTGCAAGTCCCCCTGAGGAAGGTGGCTTGCACTGCCAAAACTAGTTGGGACCTTAGTTTGAGTACTCCATTTGACAAAAATCAAACAATCCTGTAGAGTTTTTCTACATTCAATAAAATTTCCACTGATTGATTTGGAATCTTACTTGCCTTTTTTGACTGTGTGCTGATAGGATAGTTTATTATCAAGTATCACACCAAGTAACTTAATGGCAGTCACTAATTGAGTAGCTGTAGAAATGAGATAGATAGGGGAGATTAAGGGCTCCTTTTACAAAGGTGCTCTAGCGTTTTTACCGCACGCACTGGATTAGCGCACACTAGATGAAAAACTACCACCTGCTCAAGAGGAGGCGGTAGCAGCTAGCGCACATGGCATTTTAGCTCACGCTATTCCGCGCGTTAAGGCCCTAACGCACCTTCGTAAAAGGAGCCCTAAGTTTTCATTATTGTTACATTGCTGTTGATTTAGAGATATTTTAAAAAAGTTTGACATTTAACAAGAGACTTAATTGTTCAAGTTTTTTTTAAATGAAATGAATATCTGTCAGACTTTGAGGCCCTGGTTCTGCAAAGTGTGCATAACTTTAGGTGCTGTTTGGACGTCCTCACTAGATGCACTTTGCAGAATTGCGCCTTCGAACGTTGAAAGGTGCTGAGCATCAGTTGGACGTTCAGAATTTTAGACATAATTTACAGAATTGTGTTTTATTTTTTTAGGTGGAAGTTAGATATCCAATCTGTGTCCTTAACATTATAATTCTGACATGATTAGAACGTTGAATTTATGCTATTTTTTTATTATAATATTTGCAAAATGTTGGCATCATATCATTTTTTAAAATCTGTTTAGTTTAATGTTTTTATTTATTTATTTTCTGTTAGAAGTACTGAGTTAAAATTCAGGAACATCAGTGTAGAAGGCTGTAGTTTTAACCAGTGTGCTACAGAGGAAGCTAACAATCTGCATACCAATTGTAAAACTAGGGGCTCCTTTTACAAAGCCACGCTAGCGGTTTTATCACACACACCGGATTAGCACGTGCTATAGCGCATGCTAGCCGGAAATCTACCGCCCACTCAAATGGAGGTGGTAGCGGCTAGCACGTGTGGCAAGTTAGCGCACGCTATTCAGCTATTAAGGCCCTAGTGCGGCTTTGTAAAAGGAGCCCTAGGTCTTATAGGTATTGTAAGGAAGTACAGTACAGTATATCTTGGAGCATAGTTTGGGCTTCAGATAGACGTTAGTTTCTATGAACGGGGACTTAGGTGTGCTTTGGACATGGTTGATTTGTTCTTGTAACTAGGGTTTTGAGATTTATTTTTACTTTATTAAGCTCAAAATACATTTAATAAGCCACTAGATGATGATAATAAGCTATAGCACTTGTAAAACTAGGACTTATAGGCATTGTAAGGAAGCATACCTTTAAGTATAATTTGGGCTTCAGATAGACATTAGTTTTTATGAACGGGGACTGAGGCGTGCTTTGGATGTTGTTGATGCACTCTTGTAAATAGGATTTAGGTATTTATTTTTGCTTTATTAAGCTGAAAATACATTTAATAAGCCACCACATAAACAGGGCACATCATTACAAACATTTTGCATGCCAAACCTACTAGTTTTCTGGCCAAATAGCAATGTTATTTGCTAATTACAGCACATGAAAAAAGACAGCTTTAGGCTTCTTGCTAAAAAACAATCCTTTTTTTTCTCACTAGACAGTGTTCCAAAGAGCTGATTCTTGGAACAGGTACATTCAGCAAGCAAATCACTTGAAAATAATTTATATATTGCAAAAGGTTAAAAAGAGAAAAAAGAGATACAGACCTTAGCATGGCTTCTAGTTCATTGCAAATGGAGGTGTGCAGAAGCACAATGCTGACCTCATTCTGAGATCATCAAGGTACACCTGCAAGGTAGAATGCCACAATTAAAATAGGACCAATAAATACAAGGGTACAGTCATATATATCAAAAAATACAAAAAGAAAACATACTGTATATTTAGTTTAGCAGAAAAACCACATTCATACTAAATCAAAAGCAAAAAAGACAGAAAAATAATAAGTACAAAAAATGAAGAAAAACAGACCTCATACATGGGCAGCCGGGACTACACAGTACCCTAAACCACCCGTATCATCACTGGTCTGAAAAAAACTCTGCACAAATATATTTAATCAGTCTTTTCTTTCATTTCATAAACTTATTTTTAAAAATTATTTTACCTGTCATATTCATCACTGTGTATGAACAAAGGGTTAATTCTGCATAAAACAATTGTGTAATAAATATTTAATAAATACTTGAAATTTGAATAAACTTATCATTTTTTGCAATCCTGGTTCTCAGTAAGCTAGCACCAGGAGTAGCAAACTACCAACGCCACTTTGTATGGACACCTAAGTTCCGCTCAGCATTAGGCGTGACTTAGGCACACTTTATAGAATCAGGGCCTGACAGTCTATAGGGTGAAGTAATTAGATATCATCTGCATAAGCATATACAGTAAGTCCTATCGATTGAGCCAGAGTCAAAAGTGACGACAAGAAAACATTAAATAAAAGTGGAGAAAGAATTGATCCCTGAGGTATTCCATAATCTTGAGTATAGGATTTTGATTAATCCTTATCTATTACCACCTTGGAAGAATGCTGAAAAATGCTGAAGTGTTTCACAGTACAGTGATACCTTGAAATCCGAACTTAATCTTTTCCAGAACCCCATTCGAGTTCCAAAACATTTGAGTTCCAAGACAATTTTTCCCATTGAAAATAATAGAAACTGGATTAATCCATTTTTTGGTCTCACAAACTCAGATTTTCAAATAACTTTAACAGTAAACACACTGGATTTGTTTTGTAATTCTTTATTGATAACACTCTCAGATATTAACCAATGATAATACAGTACAGTAAAGTAATTTTCAGTACAGTAATATAAAGTAACCAATGATAACGAATCATGATGTGGAACCTGGAACAGGAGGGAGATTGTTTGGAAGGCAAGTCACTTTCCAGATTAGCATCAGGTAGTTCAGGTGGAGATCGAATGTGAAAGCATGTGTTACCAGGCAAGTGTCTGCATTCTGCTCCTTTTTCTGCTCTTTGCCTAGGTACCACTTGTAGATGGTTTTGGGTCACCTTCCGTGTCGGCATCAGATGGTTCAGGTGTCTGCATTCTGCTCCTTTTTATGCTCTTTGCCAAGGTACCACTTGTAGAGGGCTTAGGGTCACCTTCCATGTTGGCATCAGGTGGTTCAGGTGTCTGCATTCTGCTCTTTCTATACTCTTTGCCAAGGTACCACTTGTAGAGGGCTTGGGGTCACCTTCTGTGTTGACATCAGGTGGTTCAGGTGTCTGCATTCTGCTCTTTAATATGCTCGTTGCCAAAATGGCGATCTTTTTTAACTTTTCTAAAATGTTCAATGATGTTATCATTGAATAAGTTAACACACCTGTTAACAAGGGCTTTATCAGGGTGCCACTTCTCTACAACTAACTGTTTTTTTGACCACATGCTGAGCAGATCCTTGATTACAGCACTGGGTATGGTACTGGTGTCTCCCTCTTCCTCCCCTGAAGAAATTTCTTCTGCTACTTTTTTCTGCTGCTGTTGGTTGAGGTGCTGCAGCTCTTCCGTTGTCAGCTCTGTCCTGTGATCATCCACTAACTTGTTGACATCCTCTTAGCTGACTTCCAAACCCATGGACTTTCCCAGAGATACGATGTCATAAACAACAGGTTGTTCCTCAAAGCCTTCAATGTTCCTTTCAGCAACACATTCAAGCCCGAGATTTTTCCAGGCAGAGATCAACATCCTCAAAGACACTTCCCTCCATGCTTTCTCAATGATTCTTAAGCAATGGAGGATATTGTAGTGATCCTTAGAATTGTCAGAGAGTGTTACATTTCATTTGTAACTTCAAAACATCTCTGGAACATAGCCTTGGTGTACAATTTTTTGACATTCGAGATCACCTGCTGGTCCATGGGCTATATAAGAGGAGTGGTATTGGGGGGCAAAAATTTTATCTTGATGAAGCTATATTCACCCACCTGGTTATCCTCCAACCCTGGTGGATGTGCAGGAGCATTGTCGAGGACAAGGAGAGCCTTTATGGGAGGTTTTTCTCCTGCAGGTAAGCCTTTACATGAAGAACAAACTCCTCATGTATCCACTCAGTGAAGTATTGCCTGATAACCCATGCTTTCAGATTCGATCTTCACATAACATTAAGTTTGCTCTTAATGATGTTATTCTTCTTAAAAACCCGTGGGTTTTCTAAATGGTATATGAGGAGAAGTTTGATCTTGCAGTCTCTACTAGCATTACAACACACCAACAGAGTAAGGTGGTCTTTCATTGGCTTATGGCCTTGTACAGACTTTTCTTCCTTTGTGATTTATGTTCGCCTGGGCATCTTTTTCCAAAAGAGGCCAGTTTTGTCACAATTGAATACTTGATTCGAAACATAGCTCTCACTGATCACAAACTCCTTAAACTCCTTTACAAACTTTTCAGCTGCTTCCAAATTAGAATTGGCTGCCTCCTTATGCATAACAATGCTATGCATCCCAGTTCTTTTCTTAAAGTTCTTGAACCACCCTATACTGGTTTATTATCAGTAGTATCAGGCAGGCCTTTCACTAGATCATCGTGAAGAACCTTGGCTTTCTCACAAATGATCGTGTCAGAAATCACATCACCAGCCAGCTGTCTTTCATTAATCCAAATACAGAGGAGTTTTTCCATACTTTTTGATCTCCTAGAGCAGTGGTGCCCAAAAGGTCGATCGCGATCGACCAGTAGATCGCAAAGGCAACATGAGTCAATTGCATTACCTTTGCATTCTACCTGCTTCCCGACACAGAAGCGCTGAGCCGACCAGCCTTTCCCACCCGACATCAATTCTGATGTTGTAGAGGAAGTTCCGGGCCAGCCAATCGCTGCCTGGCTAGCCCGGAACTTCCTCTCTGACACCAGAATTGGCATTGGGGTAAAGGCTGGTCGGCCCTGCGCTTCTGCATTGGGAAGCGGGGAGAGCTTGGGGTGGCAGTGGTTTGAAGGCCTGTTCCCTGATGATGATGGCAGTGGCTTGGGGGAGTTCATGGGGAAAGAAAGAAAGGGGGGAAACAGAAAAAAAGAAAGAAAGGGTGGACAAGGAGACAGAAAGAAAGAAAGAAAGGGATGGGGGGGGCAGAGAGAGAGGAAGAAAAAGTTGGTGGAGGGAATGAGGTCTGGAATCATATAGCAGACTGAAAGAAGTGAAGAAATATTGGATGCACAGTCAGAAGAAGAAAATGCAACCAGAGACTCATGAAATCACCAGACAACAAAGGTAGGAAAAATGATTTTATTTTCAATTTAGTGATCAAAATGTGTCTGTTTTGAGAATTTGTATCTGCTGCCTATATTTTGCACTATGGCCCCCTTTTACTAAACCACAATAGCGTTTTTTAGCACAGGGAGCCTATGAGTGTAGAGAGCAGTGCGGAACATTCAACGCAGCTCCCTGCACTAAAAACCGCTATCGCGGTTTAGTAAAAAGGGAGGGGTATATTTGTTTATTTTTGTATAGTTGTTACTGAGGTGACATTGCATAGGGTCATCTGCCTTGACCTCTTTGAAAAAAAACCATAATATAAAGGATAATTCACATTTTCTCTGCGTACAGTGTGCTTTGTGTTTTTTAAAAAATTTTATTGTTGGTAGATTATTTTGACTTGGTCATTTTAAAAGTAGCTTGCAAGCCCAAAAAGTGTGGGGACTCCTGTCCTAGAGGTCAGTGTAGTATCCCCTTTGGCCACATCAGCTGCTTTGATAGCTTCTTTTATTTTTCAAAATCGTACACAGTCGATTTAGGCATCCCAAACATAGTAGTGAGATCAACCACATGTGTACCACTTTCATGTTTAGCAATAAGCTATTTCTTAACTTAAATTGTAGCTCTAACAGCTTTCCTCTTGCTCTTATTTTCTGCTGGACACATGGCTAATATGGATGGCCTGAGGGCTGTGCAGGAACAATGCGCTGTTGAAATGTAAGCACAAACCATGTGCAGGGGCATATGTGCTGTGAAAATTGCTGCCTGAGGGCTGTGCAGGAACAAAGCGCACTTGAATCGTACTCATGAACAATGTGCAGGGGGAGGTATATGCTCTGTGGAAACGTACGCACGATCAACGTG
The DNA here is from genome assembly GCF_902459505.1 of Geotrypetes seraphini. Classification (NCBI taxonomy): domain Eukaryota; kingdom Metazoa; phylum Chordata; class Amphibia; order Gymnophiona; family Dermophiidae; genus Geotrypetes; species Geotrypetes seraphini. The sequence goes on from NC_047085.1 coordinate 220,980,447, forward strand.
AGGGGTGTCCGTTCAGATTCTAAAGCAGCATTCGGATTCCGGGACAAAATTTAATAAAAAAAATTAGTTTGGATTCCAAGTTGTTCGAGTTCTGGAGTGTTCGGATTCCAAGGTACCTCTGTACCACTTGGCAGGAAACAGGTCACACACATACTGAGGAAATTCAGGATCATTGTGACATTGTGATGTAAGTGCAACAGAATGACTCTGAAGATGGTCAGTGGTAGGCAGCTTTAGAGGATCTGCTTCCAATACCCAAAAAGATACAGTGCATATTTATGTTTATTAAGGTACTTATATACCACCATCAAGGCAGCTTTTACATTCAGATGCTCTTAAGTATTTTTCTCTATCTGACCTGATGGGCTTACATCCTACCTATGGTACCTGGGGAAATGGAGGGTTAAATGACTTGACCAGGGTCATAAGGAACACATATGGGTGGGGGGTGGGGCTTGAAGCCTGCAACCTCAGGGTGCTGTGGCAGCAATTCTAACCACTAGGGCTACTCCACCATTCCACACATGTGTTGGTGGGGGATGAAGAAGGTTGAGCAGGAGGGCAGTAAGTGGAAAACCCTTTCTGAAGTGTAACATCTACTATTTAGTTATTTAAAAATTATTTGTAACCCCTCCTATCTACAAATCTAGGCGAGGAACAATAAAACATACAAAATCAATGAATGAAAAACAAAACTCCAAAGACAACACAAAACATATGATAAACCTAATAAAACACCTAGATATCCATACACAGTCACACAGTATTTCTTAAAAACAAAAACAAATCCAAAACAGATCAATGAAAGTACAACCAATAAGATAAAAAAAAAGCTGTAGGAACTCATACTGCCACATAGTTGCTACCAAAAACATGTTTGAACAGCACTGTTTTTACTCCCTAAATCCGGAGTAGTGAACTCTGGTCTTCGAGAGCCGTATTCCAGTCGGGTTTTCAGGATTTCCCCAATGAATATGCATGAGATCTATTTGCATGCATTGCTTTCAATGCATATTCACTGGGGAAATCCTGAAAACCCGACTGGAATACGGCACTCGAGGAACAGAGTTCCCTACCCCTGCCCTAAATGGACAAAGCATTGTCAATTGGCGCAGTGACAGTGATAAAGCATTCCACAATGCTGGGCCCTGAACACACAGCATTGATTTACGATTGCTGATGAGTTTCACAGTTACCAAAGATGGAATTTCTACTTATCATTTTCTATAGTGCTGCCAAACGTATGGAACACTGTATATTTAATATGTAAGAGATAATCCCTGTTTGATAGAGCTTATAATCTAATCAAAACAGAAATATAACACCAATTTTACACAGCTTCTACTGGCTTCCTGTTGTTCAGTGCATTGAATTCAAAACTTTGTGCTTGAGTTTCAAAGTACTGAACAATCAAGGTCCTGTTGTCTTGAATTTGCAGTTTCATTTGATCAGCCAGAGAGAACTTTGCGCACTGAGAATCAGATGAAATTTGAAATTCTGTTATTGAATGTGGTAAGATCAACTAGAATTTGTTAATCTATGCTGTCAATACAAGGAGCAGTACTGTGGAATTTGTAACCAGTTGAAATTAAGCAGTCTTCAGATGTGATTCAATTTAGAAAATGCATAAAATCTATGGGGCTCATAATAATAAAAAAAAAAAAAAAAGACGTCTACAAAGTGGCCTAAATTGGTACTTGGATGATCAAAAAGCCTAATCATCCAAGTACCGATAACCAAAGCTAGTTTTAGATGTATCTAAAACCAGCTTAAGCTTTTCCCCTGCCTCTAAATGCATAGAGCGAAAAGAAGTGTTTTTAGAGGAGGGGAAAGGGCGGGAGGTGGGCCAACCTAGCATAGTCGTACAGCAGGTATAACCAAAAGTTTAAACAGGTTGTCTAGTCGGCACTTATACGTTTTGACTTAGACCGAAAAAGTGCCGAATAAGTGCCCATACCCTCTTGCCCCGTGGCATCCCCGAACCCCCGACATAATTGGGGCAGGAGGGACCCAAGCACTTCTGCCCTGCCAAAAACCTCTACCCCTCCACCCCCACTAAAATACAGACAGGAGAGATCCCAGGCCCTCTACCCTCGATGCAATCCCCCACGACCGCCCCCGAACCACCGATTGGCCCCCCCATCCCCAATCCCCTTCCCTGTACCTGAAAATCTTTGGTCAGATGGACGGGTGACAAACCTCTCTGTCCGACAGGCCAGCCATCCCCAGAATGGCTGGCCTTAAGGCCTGATTGGCCCAAGCGGCTCAAACTCCGCCCACAGGTGGGGCCTGAGGTGCCTGAGCCAACCGGAATAGGCCCAGTAGCCTTAGGCCCCTCCTGTGGGTGGGGTTTGAGCCGCCTGGGCCAATCAGGCCTTAAGGCAAGCCCTCCTTTTGGACATTTTTTTTTATAATGGACATTTTCCCTGCTTCTACTTTCAAAGTTTAAGGCCTTAGACCAAAAGGGGACTTAGATTTTTTTTTTTATTATGCCCCTCCACTTGTACCTGTTATAATAGGGATAGAGCACAAATTCAATCAATTCAGAAGTACAAATAAGATTTAAATCATAGATTGATATCAGAAAAATTCTAAAAGGTGATTATCAACTGAAATCTATCTTAGTAAAAGAAGGCATTGGCAAATAATTGAGTTTTCAGCATTTTCTTAAAATTCATGCTCCCTACACAAAACCGCAGGATACCAGGCAAGGCATTCCATAGTTGTATGCAAGCCACAGATATTATTGATGCTCTGATCCTAGCATCCAGTGGACATTCTACCCTCCAAACTTAATTTCATCCCATTTACATCTCTAAGCTCTCTTCTCGGTTTATAGATCTGGAAGAATTCTTGTAAGATCTTTGGGGAAGCATGATACAATGTCTGATATATAATCGCAACAATCTTGAACTACACTCTTTGTTGCATAGGTAACCAGTGTAGTTTCTTCAAAACTGGAGTTATATGGGTACTCCTAGGAACCCCTGTGATTAATCTTGCAGCGGAGTTGATAAGCATTTGCAAAGCCCTCAACTTCCTTTCACAACTCCCAAGTATAGTGAATTACAGTAATCCACCCTACTCAGGATCAACGTCTAAACCACAGTACAGAAATCGTGTGCTGGTAATATTGGCTTCAATCTATAAAGCATTTGAAGTTGCATGTATCCCACCCTGATTGTTTAGAAATATTAGGAGGCAAAGTGTTCCAGAGTGCTGGAGCAGTGAAGAAAAATGCAGACTGTCTTGTAGATTCCAAATGAGCATATCGAGGTTGGGGAAGAAAATGTGAGGGGGGGTATGAATGAAAATAGTTGGTTAGCCTGTAGTGTAGTGCTTTAAATGCCCAAAATAGGATTTAAAATTTAATTTTAAATTCAACCAGGAGCCTGTGGTATTTCTTAAGAAGTGGTGAGACATGGATATTGAGCCAGGGACATCGACGCCTTTGTGAAAGCTTCCAGTTTGAAAATAATAATACATGCAAAATGACACCAGCGCAAGGTTTTTTAAAAATTATAACCAAGATTTATTGAATTATTGTTTCTATTTTTCCATTATGAGCTCAAAAGCGTCAGCATTATTGCTAACGTTGCGCTAATGGGAGATCGTTATTGTGGCCAAAGGCTGGCCTTCTCACAACGGTCTCGAACCCCTATCTCTGGTCATTCTATTATATAACTTTTGGCTCAGTGACATCATCAGTATAACAACGAATAACAATTCACCAAAGAGGTGGTCTTAAAAGTTGGACAAAGAAACATTCCTCCATGTTTAAAAGTTATACAGTTTTAGAAAACTACCTTTGATTTCCGAATTAACACCATAACATCATTCAAGAGAATCCACAATTATTAACAGGGTGCTGAGAAATTCTCAGCCCTAAAGGAAAAAACTCTTCCTAAGCTGACAGGTTCAAACTGCATAGCCTTACACAGAAACCTTACTCTGGATGAGGAGGGGGAGGTCTTCCCCCCTATCCCTGAAGCGTGGGCTTCCAATGCCCCTCCTTCCTATTCTTGAGACTGACTCTAATTACTTCCAGATGCTGCCTTAGGATTTTCCTTAGTGTTTCTTCAGGTTTAAAATATATAAAATATGTTTTTTCAAAGCAACAGTCATACACTTCACTCCAATCATATTTGTTTCATTCACTCTTTGCCTGGCCAAGCTTTTCCATTCAATAAATCATAATTTTCATTCAAAACTACATCCAATTCAGTTTGAGACACGTTATCCTTCTTTACCAGACTAAAGCAAGCACATGTGGTATTAATTAACTTCACACTGCTGGGAGCGGGAAAACTCAGAGAGGACAAAGAAGACAGAAAACTATTCACTGGCACAAGATGGTGTCCAAACAGAGAACCCATGGATTCCATGTAATCATGTAATCATGATTTTCACCATGATTTGGCTCAACAGCAAAGTACATAAACAGATATTATTATGCTTTCCCTTATATTAATCCTTAGTGTGTTTTTCTCTGGCCTTAGCTACATTATATTTAAATTTTTATTCACCTGTTATTCCATACGCTTCTATTTGGGCGTGGTCCTTAACTGACACAGATGTTTGTCTAACTAGAATTACCCAGAATCATACGAAAAACTGGCACTTTTGTAGAAAAAACTGCACAAAAAAATACTGCACTTCTCATGTCCTGACATCCATTCCCGTCCCATAAACAGCACCCCCTGCTGGCCACGAGCCACTACTCCTCAATCCCCTCTTGAATATTACTGAATTTATGAAGTAATATTCATAATTGAGCTCATGGTCTTATCTGTGGCACTGGGGTTTACTTTGGGTACGGTTCTTCTTATGGATCAGTGTGTGTCTGTGCAAGTATATTCTTTTAATGCCAATTAGATAGAAAAAGCCAGAAAAATGTACTACCTAGGCCTGCAACGGCAGGTGCCTAGAAGATCTTACCCAAAGCGTACTTGAATTCTCTGGTGAGAATGCAAACAAATCCCATCCACTATTCTAGATAAAACCCATTCAAGTGTACATTTATGTAAGTTGCTGTCTAAGCCATACCATTCAGGAAACTTACCATTCCAGTAGTAGTTAGACAGTGTCTGTTCTAGGTGCAAATACAGTCCTAGAGCAGAGACGACTGATTCATAGAGGTATTCATGAAACTCCAGTACTTTTGAAGTTAAAAAAGGTCAGAATATTTAGAGAAAGTATAGTTATAGAAAAATAGAACCCTAGATTTCCCTATGATAAAGAGAACCTCAGTATTACTTAACTTAATTGGTCCCTATGCTCAAAAGTGTTATGTTATAGAACCCTGGAATTAAATCAATAAAGTGTAAAATAATGCACAGTGTTAAGAAAACCAAATATATGCTTAATATGGAAATGTAACTCATGTGCAGATAATGCACTAAATTTAAATTAAATCATTAAAAGGACTGATGATATCAGCAGTTAAATCCAATAAGAGACATTGTGGCATTGTGTAACAGCTTAGAAGCTGCCACTGTATATGGAAATACAGTAATATGAAATAAAATTTAAAATACAGGATAAACAAAATATTTTCTGAGAACAATGCATGAAGACAATGATAAAGAAAATACAGTTGTTAACACAATATCATAATAAGCCTATTGAATTATGCAAAAGCATAATTAAAGTTCAGAAACCTAATTCAAATAAAGTGATTTAAAGTAACGTGGTTTAAGATAAAGTCTGTTTTTTCTTTCAAAATTTTTTATGAGTCCAGAAATGTCTTTTGCAAATAGTTTTAGCAACTTGTAAGGTCGGAGTCTCTAAATTAATTTCAGTGAAATTTAAATCATGGCTTTAAAAAGTTCATGCTGCAACATTTTCTAAATTCGTTCTGTAACTATGGAACTGCTTTGTGTTCTGTCTTTCTTTCTTTTGTCCGAGGACTGTTACAACTGCAATATAAGCACAGCTAATTAGTTGAATACAGACAAAGGAACAGTGAAATTGCCGCCGAAAATTCAGCTTCGGAATTTTTCTCTGTGTTCTCCACAGCTCTAGTGGTGGAATGTGGTACTGCTGGTCAGTGTAAATCCTGGAAGGAAAGCACATGTTCATTAACAAAAGAACAAAGAAAAGAAACACATGGCACATTTTCCCCTCTGCAAACAGTGCTAGTTCTTGCATCACAGAGTCTCCGTCTCTGTGTTGACTTGTGAAAAAGATTCAAAGAAGGTTTCTTAACTGAAACACAAAACACACAGATTAAATAGACTTTTTTCAGGGTCCTGTGATACCAAATATGGCCACAGGAAAATTTAAACATGCAGACACATTCTCTACATGGTAAAATTAGACTTTCTTTTTTTCTAACACCAGGGAATTATTCTCAATCCATATTCTTTATTAGGTTCCTATCCTGAAGAGCTTACTAGTAAAAATTAAGCAAAATTTCAATTCCGAATTCATCCACTTACATAAAAGTTTATTATAATTGTTCAGTACCATTAACAAGGTTAGCAAGCCCTTCGTTTCATATTTATTTCAATTTTTTAAAAATATAGGTACTTAACCTCTATTTTCGTTATTTTTTTTTATTTTTAATTTCCCAAATTTAATTTTGAAAATGCATTTAAATTTAATTACTCCCTAATCATACATTCTGGACAATGCACAATTTTAAAAGCCACTCAGGGGAACAAAAATACATATTCAGGACTAATTTGAACCCTGAGATAAAAATATAAAGGTAGGGGAAACTTTTTTCCTTATGCACACTTTGCCTGCTTACAAAGACAATATTTCTTTTAAGCATGGTATCTACCCTTTGGAATCAATCTTTTTCTTTTCAGAAAAGTATTCTTTTACTGTAACATGCCTGAGATCCTGCTTTCACATACCTTACCTTCAAAAAAATGTGCTGTATAAACCAGCAGGCACTCTTACAACTGCCAGAACACGTAACTATCTGGCTCAACTCTCGTTAAATCACTCATTTCCTATAACAAATCCACTTCACTCAGGATCTAACTCTAGTTCCTTCTACTTAACAAAATTCTTTGTCTCAAATCACATTCCTTATTCTAACATACTTTGCATTCAATTTCCAGCTTTGAAACCAGCTAGACTTTTTAAACTAGCTATTAAACCTTTCTTTTTCTTTCCTAAACCATCTCGTTTAATATCACTTTCCAATCCCTTCTGATCCTACATTTCTTTTCTTTCAACATTCTTATAATCTTTTTAAAATATAAAGAAACAAGGGACAAATTCAGGCTACATTACGTCTTTTTTTTTTCTTGTTCTAGGGTACATTCATGCATAAATGGCTCGTACAGAGCCTTCAGGCAAACAGCTCCTAAACTACTACAGTACCTCCATTGTTCTTAACAGCACAGATCATTTCGCTATATAAACTCTGCTTCCAAATACACTGCAAACCTTAGGAACTTAACAACATACGCAAACTTTCTTTGTTTCCTGAACATCAAAAACAACTTTGAGTTAACTTCAAGTGCCTTACGAAACAATTAGAAATTCACAAGAAACTTTTCATTAACATACCGGCTGATCGGAACTCCAAACAGCATGCATTTCCCTGTTATAAGCTGGTAAAGTTTTATCAGAGAGAGACCACATTGAATCCTGATATTCACACATCCTTGATTTTACATTATTAATTTCATTGCAAGTTCCTACATTTTAAATCCAATATTTAAGCATATTTTAAAGATTGATACCTGTTTTTGAAAAATCCAAACTTTCATACAAAGAGAAATCTCCATGCTGTCTCTTTCCTCTTTCCTCCCCCCCCCTTCCTCTTTCCTCCCCCCTCCTTTCCTCGTAGTGAACAAAGGAGATGCTCAAAAAGCCCGCCTTCCAGCTCATGTGACAGGCACTGAAATGCATGGAGGGAGGAAAAAGGTGGGGGTGAAAATCCCCCATTTGCAGCCCGCTCTTTCAAACAAAGGAACTTTTACTCCAACGAGACGCCATTAACTTTGCTTTTGCAGAGACCAAAAAAAAGTTAATTCAGAGAGACAAAGAGACAGAGAGAGACAGAAACTGGAGTTTAGAAAGACAAAGCTAAGAAACACAAAAAATTTTTCTTTTCAAATTAGCAATACAATAGCTACCAGTTAACTTTATTTCAGACAGGCAAAAACTTGCCGGCTTTCTCACGTTCACAGAGGAGACTTGCTCTCTACTGGGCACTTTTACCTTACAATTTTCTTTCCAGACAGGCACTGCTCAGTTTAAAAGCCAGATGGAAAAATGCCAGCACTGCAAGGGTTTTTTTCTTTCTTTTCACAGAGGAACCAGCAATGTGGACCATCAGCTAAAAAAGCTACAAGCCACCATTGCTGTTCCACTGGGCTGTTACATTCTTTTGTGTTACTTTTATTTCTAATTTTTTCTTTTTATTTTTCCATAACATTTAATTTCCACTAACTTCACACCCCTCTACCCACAAATTTATACAATTATGTACAGATATATACAAGCATGCTCTTATTGTTAAAAAAATTATTATTTTTTATATTTTTTTTTTTTTTCCGTTTTCCTCTCCTACTTATAAAACAGGCGTATACTCACAATTTTCCATTTTTCCGGTCCCGTTTTGTCTCTAATTTCTGCCATATTCCTGCGCAGCCAGTCAACCTGTCATCTAATGATAACGTGACTAATACTTTTGTTTCACAACCATGCGAAACTCTCTAGAGTTCCTATGAATAACCTATAAGCTTTTTCAAGGCGTCGAATGAGGTCCAGCCGCGGTCGCCAATTTAGCCAGGGACATCGACGCCTTTGTGAAAGCTTCCAGTTTGAAAATAATAATACATGCAAAATGACACCAGCGCAAGGTTTTTTAAAAATTATAACCAAGATTTATTGAATTATTGTTTCTATTTTTCCATTATGAGCTCAAAAGCGTCAGCATTATTGCTAACGTTGCGCTAATGGGAGATCGTTATTGTGGCCAAAGGCTGGCCTTCTCACAACGGTCTCGAACCCCTATCTCTTGTCATTCTATTATATAACTTTTGGCTCAGTGACATCATCAGTATAACAACGAATAACAATTCACCAAAGAGGTGGTCTTAAAAGTTGGACAAAGAAACATTCCTCCATGTTTAAAAGTTATACAGTTTTAGAAAACTACCTTTGATTTCCGAATTAACACCATAACATCATTCAAGAGAATCCACAATTATTAACAGGGTGCTGAGAAATTCTCAGCCCTAAAGGAAAAAACTCTTCCTAAGCTGACAGGTTCAAACTGCATAGCCTTACAAAGAAACCTTACTCTGGATGAGGAGGGGGAGGTCTTCCCCCCTATCCCTGAAGCGTGGGCTTCCAATGCCCCTCCTTCCTATTCTTGAGACTGACTCTAATTACTTCCAGATGCTGCCTTAGGATTTTCCTTAGTGTTTCTTCAGGTTTAAAATATATAAAATATGTTTTTTCAAAGCAACAGTCATACACTTCACTCCAATCATATTTGTTTCATTCACTCTTTGCCTGGCCAAGCTTTTCCATTCAATAAATCATAATTTTCATTCAAAACTACATCCAATTCAGTTTGAGACACGTTATCCTTCTTTACCAGTCTAAAGCAAGCACATGTGGTATTAATTAACACCACGCTGCTGGGAGTGGGAAAACTCAGAGAGGACAAAGAAGACAGAAAACTATTCACTGGCACAAGATGGTGTCCAAACATCTTGTAATCATGTAATCATGTAATCATGATTTCCACCATGATTTGGCTCAACAGCAAAGTACATAAACAGATATTATTATGCTTTCCCTTATATTAATCCTTAGTGTGTTTTTCTCTGGCCTTAGCTACATTATATTTAAATTTTTATTCACCTGTTTTTCCGTACGCCTCTATTTGGGCGTGGTCCTTAACTGACACAGATGTTTGTCTAACTAGAATTACCCAGAATCATACGAAAAACTGGCACTTTTGTAGAAAAAACTCCACAAAAAAATACTGCACTTATCATGTCCTGACATCCATTCCCGTCCCATAAACAGCACCCCCTGCTGGCCACGAGCCACTACTCCTCAATATACCTATTTACTCAACATAGAAGACAAACTGCACAGCTTAGAAGGGTTTGATGTGTACATAAAAACACTCAGGTGATTCCACAGTAGACAATATTGCAGTCATGGACTTCCTTGTAAAAAGAGTGAGAATAAGTGTGGAAATGGTTAAGGAGCTGAAGAGCGAATGCACTTGTAAGTCAATAATCCCCTCCTTTTACTAAACCACGATAGCGGTTATTAGCTGCTCTCAATGCTCATAGAGTTCCTGTGAGCGTCGGGAGCAGTGCGGAGCATTCAGCACAGCTTCCTGCATTAATAATCGCTATCATGGTTTAGTAAAAAGGGGGGGTAAAGAGGCACTTGAACTGTTTCAAAGTTTATTTAAATTTTGATATATCGTCTATATGTACTTTCAAGGCGGTTTACAATCAAAATTAGCATGTAGCCATACAATAAAGTCAAACATTTAATAACAATAGCACAGACAAAAGACTTACTAGAAAAAATTGGGTAGTCAGGAAGAACTACAATATTCAATTAAAAAAAAAACAATTAGGGCAAAAAGATTAGGTAGGGTAAAATTTTTAAAAAAATTAAATTAAAAAGCAAATAAAAATTTAAAAATGTCATCTAAAAAAGTTATTATTGTCCTGAAAAAGACGTTTAAACGTTGTAAGCATCTTTAAATAAAAATGCCTTGAGTTTTGATTTAAATTGACTCACTGATGTTTCTTCTCATAGATTAATTGGTTTGGCATTCTTCAGTGATGGGGCGGTTACTGAAAAAATGGAAGTACGCTTTATATTAATATAATTTAATGGCGGTACAGATAATAAGTGCTGTGATGAGGATATTAGTGATCTTAATGGGGTATAAAGAATAAGATGCTTATTTATGAATTCTGGACTATTTGTGGTGCACATTTTGAAGGTTAGGAGAAGAATCTTATAAGTTATCCTGTGTCCAATTGGCAACGTGTGCTTTTATTAACAGAGGGGTTACATGGTCATATTTATTTGAATTAGTTATGATTTTGATTGTAATGTTTTGAATGATTTGTAATCCCCTCAGTTCTTTTTGAGTGATACCCTGCAATCGTAAATGGATAGGCAGTCAACAAAGTGACTTAAGACGAGGAGAAGTCAATATGTAATGTAAGAACCACATTAACCCTTCTTCACGTCAATGTTGAAAAGTATCCCTGGAGTGATACTTGTGCATACTTTCTTTTTTTTAAAAAAAAATATTTATTTAGTTTTCAAAGCCAATAAGAAGTGCAATACAATATACATACAAATAATAATAATCAAATAAGCACTTTTAATCAATCAGTATCAATTCAAAAATAAAACTCCCTCTCCCATCCAACATTTTCCATGAGGGAATAATACCAAACAAAAGATGTACTCCCACCCTCCCCTGGATGTGTGGGTGCTAAAACAATGGAAAATAAAGATAAAGGACAACTATAATGAAGCCACAAAAGACATCAATGGACCCCAAACTAATTTGAATATCTTAGTATGTCCTAGCATGTCAGCATTCATTTTCTCATACTTATAACTAAAGCATAAATTCACCAACCAAAAAGTAAAACTAAAGCGATTCCAATTTTTCCAATTGCGAGTACCGTATTTTCACGCAGATAACGCGCACCCGTGTAAAATGTGCACACGGGTATAGCGCGCGGAAAACACAAATTTATGTACAGAAATTTTTATATACCGCGCACACCCGTATACCGTGCATGCTGCCCGACTCTCCTTTCGCCCGCCCCGACTCTCCTCTGGCCACCCCGACTCTCCTCTCCCCCTTGAAGTCCTGTCCCCACCCTGAAAGCCTGATGCCCCCCCAATGTCCGATTCACCCCCCCCAGGACCGCTTGCACCCCCACCCCGAAGGACCGCTCGCATGCACCCGCACCCCCACCCTGAAGGACCACTCGCACCCCCACAGCCTCCCGACCCCCCCCCATCATGTAGAAGCTCCTACCAGTGTCCTGCTGCTTCCTCTTGGTGGTCCCGCCCTTTCTCTGACGTCAAGCCCTCTTGCCCCAGCCAACCGCGGAACCCCCGACACGATCGGGGCAAGAGGGAGCTCAAGCCCTCTTGTCCCGCCGACTCCCCAACTCCACGACAATATCGGGACAGGAGGGAGCCCAAGCCCTCCTGGCTCTGGCGACCCCCCCCCCACTAGTGTTCGGGCCAGGAGGGAGCCCAAGTCCTCCTGGCCCTGGCAACACCCCCCCCCCCGCTAGTTGTTCGGGCCAGGAGGGAGCCCAAACCCTCCAGGCCACGGCGACCCCCTACCCCCACCCCGCACTACATTACGGGCAGAAGGGATCCCAGGCCCTCCTGCCCTCGATGCAAACCCCCCTCCCCCCAATGACCGCCCCCCCAAGAACCTCCGACCGTCCCCCCAGCTGACCCACGACCCCCCTGGCCGACCCCCACAACCCCCCCACCCCCCTTCCCCGTACCTTTGTGTAGTTGGCCGGACAGACGGGAGCCAAACCCGCCTGTCTGGCAGGCAGCCAACGACAGAATGAGGCCAGATTGGCCCATCCGTCCCAAAGCTCCGCCTACTGGTGGGGCCTAAGGCGCCTGGGCCAATCAGAATAGGCCCGGGAGCCTTAGTTCCCTCCTGGGGGTGGGGCCGGAGGCATATGGGCCCAACCCGACCATGTGTCCAAGGCCCTGGAGGGGTCGCCAGAGCCAGGAGGGCTTGGGCTCCCTCCTGGCCCGATATTGTCAGGGAGTTGGGGAGTCGGCGGGGCAAGAGGGCTAGGGCTCCCTTTTGCCCCGATCGTGTCGGGGAGTCGGGGGGGCAAGAGGGCTTGAGCTCCCTCTTGCCCCGATCGTGTCAGGGAGTCGGCGGGCAAGAGGGCTTGACGTCAAAGAAAGGGCGGGACCGCTGGAAGAAGCAGCGCAGGCGCAGGGCTCAGAGAAGGGCCGGGACCGCCAAGAGGAAGCAGCAGGACACCGGTAGGAGCTTCTAAATGATGGGGGGGTTCGGAGGCTGTGAGGGTGCGAGCAGTCCTTCAGGCTGGGGGTGTGGGTGGGAGTGCGTGCGAGCGGTCCTTCGGGGTGCAGGTGCGTGCGAGCGGTCCTTCGGGGTGGGGGTGCGAGCGGTCCTGCGGGGGGTGAATCGGACATCGGGGGGGGGAACTATGTAAAAAAAAATTTGTACAACGCGCTCACGCGTATAATGCGCAAGGGTATGCGCGGTTTGTAAAAACCACGTATAACGCGCGCGTTATATGCGAGAAAATACGGTAATCATTTCAGATTCTGCTCTTTTCATTGTTTTTCAGCATTATATCTGCTTAATTTCTCTTCTCCTCACTGTTTCTTACTTAAAAAAACACCAAAAAAATAAACCCTTCTCTTTCCTCTGTTAAATCTTCTTTTCCTCTTCCTCTTCATAGGAATAAGGGTAAGACTTATAGTCCCACCCAACCCAGGGATCACTGCTCATATATAGAGACCCAAATAATCAGGGCTACTCAAATCAAGTCACTTCACAACCAATCAAGATGACCTTTATTCTGTGCAATCACTCTTTAATTCCAAGACACACTATTTGGAGGCTTAAGGCTTGCCCCACCTCTCTTCGACTTGCTAGTATTAAGGAGGAGCTCTGCAAACTTAAACAGGAATTGAATACAATTAAAGCAGCTTCCATCACTCCACAAAATCATACCAACTTACCACCTCTACCTCAAAGAATAAAACAGCCCAGGAATAAATGGGTCACAGTAGGCTCAGGAAGACTGCGACATGTAACACAGAAACATCCACCTTCATTAATATTACCTCTACAGAATTCCTTCGCTCCACTAGTGCACTGCGATACTCAAGAAAACAGAAGGGAGGTGGGATTGGAACCAATTAAGGTAACTCAAGAGAACAAGCGCACCCTAAGCACAAATAAAAAAGCCCCAAACAGAAAACTATTACTGTTGGAGGTTCCATCAACAGAGGCATTAATCTTGGAACACAAGGCGAGGACATCAAAATGGTGAAATGTCTTCCAGGATCCTCAGCTACCAGGAGTTCCAGGCAAATACTGACTATAATTAAGGAAGAAACTAAAGATTTTAACACTGATGTTGTTATCCATCTGGGAACAAATGACCTGGCCAACAACTCCACACTTGCAGCACAGAAAGCTTTTCGGGAGCTTGATGAAGGCTTGAAACCTTTTGTAAAGACTTTAGCTTTTTCTGAAATTATGCCTGCATATGGAAAGGGAGAGCAAAGAGTGAAAAACACAGAGGACTTTAATAGATGACTCAAAACCCGGTGTCTTCAAGAAGGCTTCACGTAGGAGGATGGGGAAATATGTGGAAGGACAAGAAGCTATATTGCACTGATGGGCTACATATTACTACAGCAGGAAAAAGAAACCTTGCGGATAAATTTAAACAATATGTTTCTAAGCATTTAAACTAGAAGGTGGGGGTGGTGTATGTATGAAGGACAATTATACAGACCACCAAAAGAAAAGATAGTAAAGATTACTACGTAGAAAAGGTAGTAAAGATTACAACGTAAACAATATCAGAAACTCACTTCTTAGCATTGCAACGGAAAGTGAAACGAAACAAAAATCTATATGAAAAAGGAGATTACCACTGAAAAATACCTGGAAAGCGATGACCACAATTGCTCGCAGTCTAAGCAACAAAGTTCATGATCTGCAAGCCCTGATGTTAGAGGCATATCTAGATATTGTCACTATCACAGAGACATGGTTCAGTGAATCACATGGATTGGATACAAACATACAGGGATATAATCTTTTTAGGAAGGACAGAGATGGTCAAAAAGGTGGAGGAGTATCTCTCAATGTAAAGATCAATATCCAAGCAACCGAAATGCAAAGGACCTGGGTAGAGGAAGAAGCGATATGGATCGCTCTGAAAAGAGAAGATGGAACTTCTATCTACGTGGGTGTAATCTATAGACCTCCAACTCAATCGCAGCAAATTGATAAGGATCTGATTGTGGATATCCAAAAGTTTGGAAGGAAAGAGGAGGTGCTACTGTTGGGAGATTTCAACCTGCCGATTGCGAACTGGAATGTTCCGTCTGCAAAATCATAAAGAAGTAGGGAGATTGTGGATGCATTTCAAGAGGCTCTGCTCAGACAAATGTTGACAGAACCCACGAGGGAGAAAGCAATATTGAATTTGGTCCTCACAAATGGGGATAGTATCTCTAATGTTCGATTGGGTGCTCACCTGGGAATTATCGATCATCAAACAGTTTGGTTTGATATAACGGTTAAAGTAGAAAGTGGCCGCATGATACTTAAAGTCCTAGATTTCAAATGTACGGACTTTAATGAAACGGGAGAGTACCTGAAGAAAGAGCTGTTAGGTTGGGAGGACATAAGTGAAGTGGAAAGACAGTGGTCTAAGCTGAAAGGAGCAATAAAAATGGCTACGGACCTTTATGTGAAGAAAATAAATAAAAACAAGAGAAAAAGGAAGCCGATATGGTTCTCCAAACTAATGGCGGAGAAAATAAAGGCGAAAGAGTTTATGAAATTAAAAAAAAAACAAGAAGGAGTGCAGAAAGGACTACAGGGTGAAATTGAAAGAAGCAGCCAAGAGAGAGATACGTCTGGCGACAACACAGGTGGAAGAACAAATGGCTAAAAATGTAAAAAAGGGAGACAAAATTTTTTTCAGATATATTAGTGAAAGGAGGAAGATGAAAAATTGAATTGCTAATCTAAAAGATGCTGGGAACCGATATGTGGAGAGTGATGAGGAAAAAGCAAATGTGCTAAACAAATACTTCTGTTCTGTGCTCACAGAAGAAAATCCTGGAGAAGGACCGAGATTGTCTGGCAAAGTTACATTAGAAAATGGAGTAGATTCTGCGCCGTTCACAGAAGAGTGTGTATGAGCAACTTGAAAAACTGAAGGTGGACAAAGTGATGGGACCATACGGGATCCATCCCAGGATACTGAGGGAGCTCAGAGAGGTTCTGGTGGCTCCTATTAAAGACTTATTCAACAAATCTCTGGAGACAGGAGTGGTTCCCAGGGATTGGAGGAGAATGGATGTGGTTCCTATTCACAAAAGTGGTCACAGGGATGAAGCGAGACACTACAGGCCGGTGAGCCTCACTTCGGTTGTTGGAAATATAATGGAAGTGTTGCTGAAAGAAAGGATAGTGTACTTCCTTGAATCTAATGGGTTACAGGATCCGAGGCAACATGGCTTTACAAAAGGTAAATCGTGCCAAACGAACCTGATTGAATTTTTTGATTGGGTGACCAGAGAGCTGGATCAAGGACATATGCTAGATGCAATATACTTAGATTTCAGCAAAGCCTTTGATACGGTTCCTCATAGAAGACTGTTGAACAAACTTGAAGGGCTGAAGTTAGGACTCAAAGTGGTGAACTGGGTTAGAAACTGGTTGTCGGACAGATGCCAGAGGGTGGTGGTTAATGGAAGCTGCTCTGAGGAAGGAAAGGTGAGTAGTGGAGTCCCTCAGGGTTCGGTGCTGGGGCCGATCCTGTTCAATATGTTTGTGAGTGACATTGCTGAAGGGTTAGAAGGAAAAGTGTGCCTTTTTGCAGATGATACCAAGATTTGTGACAGAGTAGACACCGAAGAGGGAGTGAAAAATATAAAAAAGGATCTGCAAAAGTTAGAGGAATGGTCTAATGCCTGGCAACTAAAATTCAATGCAAAGAAATGCAGAGTAATGTATTTGGGGATTAATAATTGAAAGGAATTGTATATGCTTGGAGGTGAGAAGCTGATATGCATGGATGGGGAGAGGGATCTTGGGATGATAGTGTCTGAAAATCTAAAGGTGATGGCTGCTGCTAGAAGGATGCTGGGCTGTATAAAAAGAGGCGTAGCCAGTAGAAGGAAGAATGTGTTGATGACCCTGTACAGGTCATTGGTGAGGCCCCACTTGGAGTATTGTGTTCAGTTTTGGAGACTGTATCTGGCGAAGGACGTAAGAAGACTTGAAGCAGTCCAGAGGAGGGCAACAAAATGATAGGAGGCTTGCACCAGTAGACGTATGATGTGATACTGGAAGCCTTGAATATGTATACCCTAGAGGAAAGGAGGGACAGGGGAGATATGATTCAGACGTTCAAATACTTGAAGGGTATTAACATAGAACAAAATCTTTACCAGAGAAGGAAAATGGTAAAACTAGAGGACATAATTTGAGGTTGAGGGGTGGTAGATTCAGGAGCAATGTTAGGAAGTTCTACTTTATGGAGAGGGTGGTGGATGCCTCGAATGTACTCTCGAGAGAGATGGTGGAGAGGAAAACGGTGACTGAGTTCAAAGAAGCGTGGGATGAACACAGAGGATCTAGAATTAGAAAATAATATTAAATATTGAACTAAGGCCAGTACTGGGCAGACTTGCATGCTCTGTGTCTGTATATGGTCGTTTGGGGGAGGATGGGCTGGAGAGGGCTTCAATGGCTGGGAGGGTGTAGATGGGCTGGAGTAGGTTTTGACGGAGATTTCAGCAGTTGGAACTCAAGCACAGTACCGTGTAGAGCTTTGGATTCTTGCCCAGAAATAGCTAAGAAGAAAAAATTTAAATTGAATCAGTTTGGGCAGACTGGATGAACCATTTGGGTCTTTATCTGCCATCATCTACTATGTTACTATATTACTATGTATGGCTATCCCAGTTATAATAAGGAAAAGTTGACATTTATACCTATCCAATGAGGGTTTAAGATGCAATATCATCCCACATATGACAATCTCGTATGCCAATGGAATCAACTCCAGCATGATATTAATCTGTCCCTATATTGGCTTCCAAAAGTTGAGTATCAAAGGACAATAGAACAGCAGATGATCCAGTGTCCATACTTTCACAGCATGTGTAATAAGTACAAAAAATAAAATAAAATAAAGACTAAATTGACACATTTTGGCCATTCATTTTTAAGCTTTCTGCTTCCGGAAACTAGTAGGTTAAACACCTTGTGAACTCTAAAAAGAACTGCCAAATTTCATAAAAAGGGAAATTATTAATAATTCAGTGAACGAGTTAGCTGTGCAAATGGAATGCAAAATGCTGCACTGCCTTTCCATTTCTTTATTGAAGGTAGTAAATCATCTATCCACATTAGCAGACGGCTATGTTCCCTAAACGGAGTCACATTCAAACATAGAATAATACCGTAACCTTAAGAATTTAATTTAGTCAAAACACCTTCAGACACATAATTCATTGGAAAGTGTAATTGCAATATACAAGAACGGTGCCATTACCCAAAGCCAAATCACAATATCACCAATTCATATGCACTATCTACATTGCTGTTGTTAATCTACATTTAGAGAAAAAAATGTCATCTTTCTGAGGAGAGGATTTTGCTATTATACTCTTTGTATAAAAATGAAGCAGAATTAATTTTTCAATGCAGTGACAGTCTTCTGGTTCAATGGTAGAGTTCACTGCTATAATGACCAGTCAGGGCCATCAATTTGCAGGTACACCAGGGAAATAATTCAGCGCCAACACTTATCTTTTTTTTTTTGTCTGATTTTACAAGCTTTCAATTTTTATCACCCTTCTTTATCCCCTTTAACCCCCTATGCTAATCCCACTTGGAGAAGTATCATCAGCAGCAGCAACTGAAATGAAGGCAAAATATTCCAGCAAAATATTCCTATTTATGCATTTAATAATAATAATAATAATTTTATTTTTGTATACCGCCATACCCAGGGAGTTCTAGGCGGTTCACAACAAATAGATGAATTACATACAGTGCGATTGGGAAAAGAAGAACATAGCAAGGCAATCGAAAGGTCAAAACTAGTTTACATTGACAATTTAGGTGAGGGAAGAGCTAATACCGAGCATATACAGTATGTACTGTAAGAGAATACAATTGGATTTATGAGAAGGGGGAACAAAGCGTGTTAGGTAAGAGGGGGGAGCAACAATCTTGGAAGGGTGGGGAAAAAGTGAAGGAAGAGGTGAGAAGCGTTGAGGAGGGGGAGGGGAGGGTTAAGGGTTTAATCTGTTGTAAAGAAGAGATTTTGATCTGTTTTCTAGTGTGGAGAAGGGGAACGTTAAGGCGGAAGTGGGGAGCATTAAGGATTTGGTCCATTGAAAAGTAGAGTTTTGAGCTTTTTTCTAAAGTGGAGGAATGAAGAGGCGTCAAGTATAATTTGGGCGAGCCATGAATTTAGTTTGGCCGCTTGAAAAGAGAAGGTTCGTTCGAGGAATCTTTTAAGACGACACGATTTCAGTGAGGGAAAAGCGAACATAGTTATTCTGCGGGAGCTCTTATTATTATAGTTCAGGTTGAAGTGGGGGGTAAAGATAGTCTGGTGACATACCAGATACGGTTTTGTAGCAGATGCAAGAGAACTTAAATAGGACTCTGGATTCGAATGGCAGCCAGTGCAACTTGTGGTAGAAAGGGGATATGTGTTCCCATTTCTTCAGACCAAAGATAAGGCGGATGGCGGTATTTTGGACCAATCTCAGCTTCTTGGTGATTTTCTTGAAGGCGCCTAGATAAATGATGTTACAGTAGTCCAGGACGCTAAGAATAGAAGCTTGGACCAGCAGACGAAAGGAGGTGTCATCAAAGTATTTTTTAATGGTGCGGAGCTTCCAGAGCACCGAGATATTTTTCTTAAACACTAGGTCAGTGTGTTTCTCCAGTGTGAGATGCTTGTCTAAGGTGACTCCTAGTATTTTTAAGGATTGCTCAATACAGTAGTCTAGACCATTGACATGTAGCGTAGTTTCCTTGATTTTGTTGTTTGGGGATACTAAGAAGAATTTAGTTTTTTCTGGGTTTAGCTTTAGTCTAAACACTGTCATCCAAAGTTCGATCTGATTTAGGGTGAAAGATAGTGAGTTTAGAAGCTCTGAGGTAAGGTAAGAGTGCGGAATGATTATGGTGATGTCGTCTGCGTAGATGAAGAATTTGAGCTTTAAACTCTGCAGGAGGTTTCCTAGGGAGGCAAGGTAGATGTTAAATAGGGTGGGGGACAAGGGGGGAGCCTTGTGGGACCCCACAAGGGTTGTCCCAGCTGTAAGAGATAGTGTCGTCCTTGAACACCTTGTAGGATCTTGTTGTCAAGAATTTGTGGAACCAATTGAGAACATGACCTGAGATTCCAATAGATGTTAGACAGTCTAGTAGAGTGGCATGGTCAACCAAGTCAAATGCGCTACTTAGATCGAGTTGCAATATTAGAGCGCTTGAGCCTTGGCTGAATAGTTGATGAAGGTAATCAAGCAGAAAAGCTAAAATTGTTTCAGTGCTGTGACCTGACCGGAAACCGGATTGATTGTCATGTAAGATATTGTGTTTTTCTAAGTATGTGTTGAGTTTGGTGTTTACTATTCCTTCTGCTATTTTGGTAGTCAGGGGGATATTGGCGATAGGTCTGTAGTTGGATGCAGTGTTAGATGGCTCTTTAGTATTTTTCTTAATTGGTGTAATTATAATGTGCTTTCTTCTATTGGGAACTTCCCAGAGGATAGTAGAGAGTTGATCCAAATCATCATTTTGGCCTTAAAATTGACTGGGGCTGATTTCATGACATTATGGGGACAGGTATCTAGTCTGCAGTAGGAATTGGCATACTTATTGTAGTGTTTACTAAAAGTTTGCCAGTCTATGGGTGAGAATGTGTTCCAGAATAGGTCGGCTCTAGAGTCGTCTGAGTCTAGTACAATGGGGTAACACCAGTGGGGTTTTGTTGGGTCGGTGAGGGAGGATCTTAGTTTTTGTATTTTGGAGATGAAGAAATCCGCCATGCTGTTTGCAGTTAGGGTGGGCTCTTCGGGTGTGTCGATAAATGTTTCTATATTTACCTACTAACCTGCATTAAGCAGCTATATAGTGAAGCTATATAGTGAAGGTTTTAATGCACAATACATGTTATCACAATCCCATTCTAACATCTAATGGTGTACGTGAGCTTTGAGCATCATGATTTGAGACCACCATTTGTATGCCAACATATGGACTCACGTGAATTTTGTGCACTGCACTTCTCCCCGGCACTGGCCTCTGGTACTGTTCAGCAGAAAGCAGAGCAATGAGTGCTCACTGCTTTGGTCTGGGGTCCTTGAAGCAGAAGGGAGATGTGGGTTGCCCCAGGTGATGACTGTGAAGGGGGATGGAACAAGCTTCTTGAAAAATAAACATCCTCCCCCAAAGGCACTGACTAGGGCAGCCCACATCTTCATTCTGCTCCAAAGACTGTTGATGAGTATTGGTCAGTGCAGGGGAGAAGTAGAAAGCTACACTTTTGAAGCTGCCATTTTGGTATCAAAAATTCCAACAGCCAAATGTCCGGTGGCTAAAATTCTAGCCGGTGGCATGCGGTGACATTTATAGCAGGGGACTCAGTAGATGAGCTAAACCTTGGCTCTCAGGATTTCCACAATAAATATGCATAAGATCTATTTGCATACAGTGGAGGCAATGCATGCAAATAGTCTCATGCATATTCATTGGTGAAATCCTGAAAACCCAACTAGTTTGGGGCTCTCAAGGACCAAGGATGGACACTCCTGTGCTAAATATTAGTGTGATATGTAACCTTAAACAAAGTTAATGTTTTTGCTGAACGATGTCACTTCCTGGGCTCTTTTTGAGAGTCACCTATAACATTTGCTACTTCTTTTGACTTCTGGATTGATATGAAGAAACTTAAGTTCTGGATCACTACCACCTTTCCAAAATCTGTACTTATACTCAGATTGACATTATGTGGTGTAGAATTGCAACTTCATCACAAAAATACTTTGAGGCAATACAGACTTTGTGATATTTTGAGTCTGACGCAGCAAGTTATTGTGGACCCAAGCAGAGAGCAATTATTCCGCAAGCAACTGAAAACCTGGCTTTTCACTAAAATGTAATTCTATCCCCCCTTACTCTTCTCTTCTATATATAAGTTCATGTAAACCTTTTTTTTTTCCTTCTCTTCCTATATTTTAAGTTCTTGTAAATCGTGCCGAGCTCCACAACATCCGTGGAGATGATGCGTTATATAAACTTAAGGTTTAGTTTAGTTAGTTTAGTTTAGAGCAGCAGACACATGACCTCTAGGGTGCATGCAACAAAATAAAATAAATATTATCGTGTCACCCATTCCTTCTTCAGGTTGTACTCTAATAGGAGTGACAATAGACAGGCAATGGAAAGTCATTGTCGCTATGTGCTGAACTGATGGTACATTTGCCTGAAACATCCATAAATGTGTCCTTAACACTGGAAACAGAACCAATTTAACAAGATTGCAAACCCTGTGACTTTGGGCTGAGCTGATGTCACAGTTGCTTTTGACATCCATAGAGAATTCCTTAACATATGAAACATAGAAACATGAGGGCAGATAAAGGCCAAATGGCCCATCCAGTCTGCCCATCCGCAGTAACCATTATGTCTTCTTCTCTCTAAGAAATCCCACATGCTTATCTCAGACTTTTTTGAAATCAGACAGTCTCTATCTCCACCACCTCTACCGGGAGAATGTTCCAAGCATATACCACCAATTAGCAAAATCTCAACATATAACACCCCCAGAAAAGCAAAAAGAGGAGTTCAATGGCCCCAGCATATCATCTCTCACCCCCAAACAGCAAGAATGGCTTGGTGTGTCCATCTCATCATCTCTCAATGGGAGGTGATAGATCAGGACTGCCAAGCCTCTCTTGTTTTTCTGAGGCATGCTTGTAGGCTCCACATTCCTTTAGCTGGTGGGCGTTGTTGTCTCCTCTCTCCCCATGCCTTTTTGGTTACATTACTGGTGAAAAAGTTCTATATAGTTCACCATACATTTTTGTTTCTAGTGTAATCTTAAGAAGAGCAATATAGTAAATAAAAATCTTCAAAACAAAAAGTCACTGAGAACCTAGAACAAATTCACAAATCTTCCAAAACAAGGATCCTACCTATGTTATTTTAGGATCCTAAAATATCAATACATCTGTTGGGTAAATGCACAAACCAAAAAGTTACAGAAGGCTACACATTGCCAGAGGTTGTGGTAACAATGGATAGCGTAGCTGGTTTGGACAATTTCCTGGAGTAAAAGTCCATAGTCTGTTATTGAGAGAGACATGATGGAAGCCATTGCTTGCCCTGGATCGGTTTCATGGAATGTTGCTACTCTTTGGGTTTTGGCCAGGTACTAGTGACCTGGATTGGCTACTGGGCTTGATGGACCATTGGTCTGACCCAGTAAGGCTATTCTTATGTTGTTGTAAAATTCATACTAACAGACTACGTTGGTCACATACATGGAACAAAATGCCAAATATAAAATAAATGACCACAAGCTATAAACAAATTTTACTAAAACCCAAAGAAGCAAGACCTTGCATGTAGTACAATACCAGAGAATAGAAAGAGATGCATTTCCACCTATGCAAAATATAAATATAGCACTTGCCAATAATAGTGTTGTGGAGGTGTATAACTATGGCAATTTCCCTTGGTCTCCTGGCCAGAGAGAGCTACAAGACTACCAGCAGATGAAGATGATGCAGCTTGGTAATGGGCTATGTTGACTTCTATGTACAGTATGTATTTGTCCTCCTGTATCTTCATAAGCCCGGTGGAAACAAATCAAGGGCTACCAGGTTTTAGTATTGTAAAATCTGGACCCATGGCCCCACCCCCAGATGCGCCCAGTTCTACCCAACCCACCCAAGTCACTCCCCATTATGCCTAAGCCTTGCCCCCAGCCCCTCCCACTCAATCTGTTCTCATGCTCAGAGCCACATCGGGATGATATCTGTGCATGAGCAGGTATGATGCAATGATGTCACAGGCATGCTTGTGACATCACTGCATTGCATTCGTGCATGTACAGATATCCTCCCGACACAGTCCAGAGCTCAAAGCTTTTCAAAACCCAATGTGCCGGGTTTTGAAAAGCCATCCAGACGCCCAGACATGTCCTCTATAAAGAGGACTTGTCTGGGTAAATATGGATGTATGGTAACCCTAAACCAGTCCAAACTAGCCAGAGCATTACTTCCCTATCTCTGTCTTTATTACCTTCTAGTTCATCAACCTTATTCTTGCATTCTTGTTCTCAATACCAGATTCCTGCTTCTAGTTCATTCCTTGCATACCTTGTTTTTCTGTTTGCCCTATACTTAGAAGAGTAAAGGGTCATAGATTTGATCTACCACCTTCCTATGGGTACAATCAAAGCAGTTTACGTACACTGTATATAGGTACATTTTTTTTTTTACTCTAGCGGGTTGTACCTGGGGCAATGAATGGTTAAGTGTCTTACCAAGGGTCACAGGGAGCAGCAGTGGAATATGAACCCAGTTCCCCAGCCCTCTGCACTAACCATTAGGTTACAGTGGGAATCAAACCCAGTTCCTCAGGTCTCAGCCCACTGAACCATGGTTACATGGTTCTTGACTTTTGACTCTATTTTTGCTTCCTGCCCAAGTCTCAGTAACAGGCATCCCTATCAGAATGACTCAGTAGTAGTCATCTGTTTAAAAAGAGACTCTCCTAGCTATTTTAAAATATTTTGTTACTTTCCAACCAGGCCTATGTTCCTTGCATTGCTCTTACCTCCAGTGAAATTTTAAATACTTTGACACAACCCTGCGGTTATGGGATGTGTCCTTGCTCTAGAGACCTTTCCTAATCTTTTGTTTCTGCAGGTTTCTTTCTTCTTCTCTTTTTTTTTTCAAGCTATTTCTGTTTTGCTAAGTCTGCCTAATAGTGAAAAAAAAAAATCCATTTTTAAGAATTCAATGCAATAACTCCTGAGGGAAATTTCAGAGTTTTATTAACCAGTGCTGCCTTTTTTCCCCTAAGGTATCTTGAAAAATACCCTGCCGTGGAAGTGACTGTTCTTGCTCATTTTAAACCCTTGTGGTGCTCTCTCATCAGCATTTACTCAGATAGCAGGGTCATTACATTTGCTCATGTACTATGTGCACTTGAAAATTAATGTGCATACAATTGATTGAACATTGAGGAAATTGAACAGGAAACTGATGCTGAAGAAGAACCAGATATTTTACAAGAAGTCATGGTAGCAATTATAGTTTTATCAAAAAATAAGTCACCTGGAATCAATGGTATTCCACTTGAATTAATCAAAGGCTCAGAAGGTGCTATCATGGCACTCACTCGACTGTGTCAATAGATATGGAAGGAAAAAACATGGCCAACCAATTGGAGAAGATCACTGTTCATACCTATATCGAAGAAAGGTGACACCAAGGACTGTAACAACTACAGAATGAATGCATTAATTCCACACACCAGAAAAATATTGCTGAAAATAATACAACAAAGGCTACAATCATACATTGACAAGAACTACCCAAAGTTCAGGCTGGTTTCAGTAAAGGTTGAGGAACAAGAAACATTATTGCCAAAGTTAGATGAATATTGGAGAAGAACAAAGAATACCAAAAGCCCCTATAATGTTGCTTCATCGTCTACAGCAAAGCTTTTGACTGTGTGGATCATGATAAACTATGGAGAACTCTAGCACAATTGGGAATACTCAAACACATAACTCAGATGATAAAGAGTCTCTACGAAAAACAAGAAGCTGCAGTGAGAACAGGATATGGCAACACTGATTGGTTTCCAATAAAACAAAGAAGCAAATAGGAGGGAAGAAATACTCTACAGAATAGCACTTAGTTGCATTATGAAGAATAAGGCTACAATTTTTCAGAATTTAAATGTGTGGTATTGGAAGAGATTCCTGTGAGGAGCCATATTAGAACTCATTTAAGGAGGAGAGAGCAGCGGGGGGAAAGCAACAGATCGACAAGCTACACACATTAATCCCAAAAGGTTTGACTCTTTTGATTAAATGGAAGGCATTTCTTTAAGCTCTGTATCTGCATATCTGAGTCACATTGTCTGAGAAGTAATGAATACAATTGACATCATTATTCTGTGTAGTGAAAGAGTGGTGTCTAATTCACAAACCACCATTTTGAAGCAGCTATGAGATATGCAAGTTCTCTCTATTTTTCCCCTGAAGACGTGTTAAGTGAAACGGGGTACACCTGTCAGGAGTTTTGTGTGGGAGAAGTTTTGGCTACTGTGGAAGAAGGAGTTCGCCATAGAATATGAGGACTGTGGTGCAGCAAGTTCTAAAGGTTGCTGAAAGTATGACTGATGAACATTTGAAAGGGATGCCATGACAAGGAAGGGCCTTTTGGAAATCCTTCACTGATTGGGAGCCTTGTGAAGAAAATTGAAGACACGTCTGAGCTAAGTATTTTGGATTATTTTGGTGAACTTTTGTGGGGGACAGTGTATTTTCAAGATTCCTGTGACTATTACTAAACTGTCCTGTTATGAACAACAGTTTAATTGAGCATTGTTTATGCCAGTGGTTCCTAACCCTTTCCTGGAGGACCACCAGGCCAATCAGGTTTTCAGGCTAGCCCTAATGAATATGCATGGAGCAGATTAGCATGTCTGTCACTTCTATTATATTATATCATTATATCCTTCCTTCCTTCCTTCCTTCCTTCCTTCCTCCCTTCCTCCCTTCCTTCCTTCCTTCCTTCCTTCCTTTCCTTCCTTTCCTTCCTTTCCTTCCTTCCTTTCCTTCCTTCCTTCCTTTCCTTCCTTCCTTCCTTCCTTTCCTTCCTTCCTTCCTTCCTCCCTCCCTTCCTTTCCTTCCTTCCTTCCTCCCTCCCTTTAATTATGGCTTAAACCTATGAGGATTTAACACCAAGAATTCCCCACTGATAAAAATATGTATGGAGTGGTGGAATGGTGCATCTGAGGTTTTAGAAGCTGTTGGATGAATAAATTGAGTTGAATTGAATTAAATAGATAATGAAATGAGATTAAATTGAAGAAAATTATCTATCTTTAGAGTTTGCTCTAAGAGAAAATATATATAGTTCAAACCATTTTGTTAACTAAATGTTGATGGTCAGCATCAAGAGATGCTGCCTAGTATAATAGCAAAAAAAAAAAAAAAAAAATTGTGCAATGGAGAGTAGGGGTGTATAGCCAGAACCTTTTTTTTCCTTTTGTTTCAGATATCATTTATGGGAATGCTCATATTTTCAATTTTTATCATATCATGATTACTGTTCCCTCTAAGCTGAGTGGGAGTCCTCCAATTACAGTACATTGTTGCCCATAGGAGGTGGTGTTTCAATATTATATTTTCAATTGCTAGAGACTGGCAGGTTCCCTGGAGTTCTGCAGAACTTGCCTGTCCCTCACTATTGAAAATGTAATAGTGAAATAGGGCCCTCCACTGGCAGGACTGTAGCTGGAGGGAACAGTGGTCACAAGAGCAGTTGTCATTAAGAATATGTGCTTCTAAACCTTTTTATTATTTCTCAATTGTTCTGCATTAATATGGGGGTCCATCAGAGGCATTTGTTAAACAAAAGACTGATTAATTGATTAAACCCCTAATTCCTAGATGATTTTTACACACATCCAGAGAGGGAGGGAGGGGGAAGGGTATTTTGTTTTAATATTTGTTCGAATAGAAGTTTTGCTTAATGTTTTATCTGAATGTATATTGTTTGCACTTTGTATCAGTTCTGAAAATTAATAAAGATTTACAAAAAAAAAAAAAGGAATATGTGGTTTTTTGGAAAGAGCAAATGCTATTTTAAAAGTGAAAATTATTTTAAATAAAGTGCACATGCTTTCTTTACAGTGTGTCATGTGCCATGGGCTCTTCTATTTATAGTTCATGCTCTACCAGTTTAACTGTACTGTGTCAGAGTTATAGTCTAATTAATTGGTGGGAATCATCAGAATGTCCTTGGATGGTTTACACGTGTAATACTATATTGGCTTTATTGCAGATTTTACCCAACCATTAAAATGTATTCTTTTGCCATGCTTGTTTTCTTCCAGTGACTGAAATAAATGGCTTCTGTTGTTTTGACTATATCAGGTCATACAGAGGTCATAGTATTATTTTGTCCCTCTTCACACTATAAGTCATATTCATGTACTGTTGAAGGAACATTTTAAATCATCGTTTTTAAGCTATGTTCAGTAGTGCCTGGTCAATTTCCTAAAGAAAAAAAAAAAGGAAGGTTGAAATAAGCATTTCTGCTTTTAGATTTGCACTTCAGCAGCTGGCTCCTGCTGTTGAAGTGCTAAAGGCAATCTTGCAAAAAATAGTTCAGAAGATGACATTGTTTTTCTTGCTTGACTTCACCGCAGTTACATTAGATCATCTTACCACATCTAAAGCACTTTTATGTTTAACCTTACATTGATATAGTTATGGGTCAATTAGATATTTCCTTACAGTAAACAGACCTCTAGAAATGACACTTTTAAAATTTATTTCTTCATGTTACAAAGCTTTATTATTATTTATATATACAGTTTATTGTGTGTATATATATATATATATATATATATATATATATATACAATCATGTAAAAAAATTAGGACACCCCAAGAAATATTCTATTCTTCCTTAAGAAATGTTCACATATCGATGTAAAATCTTTTTTTTTTTAAATTTATCTCTGGAAAAGAAAGTAATGTAATTGCAGGTAAACAGCAAAAACTTTCCTTTATTTACTCATGAAACAAAAGATATCCACAAAAATGTGTATTCTAACCGAGGAATAAATTAGGACACCCCCACATATCCTCCCACTTAAAGTGGCTCAAATCACATATAGGTGTATCACATCAGGTGCACATGATTAGAACATCGTTACTCAGCATTTAAAGGAGGTTTGCCTTACTTAAACCTCAGACATTTAGTTTGGTGTGCTCATGACTGCTGCGGTGAGAGTGAACACCATGGTGAGATCAAAAGAGCTGTCTGAGGCCTTCAGAAAGAAGATTGTAGCAGTTTATAGATCTAGTAAGGGATTTAAAAAGATCTTGAAAGAATTTGACATTAGCTATTCCACGGTCCAGAAAATGGTGTACAAGTGGAGGACTTTCCAAACAACTGCCAGCATGCCCAGGTCTGGCCGTCCAAAAAAGTTGACCCCCAGAGCAGACCGCACGATGCTAAAATAAGTCTTCAAAAAGTCTAACATGTCATCACAGGACCTACATCAGGCTCTTGCTACTGTTGACGTGAAAGTGCATGCTTCTACAATCAGAAAGAGACTGCACAAATTTAACTTGCATGGGAGGTATGCAAGGAGGAATTCTTTGCTCTCTAAGAGAAA
Organism: Geotrypetes seraphini; assembly: GCF_902459505.1. NCBI lineage: Eukaryota > Metazoa > Chordata > Amphibia > Gymnophiona > Dermophiidae > Geotrypetes > Geotrypetes seraphini. The sequence goes on from NC_047085.1 coordinate 221,009,659, forward strand.
CATCAAGGCTAGACTGAAGTTTGCCAGAGAGAGCGTAGACAAACACCAGGACTTCTGGAATAGTGTTCTATGGATGAATTATTTGGACACCAGAAAAGAGAACATGTTTGGTATATATCAAATACAGCATTCCAGGAAAAGAACCTCATAGGAACTGTGAAGCATGGAGGTGGAAGTGTCATGGTTTGAGGATGCTTTGCTGCAGCAGGACCTTGCCAGCTCACCATCATAGAATCCACCATGGATTGTACCATGTATCAGAGGGTGCTTGAGGAACATGTGAAGACCATCTGTAAGAAAATTAAAGCTGAAGCAGAACTGAACCCTGCAACACGACAATGACCCAAAACATACCAACAAATCCACCAAGGACTGCCCTTATCTTAATCCCATTAGAGTTGCTGTGGGATGGTTTGAAACGGGCTGTACATGCAAGAAACCCCTAAAATATCTCACAGCTGAAAGAATTCTGCATTCAGGAGTGGGCCAAACTTTCCTCAGACCGATGTCAAAGACTGGTAGATGGCTACAAGAAGTGTCTCACAGCAGTTATTTCAGCCAAAGGGGGTAACACTAGCTATTAGGGTATAGGGTGTCCTAATTTATTCCTCAGTTAGAATACACATTTTTGTGGATATCTTTTGTTTCATGAGTAAATCAAGGAAAATTTTTGTTGTTTACCTGCAATTACATCACTTTCTTTTCCAGAGATAAATAAATAAATAAAAAGATTTGACATTATGTGACCATTTCTTCAGCAATAACTAAATATTTTATGGGGTGTCCTAATTTTAGTTTTGTTAAATTGCACACATATCTTGTAAAATTATTCAGTTATGCAGCAGACCTACTAAAAGGATTTCTGCATTTTGACCCTTTTATTCTAAATCATTTTAATGACTTTTAGGATCCCTTTTACTAAAGTGCATTCAATTTTTCAGTGGCTTAACATGATAAATTAATGTGTAATAAATGCAAACCTACTATTAGGAGTGTTCCCTGAAAATTTTAATACAGGTCCCATGTTAAAAAGTTCCCTAATTTTATGGTACTGAGGAAGGAGTTAACACAGAATTACTTAGCATCTCCTAGTTAGGAGGTAGTGAGTTGTCCCACACTAATTGTGCAGTACTCAGTTAATGCATGGTCAAATACAGTGCGTTAATGGCTGTAACTTCTCCATGCCTGGTCTCTGCCCATGCCCCACCTAGTCGTGGCTTTAGCAAAAAATACTATTAATACATTGTTTAATGCATGGCAATGGCAAAAATATCTCAAAAGTGGTTACTGTATTTTCGCTTTGGCAGCTATCACCTGCCAATCTGCCCTTTAATGTGTGATATGCACTTGAGAGATAATTTCATAACAGTATTCCTATGTGGCACTTAATTTCTTTTATAGAATCCAAAGTCTTCACCGGACTGATATATTTCTGTCGGTTACATTTGCAGGTGTCCTCCACTTCCTCCAACAGCTATATGTTATCTGCAAATTGTAAATCCTTAATGCGCTTTCCCTTTATCACCATACCTCAATGGTCTTGCACTTCCATTTTGGGGTTTTTTTCTATGACCTTCTTCAAAACTTCTTGTTTACTGCCTATTGCTGATCTTATTCATGTGGAGGGGCATAATAAAAAAAAAAAAGTCTAAGTCCCCTTTTGGCCTAAGGCCTTAAACGTTGAAAGTAGAAGCAGGGAAAATGTCCATTATCAAAAAAATGTCCAAAAGGAGGTTTTTAAAAAAAATAATGGCCTGCCTCTACGTTCAGTTGTTTAAACGCCTAGACCACCACTACATCTACAATTACTACATATAATGAACTCAAAAAAAGTCTAAGTCCCAAACACTCTAAACAAGGGCTTTTAGGCGAAGGAGGAGCCAGTCCGTCACCTAAAAGCTGGATTCTGTAACTGGTGTCTGTCAAAAACAACACCGGTTACAGAATCCACCACCCCCCCCCAATGATCCGGGCAGGAGAGAGCTCAAGCCCCCCGACTAAGATCGGGGCAAGAAGGAGCCCAAGCCTTCTTGCCCTGCTGACTCCCTGACTGTCCCTGACAGCATCGGGGCAAGAGGGAGCCCAAGCTCTCTTACCTCGCCAACTCCCCGACCATTCCCAACAGCATCGGGGCAACAGGGAGCCCAAGCCTTTTGCCTTGCCGACTCTCCGACCCCCCCCAACAGCATTGGGGCAAGAGGGAGACAAGCCCTCTTGCCCCAGTGATCCCAAACTCCCTCCCCCCTGATGATTACGATGGGGCCAGGAGGGAGCCCAAGCCCTCCTGGCCCGGCAACACCCACTACCCCCCCACACCCACTAAAATATGGGCAGAAGGGATCTCAGGCCCTCCTGCCCTCGACGCACCCACCCCCTGCCGCCCCCTCGATCCCTCCCCCCCAATCCCCCCATAACTTTAAATTGTTGGCCTGACGGATGGGTGCCAAACCCGTCCATCCTGCAGGCCATCCATCCATTTAATGGCTGGCCTTAGGGCCTGATTGGCCCAGGCGGTTCAAACCCCGCCTACAGGTGAGGCCTGAGGCGCCTGGGCCAACCGGAATAGACCCAGTAGGGGAGGGAGTTGGGGATCCCTCCTGGCCCTATCATAATCGGCGGGGGGAGGGGGTTGGGGATCATTGGGGCAAGTGGGCTTGGGCTCCCTCTTGCCCCCGATGCTTTCGGGGATGGTCGGGGAGTTGGCGGGGCAAGAGGGCTTGGGTTCCGTCTTGCCCTCGATGCTGTCGGGGAAAGGCAGGGCTGGCGGGGCAAGAAGGCTTGGGCTTCCTCTTGCCCATGATGCTGGCAGGGATGGTCAAGGCTGACGGGCCAAGAGGGTTTGGGCTCCCTCTTGCCCCGATGCTGTTGGGGGTTTGGGGTGTCACCGGACAGGAGGGACTGGGCTCCCTTCTGCCCCATCGTAATCACCGGGGGAGGGCTGATCACTGCAGGAGAGATGGCTCATCTCTCCTGCCGGCGATGGTCATCGCCCACCCACCTCTGAACTGCTGCACTTCAGGGAGAGGATCGCCTGCAGGGGAGATGCCCTGCCGCAATGCTCACTCTGAAGTGCCGCGGTTCAGAGTGGGGTGGGCGATTACCATAATGGCAGGAGAGATGAGCTATCTCTCCTGTAGCGAATGTTGCAGTAGGTTGCTGGGGCCGCTGAGCTGCAGCGATCAGCTCAGCGACCCCTTTCGGCACTTATACCTGTTTTGACTTGGTCTAAGTCAAAACATATAAGTGCCGACTAGGCAACCTGCCTAAAGTTTTGGTTATATCTGCTGCACGCCTAGGTCTAGGTCAGCCCACTTCCTGCCCACTGCCCGCCCTTTCCCCTCCTCTAAAAACCTTTCTTTTCGCTCTATGCATTTAGAGGCAGGGGAAAGGCCAAAGCTGGTTTTAGATACGTCTAAAATCACCTTTGATTATGGGTACTTGGATGATCAGGCTTTTTGATCGTCCAAGTACCCATTTAGGCCACTTTTTAGATGTTTGGCTTTTTTTGATTATGAGCCCCTTACTCAATCCTTTCCCGGACTTTACAAATTTCTCATCTGGTGTTTCTATACTTGCTCCACAGTTCTTTATGCCATACTGAATCAAACAATTTTTTGAAGTTGATGAATCAATGGTAGAGATATTTTGACATGTAATATGTGCTAAATAGTACTTCTTGTATTTTTAAAGCCTCTTTGTTCTCTAAGATTTCTTTCAAGTGAATTTGTCAATCGCCCTTGAATTATGATCAACATGCATCCATCTGCAGACCTGACATGATGTCACAAGAAGTATGCTGTCTACCTAGTGCCTAAATCCAAGATGTTACAGAGAGCTTGCCGAGACTCATGAGGCCTGATGACTACTATCCAATGCTGCTCATCCACATTGGCACTAATGATTCTGCCAGGTACCCCTGCAAACGTGTCAAAAGTGACTTTGTGGCTCTGGGAGAGAAGGTGAAGCAGTCAGGTGCGCAGGTGGTATTCTCGTCCACCCTCACTGTCGAGGGTACAGGCCAGGGCAGAGACACTCGCATCCTGGAGATGAATGCGTGGCTATGTGGATGGTGTCGTCGAGAGGAGGGAGGGGTAAATTCTCCACCAAATCTTGCTAGAGAATACCATAGCAATTTTTGGTCTCTTATTACTAAGCTGCGGTAGCGTTTTTAGCGCGCGCTGCAGATTAGCGCGTGCTAACCCCTGCGCTACGTGGAAAAACTAACACCAGCTCTATGGAGGCGTTAGCGTCTAGCACGCGGCATTGTAGCACGCGCTAAGTGTGCGCTAAAACCGCTAGCACAGCTTAATAAAAGGAGCCCTATATGAGTAAAAGTTAAGCATCTGGAAGCCGGTCTTTTGAAATCAAAGGAATTAAGTAGCTAGCATCTCCTGCTGAGTGCATAAACCCTTTGGAACATTGAACTGCATCTCTATAGAGCATAACCCTATGCAAATATCCGTCAAGGCACAAAAAAAAACCCATTTTGTTTCATTTGTCTTTATTCTTAGTAAGCAGCTAGGACAGTTTTCTGAATGAATTAACAATCCATTAATCATATTTCTCTTGTACCAAGAAGTTAGCAACTATTTTATGTACTATATTTTCTCTATGAATAGTAAAACTATGAATACAGAAAACATTGCAAATGAGTGCAGCCCAGATGCTGGAGTTTGTAACCCATTTTCTCTCTGCATAAAAGTAGCTAGTTAGCTTATAATGAGCTAACAGCACATGCATCAGGGATTTAATTTTATGGCAAAAGTATCTTTTTAACCAAATAGAGGATCAGTTTTTCTGTGAAACATTCTTTTTTTTTGCACCATTTTTGGTTTCAGGTTTATACAAAGGTGAGAGAGAGCAACTTTTGGGTGATTTGTTGTATTTTAATTATTTCTTTGTTTAATATTAGTATGTTTTCTATGATTTTTTTTAAAAAATCAGGAATACAAAATAATTTTTAGCTTCTTCTCATCTATTTGACTATGAAACTGATCATAAGAAAGCTTTCAGTTTTTACTGTAAGATTATAACACTAGCTGAGCCAGCCTAGGGTTAAATTAAGAGAGTGTGTATGTGTGTGTGGAGGGGGAGGGATTATAGATGTGAGGTAAAAGGTAAAGCAATGGGTTAAGGATGGGATTAGTGAATTTCGGGTACAGCGCTATGTGCGACCTGTATGTGAGTTTGATTACGAATGATGTTTTTGCTGCTTCAATTTTTTCCACAGATACTTTGCCGCTGGATAACTGTGTCTGGTTATGTGGCCATTCCTACATATTTTGGGCTCATAAATGAGCTGGGGATTGAATCTGGGCCTTGTACATTAAGGAGTTTGAATTCATTGGTTGGGATGAAGAGGCATGTTGTGGGAGCAGGTCCTTCCTACCCTGCTTCAGGCATGACGTTTTTCCTCCCCTCAATTGATTGTTTTGCATGGGGGAGGGGGGAATGATTTATGCAGGGTAAAAGTGGTTGATTTGATCCAGTGTATGAAGCAGGACTTATTGTCGGTTGCAAGTTGTTTTCGTGGCACTCATTTAGTCTGTTCTCGCATTATTCCTCGGATCGTTTGGAGGAATGTTTCTAAGGTTGAAAGTATTGAGCATTTGAGGAAACTGGTAAATTCTGAGATATCTAGGTTCATTAGTTCTCTTGGGGGGGGGGGGGGTTAGTGCTATGTCATGATTTGATTGCTGTAGATTGCCAGGTTTGTATCGCTCAGATGGTGTGCATCTATCTTACATTGGGCTTGATATTTTCTTGAGTTCTATACAGGATTTATTGGAAGCTTGTTATAATGGCCAGTATGGTTTCAGCTTGGGGGGGGGGGGGGGGGAGTAGCGGTGACTTGCTAAGCTGTCATCTCTAGTGGTAGAAAAGGAGGGATATGGGGGGTGAATCCTGGAACAGTGTGGCTAATAAAGTTATGCGTTAACATATTCTTATCTGCTCATGTGCGGAACTGCCTTGGGTGGCGGACGGACCCTACAGCACTGCAAGTCTTGCTGAAGGAAGCTGGCATTGGTGGAATGTGGGAAATTTTCTGAACTGGGCTAGTTCGACATTGAACAGCTCCAGGTGTATATGATTGTTGAGCTACACTGAATTATTACTGTAACGTAAATGTTGTATATTATTGAATTGTTTGATAAAATCACTAAAGCTGTGGCCTGTGCTTTGCTATTATTGAAGTGTATTGTGTTTTCTTGGTATGGTTATGATTTGAATGTAAGGCTTGGTGTAAATGCCAGTGTTATATCCATTAGCAAGTTCATTGTAATTTTATTGATATGCATGACTGCCTGCTAAACAAGTTTTCTCGAGAACCCTACTCTAAAAAGCCTGCTCAACCATGGTTAAAGTTAAGCTGAGGCATCAACTAGCAGGTGGGCAACCTTTGTCAATCAGGAAAATCATGTAGGTTGCCTCTAGTTTGCTGCAGTTGCTTGAAACTTGATTACTTTGTACGTTCCTAGTGTATGACCTTGTGACCAAGAGAGAATTGGAATCAGAACAGTGGCCATTAGCATCTATGCTATGCATAAGAAATCTGCAATACATTTTTCTGACTAAGATTTGTTGAAGGATGTTTCTGACAGGAGGGTTGGAAGTTACAGATTTCAACTTGGTCAAAACCATATATGCACTATATAATGCCAAGGTGGAATTTCTCAACAACTGAGTCATGTTATTCAAGGGTTTAACTGTTTCCCTAGAGAAGAACCAGGTTAACATTTAAAATTTTTCTCACCCCGTAAATTTTAAACCGGGATGAATCAAATAAGTAAGAAAAACAGATACACATCTGATAAGTGCAATACTATTTAATATAAGCGTTATACTTAAAAATAAGAACACAAGTATTCAAATTATTTTGTATACAATAGCAACAGAATGGTTTTGTTTTGTTTTCAGATACTCTAAACCACAATTTCAGGAATTCCACTTTTCAAAATCAATCTATCAGATAAGTACTGTTGTTTCAGTTTTCTAATGAACCTAAATAATATTTTTGTTCAAACGAAACAGTCTCTAAACTGAAATTGATACTGTGTGTCTAATTTTTTCTTACAGGTTCTTCACCGGTAGGATTCAGGTAAGTATGTTTTCTTGTATTCAGTTCAGGTTTTCTTGTTAGGAGATCTTCTTTTTCTGCGCGCTCCTGCTTGTAGATCTCACCTACTCCCTAACTTAAAAAACTAAAAGGAAAAAAAACCTACCACTATCTAAATGTATGTGGTTCCCTATCTAAACTTTAAAATAATTTGAATCTGTAGTTTGTGGAAAGGAATAATGAAAATGTATTTGTGTGTCTATATGCATAAACCTATCCCACCCCCCCCACCCCCTTTACAAAACCATAGCACGGTTTTTAGTGCTGATCACGGCGGTAACAGCTCCGACGTTCATGAGCATCAGAGCTGTTACCGCCGTGGCTGGCGCTACAAAGTGCACTACGGTTTTGTAAAAGGGGGGGATAAACAATCTTTAAAAAATAAGATTACAGAGTTAAAAGGTATAGCACAAAGGCCCCATTTACTAAAGTGTGCTAAGGTACCTGGCAGTACCTTAAAACATCTCTGGTGATGATTCAGATTAGAGAATGACAAGGGGACAAATTTTTGCCCGTCCCCGCGGAAACTAATTTTCCCATCCCATCCTCGCGAGTTCTTTTCCTACTCCTGCCCCATTCCTGCAAGCTCTGTCCTCATCTGCACAAGCCTCAAACACTTTAAAATCATAAGTGTTAGAGGCTTGTGCGGTTAAGGCAGAGCTTACAGGAATGGGGCAGGGACAGTGATAGTTACAAAACTCAAGGGGACGGGATGGGGAACTCGAGTTCCTGCGGGGACAGGAACAAATTTGGCCCTTTGTCATTCTCTAATTCAGATCTCGAAAGCAAATCAGTGTCAATATAGATGATGTAATAGAGCTATCTGACTGACTAAGGATCAACAAATCACCAAGACTCAATGACATTCACTTTCAAAGTTCCCAAAAGAATAGAGGCTTGGGGTTTGAAAAATTCTGATGGAATGTACACTATATAGCATTATTTTGTTTTCAATATGCTTGTGTTCTGTTTGCCATCAGATCTATAGCATATAAACTTGTGAGATGTGCCGGCAATTTACAAATCAATGGAAGTTTTAGCATACTGCCACAATAAAATTGATTTATAAGTCAATTCTTTTTAGATGACGTCTGTGTGTAAATTGCATGCTACTTATGTTCCTTTTGTCACAAGCTTCTTTATTAATCTAAACTTTCTAAATATATCTCAATGATATAAGTATTGATCTTAAATAAAATATGTCTTCATTTGGGTTATTCTTATTAAGTCACTAATTCTTATCAAGTGTGCAAATATTAATGACTAACGCTGGCTTTTGCAACGCTGCAGGAGAGGTTTTTACTGTGGGCCAGTGAAGTAAATGCTCTGACGTTCAGAGAATTCCCATGAGCGTTGGAGCATTTACCTTGCTCGGCCCACGGCAGAAACTTCTACCACAGCTTTGTAAAAGGAGACCTTAATTTTAGTCAAATGATAGCTGCTTTGTAGGGTTTTTCAGTAACATAGTAACAAAGGCCTCCTTTTACAAAACTGTGATAGCAGTTTCTAGCGCGAGGAGCCGCGCTGAATGGCCCATGCTGCTCCCGATGCTCTTTGGTACCCTTAAAAAAAAATGAGCACAACAAAGGACAGGTGTAAATATATGAGGGGCTGCTGAAAAGTTCTCAGCCCAACTAACAAAGTCGGGACAGTCTCCCTTTGAGGGCTATACACTTACCGTATTTTCACGCATATAACGCGCATACATGTATAACGCGCATACGCGTATAGCGCGCGGGAACAAAGCACTGCTGTAAAAAAAAATCTATATAGCACGCACACGCGTATACCGTGCATGCTGCTATAACCTCCTCCCGCCACCCCCGCTTACTCCCTCTTCTGTCCTGCGAACTGGCATCCTCCCCCCCTGCTTGCGTCACCCCCCTCCCCCACGATCCTACATACCCCCAGCACCGCAAAGACATTGCTTACCCGATTGGGCACCGACACCAGCACCAATGCACAGGATGTGCCAGTGCCCGAAGATCCTCCCTCGCCTTGGCTGGGCTGGGCTGGGCTGGGCGGTGCGAGGGAAATCCTCCCTCTTCCCTGTGCTGGGCTGGTCTGGGCTTTGAGCATTTGCGCATGCTCAAAGCCTTCTGGTCTCGCTCGCTCAAAGCCTTCTTGTCTCGCTCTCTCCGAGATTCTCAGATTCAGAATCTCGGAGAGAGCGAGACCAGAAGGCTTTGAGCATGCGCAAATGCTCAAAGCCCAGACCAGCCCAGCACAGGGAAGAGGGAGGATCTCCCTCGCACTGCCCAGCCCAGGCGAGGGAGGATCTTCGGGCACTGGCACTGGCACGTCCTGTGCATTGGTGCTGGTGCCGGTACCCAATCAGGTAAGTGATGTCTTTGCGGTGCGGGAGGGATCTAGGATCGCGGGGAAGAGGGGGTGATGTGAGCGGGGGTGGGGGGGAGGATGCCGGTTCGCAGGGGGGATGCCGGATCGCAATGAGAAAAAAAAAATTGTATAACGCGCTCACACATATAACGCGCATGGTTATACTCGGTTTGTAAAATCGTGTATAACGCGTGCGTTATATTCGTGAAAATATGGTAGTCCAATTATTTTACACTTTTTTGTTTCATATTTTCCCAACGACGCAATAAAAGTGGAAAATCACTGGGTTAGATGTATAGCCCTCGATGGAGACTGCTTCATTTTTGTTGGTTGGGCTGAGAACTTTTCAGCGGCCCCTCATTCACAGAAAAGCTGATACAACTTGTTTATGCAGGGGAGGTCTCTCTCAAGCAATACACCCAACATGTTCTGTGTGAGAGAGATGTCTCTCGGGCAGCAGGAACTCCACAGCTGTTCTGGAGGAAGACCGGGCACTGGAACCATAGCAGTCTGGGTCTGGTCACTTTCTTCAGGCCTTTGCCACATACCTGAAATGTACCAGTTTAGGCATAGCAAAGCCAGTAGGCCTCATGATCAGGAACCATCAGCATGCCCCTTCTTAGAGAATGATAGCCAGGAATTGTGAGCCTTCTTAGAACCCCATTTTTATACTGTTTTGGACTTGGGTCCTATCTGAGAAGATGATGCTTTCCATGCCTCCTGTTCTGACCTTTTGACCTGAGCCTCTCCAGAAATATTCCCTCAACATCACCCCAGGGAAGTTCCAGGAACCTTGGCTCCTTGCTTGTGGCCCATAGAATGTTTGGGCACCAAGTTGCCTAAAAGGCCAGCATGCCCCAAATAAGGCTCCAAGTTAGAACATGTGATTATAATAAGTCCCAGTTGTATCAGTTTAGTGAGTCACTGATGAGACCCTTAAAGTGCAGAAGTAGGCCAGAGGATTTCCCTGCCTTAGGCACAGTTTCTGAATTTAGCAGGAAAAATGTATTCAATGTAAAAACATATGCAGACCTTAATCCTTACAGCAGTACTGGTATGCAGTAACTTATTCACACTACAGCTGCATGTTAGGCATTGTGGCCAAGATTCTCTAAATGGCATTGTTTTTTTAGTCAACGGTAGGCCCCTCAAATTCAGTAAAAAACAAAAACAAAAAAAAACATCATTGAAAGAATAATTTTAACTGTGTTACAAGTTGTCTATCGGCACCTAAAAAAGTGGCACTTGAATTGTATCTCTGTAGGTTCTTTAGGCCTTCTAAAGCCACTGTGGGTGTAGCTAATGCTGGAAGTGGTATTAAACTGCCTAAAGTGCCTACGGAGGCATGATTTACATCATAGGTAGGCACCGGAAATGTAGGTCAGGAAAACCCTGGCCTATATTTCTGGTTCTTACCTTTGCCGGAGACACGATTCTGTCCCTGGTGCCGTCACACAATTGACAAGCGATTGGTGTCCAGTTTTAAGGCAGCCACTGATGGCACTGGTTACAGACCCCAGGCCCGTGTTCAAAAATTAGCTATCTAATTAGGTTGGAGTTCTCAACCCAGTCCTTGAGACCCGTCAAGCCAGACTGATTTTCAAGATATCTACAATAAATATGCATGAGAGAAATGTATATGCACTGCCTCTATTATATGCAAATCTGTCTCATGCATTTTCATTGTGGGTATCTTGAAGACAACTGGCTTGGTGGGTTCTAATGAACGGGTGGGGAAGTCCTCTTAAAATGAACAATACATGGCATAATGATACAACAATTTATTTAATTTAGATCCCATTTATACTCCATGCAAAAAGAAATGCAACAGCGTGTTTGAGATAAACATGATTCAAAGACCAGGGCCCTGTTTTACAAAGGCGCGCTGAGCTTTTTAGCGTGGATTTAGTGGAAAACTGGAACGCTCTTCCAGAGGCTGTTATAGGGAAAAACACCCTCCAGGGATTCAAGACAAAGTTAGACAAGTTTCTGCTAAACCAGAATGTGTGCAGGTAAGGCTAGACTCAGTTAGGACACTGGTCTTTGACCTAAGGGCTGCCGCAGGAGCGGACTTTTGGGCATGACGGACTACTGGTCTGACCCAGCAGCGGCAATTCTTATGTTATGTTCTTATGCACACATTAGCGTTTAGCGCACGCTAAAAAGCTTATCACACCTTTGTAAAAGAGGGGGGGTATGAGTTTTATCATGATTCAAAATTTTATTTATTTAAAATATTTATAAACCACACAATCTAGGGCAGGGGTGTCCAATGTCGGTCCTCGAGGGCCGCAATCCAGTCGGGTTTTCAGGATTTCCCCAATGAATATGCATGAGATCTATTAGCATACAATGAAAGCAGTGCATGCAAATAGACCTCATGTATATTCATTGGGGAAATCCTGAAAATCCGACTGGACTGCGGCCCTCGAGGACCGACATTGGACACCCTTGATCTAGGGGTATATAACGCTACCATACATACAAGAGAGTGCTGAAAAGTTTTCAATCCAATCAAGAAGGGAACGATGTGAGAGGGGAGAATGTGGTGCAGTAATTAAGGTTACAGCCTCAGCACCCTAAGGTTGTGGGTTCAAATCCACAGTACTCCTTGGGCAAGCCACTTAATTCCCCCGTATTGCCCCACGTACGTTAGATAGAGTGTGAGCCTACCAGGACAAACAGGGAAAAATGCTTGAGTGCCATTTTGAGCTTCCCTGGGAGAACAATATAGAAAAATAAATATGGTTCAATCAATGATCTGAAACAATGTCAAAACACAGAATTTTGTTTCTGCAAATTGGCAGTTAAATAAAAGAACTCTCTTTTCAGCTACAGTGTCAAAATAGCGCTCAGAATTTAGGAAGTTGAGCTGAAAACTTTTCAGTACCCTCTTGCAAAACCAATACATTTAGAACATATTCAGAAAATATAATAACAAAGCAATAAAATATGAGAGACCATAGGCTTCTGCAAATAAAAAAACCCATTAAGTTGTTTGCTGAAATGTAAAACTGAGCTTATTCTTCTAATCTCATAAGGCAGAGTATTACAACCTTTCAACCAGTATCATCCTGGAACAATAATTATCACGCCTAATGATTCTGAAACTGGACATCCAATTTATAATGCACTCTTGCTACATCTTAGTGACAAATTAGAGACTTTTCTAAGAGCCATACTAGAGTGTATTAAGCCTTTGTAAGGGTTAATAACTCACCGTAGATGTAGTTTTCTATTACCAACATAAGAGATCAATACATTTCAACATAAGTTAGTGCATAGAAATGGAATAACAGCTCAATTCATCAAGGACATAAATATCACCTGAATTGCAATAAGTAACAGTCCATAACTGATCAAGAATGTGATTTAAATACTTTTCTTATTGGTGAGATCTTTAAATAAATATCAAGATTGCACATTAACTGCTCATATGCGCATCTTTGCAACAGTTATAGAGTGGGTTTTGCCCCCCCCCCCAAAAAAAAATTGAGTTTATTCAATTATTTTGCTGTAATATAGCAGTGTAAAAGGGTTTTTTACACGTAACCCCGTCCCCTTCCTGGCACTCTCACACCTAACCTCTCTTCTCTCTTACTTATATAATTCCATTGGAGTTCCGTTCCTTCCCTAACCATGTAAACCGTGTAGAGCTCCATCTGCGGAGATGATGCGGTATATAAACCCAAGATTTAGTTTAGTTTAGTTTAGTTTTTGTTTTGCTTTTTTTTTTAGGGGGGTGGGAGGGTTGGTGAGGTAATGAAGTTTTATGTCTCAGTTGTTTAAAGATAAACTGCATCCGTTGTCAGATTGTGGTTCTAAAAAGCTGGACTTCAGTTTCCTACCTTCCTGAAATTGCTGTATAAATGCAGTGGCTGAGGGAGAGCAGAACAGCTACCTGAAGACAGCCTAAAGGAACAAGAAGTCATAAAGAGGGAAATATACGGTTTCAAAATGCTTTTTGTCTCAAATTTGAGAAACAAGAACTCATACAAATTATAATGAAGTAGTTATTTATGCTTTTTAAAAATCTTTTTAACTTTTTAGATGGCTGTTTTCAACATTTTTTACACAAGGAAATGAGCTGATTTAAAATTGGCCACCCTGTACAAAGACGAAAGTAGATTTATAATTCAAGAACAAGCAAGTATTTACCAGAAATTGGGGAGGAGGGGGAATCTTTCCTCTGAGTTGTTCCCGAAGCAACATGGATCAAACAGGAGCTGATTGACTCTCTTATGAGGACAGAAAGCCATAAATCTGGAAAGTAATCAGACAGTTATCAAGCAGCAGGCCCAAAAGGCCTACTTCCTGGATGGTGTGAATGCATAAATAGAGAGGTAGAAATGACAGGTGCTGAGCAGCCATAGGAGGTAGGAAGTGATACTGCTAGGGCAAAGAGTACCTGCCAGTAAAATAAATATGAGAGTTCTTCAAAAAGTATCTATATTTTCATGTTTTTATGGGAAATGACTGGGGGTGGGAGAAGTAGTAAGAGAGTGTATCGTAGAATATCATGTGACTACTTAGTCAGGCATAGGGTTACCATATGGCTCCAGAAAACTGAGGACGGATTGAGATATCCAGGTTTTACTTCCAAGTAGTGTTTTGCATAAAATTGTCCTACCCCTTATCCTGAGGCCTGAAATTCTTTTCTGCCTTTTCTTTTCTCAGGTTCAAACCTCCTCTGTTCCCTTTCTCACATGCATCCTGATTACCTTCCTTGGCCCCCATATTCTAGCATCTCTCCTTCTATCCACTGACTAAGAACTTCTCTTGCCATCCCCTTTCTGATCTTGGTCACTTTTTCTTCCACTCTATCATTCCCCCACCTACACTTGTGGGTCCAGCAACCATGTCCCCTCACCCCCCCCTACTGCCTCTCTTGCTTGCACCCTGAATCCCTTCCCTATTCTCCATGGTCTGGCATCTCTCCCTCCCTCTAAGGTCAGGCATCTCTTCCTTCTCATCCTCCCCTTTCTGGCCTGGGTTTCCTTCTCACCTCATTTCTCCTCTACTTATTGGTCCAGCATCCATGTCCCCTCCCCTCTCCTTCTCCCCCTGGAAGTCTACCATCCATATCCCCTTCTCTTCATAGTAACATAGTAGATGACGGCAGATAAAGACCCGAATGGTCCATCCAGTCTGCCCAACTTGATTCAATTTAATTTTTTTTTTTTTTTTTCTTCTTAGCTATTTCTGGGTAAGAATCCAAAGCTTTACCCGGTACTGTGCTTGGGTTCCAACTGGCGAAATCTCTGTTAAGACTTACTCCAGCACATCTACACCCTCCCAGCCATTGAAGCCCTCCCCAGCCCATCCTCCACCAAACGGCCATACACAGACACAGACCGTGCAAGTCTGCCCAGTACTGGTTTAGTTCAATATTTAATATTATTTTCTGATTCTAAATCTTCTGTGTTCATCCCGCGCTTCTTTGAACTCAGTCACAGTTTTACTCTCTACCACTTCTCTCGGGAGCGCATTCCAGGCATCCACTACCCTCTCCGTAAAGTAGAATTTCCTAACATTGCCCCTGAATCTACCACCCCTCAACCTCAAATTATGTCCTCTGGTTTTACCATTTTCCTTTCTCTGGAAAAGATTTTGTTCTACGTTAATACCCTTCAAGTATTTGAACTTATCTTCATCCTACTTGCAGTCCAGGATCCATGCCCCCCTACTTGCAGTCCAAGATCCATGTCCCCTCTTCTCCCCTTACTCCCACTAATGATCTAGCATCCATGTTCCTTCCCCCCCAAAAAAAAAAAAAAAAAATTGTGGCCCAACATACACGTCCCTATCCCCTCACCTTCCCCTGTGCAGGTCTGTCTTCTCTCTAACCCCCCCCCCCCCCCCCAATGAGATAAGACATACCTGTGGTCCTCCCGGAGCAGTAATAGCAGATGGCTGGCAGATGCAGTGCTGTGAACAGGCTGCTTGTGGCCGGAACTGCCAGGCTTTCACTCTGCTGCTGCATCATCTATCTACAGGAAGTGATGCGGCAGAGGAAGAACCAGCCACAAGCAGCTTGTTCAAAGTGCTGCCTCTGATGGCCAGCTGCCACCACTGCTGCTTCCTTGGGAGGTCCACAGGTATATCAGGTATATCTGATCTTACCAGTTTGTGAGGGTAGGGGGTCAGTTGGAGAGAAGGAGAGAGACGAGACCCATGCAGGGGATAGGGACAGGGGCAGAACAGCTTTATACAGAATTCTGCACAAATTCTATGCTGCACGGTAGTGCAGAATTCTACCAGGAGTATACTGAGTAGTTTCTATCTAGGGATTGATAGCAAAGCAGTTTATCCTAGTTTCCCAGATTAGTATTAGTACTCTGGAATCTGGTGTAATAGTTAGAGCATTCATTTCATTGGCAAAATTGTTGCAGTTTGAGTTCTGGTAACTAGAAATGTTGTGTTTTGATAACTTTGCTATATAGGTTCTGAATCTCTTTTTTGCAAGGTTTTGTGTTGTTTCACAAAGTTTCTGGCAATGGAAGGAAACTGTGCAGCTGCTCTAGAGATGATACCAGCATTTGATTAATAATTTTGTATAACAATTTTTATGAGGACTGTGGAGCATGTTACAAAACTGAAGGTTCAAGGTTACCCAATTCCAACTGGGAGATTTTAGGCCAGTTCTGACATTCTAACAACTCTTATCCAGATGTATTATGGGACCCACCGCATGCATTCCAATGGGTAGAACCAAAGACTTTCATTCCCACAATACTCTGGGGTATAATTTTAAAACCAGTATCAGCCAAAAGGTTTTGTCTCTCTTCTGGAACAGGGTATCTTGGCATCTCTGGATTTCACTCCCATATAGAAGACTATGTAAAATAATGCTAACAGTCACTACTGCAGTTTTCCTGGATGGTTGAAACTAGCTAGGGTTCTTTTTTTATGAATAGAAGACTCTTGGGACGTCCTTAAAATGTCTCTTATCTTATTTAACAGTAGGGGAAAGATGAGGAATAGAGAATGACACAGGGGCAAATTTTCCCCATCCCCTCAGGAACTCATTTTCCTGTGCCTGCCTCATTCCTACAAGTTCTGTGCAGTTAAGGCAGAGCTTACAGGAATGGGGCAGGGACAAGGACAGTGACAAAACTCGCGGGGATGGGACAGGGAAATTAAGTTCATGAGTCATTACTTTGGCTTGGCTTCCTCTACCTAGCTTGCCTCCCTTTTGCTACCTCAAATATTTCTGTCTAGGCACACCACTGATCTTAGGGCTTTGGGATGTTCCTACCATTGGTGCTTCCTTTTCCTTGTCCTGGTGCCCTTCAATCTTCCTTACACTTACTATTTGTGATACTGTACCTTTAACAAAATGGCTTCGGTCATGCGATTATTGATGCCCTTTGTCTATCTTTTCATGTTGAGGAGTCTCCATGTCACTTTTGGTTCATAATTTGTAGAATCTGCCTAGATTTAGATGACAAGAATGCACACAGTCCTGGAATTTTAATCATCCACTCACATACGTGAACACATTGGCATGTGAATGATCATTTTCTGACCAATTGCTATTCTGCCAAGGCATAATGGAATGAACTTTGCAGCGGTGTCCACACGGGTGGGGTTTAGGCAAAGCATGGGTTGAGTACCCCATTTATGAGCATATATGAGCATTCTACCAAAAAACCGCAGCCTACATAGAATCCAAGCTACACCTATACACCCCTAACTGCCCCCTCCTCTCCAAAGCAGAACAAAGACTCAGCATTCCCGCAGGGAGATCCCTCCGAATGAGTACGGCATACAAAAGATCCTACAGCCATTTCCTACCTCAGCTACGGAACCGATTACCCACATAGATCAGGTCGCTGGACTCACTAATGACCTTCCACAGAGCAGTAAAGACCTTCCTCTTTCGTTAATTGGGCCATTAAAAACTGCCTCCTCAATATACTTCTAGTACTCTTCACTATGACCAGTCTGGTCTCTAGAATAAGCTCTGTTATTGTCTACTGTAGCCTATTTGTTGTCATGACTAGTCTGTTGTCAAACGATTGGGAATGTCTACCTGTAACCCGTTCTGAGCTTCTGGGAGAACGGGATAGAAATCGAAATAAATAAATAAATACATAAATAATATTATAAAATACTACAACCTATACCTGTTTATAAAATCTAGGTGCTAGCATTTGCACAGGTAGTGACTCATACCTAAAATATAGGCACATATTTGACCTGTTATGCTAGTATTCTGTCATGAAAAGCAGGTTCCTATTTTTCTTTATAAAACAGGCTTCATAAAATAAATGTGTTCTTAATGGCCAAAAATAGGTGACCATTTATAGAATTAACCTCTTGATATCATGTAGTGTTATTGCCTCTGTAGCAGATTTCTGTCAGCAGTTTCTAAGCAAGTTTCAAAAGAATTGAATTTCATTTTTCGAGTGCAAAATTGCTTGCCCCATTGACTTTAATGAAAATGAACGAATTGAATTATTTGAAATTCAGGAGTACAGTAGATGGGTGATTGATTTAATAAGAAACCAAGTCAAAACTTTTCTGAAGCATATCCATAATGTTTGCAGGAAAAAAAAATGAGCTTGTTTTCAGTTTGTTTTAGGGCTTTTGCTTACTTTTTACATATTCTTTTGTTACATAATAAAATGTGATAGAACTTGGGGAGGTCAGTTCTATAAAAGTGTCAACACTTAGGGGTCTAAATGTTCCCTGTATGGTACATAGGGAAGCGTGTGTCTTCTTTCCTTTATAGAATATTAGTATGCAAGATTAAATGCATGCCTATAATTTAGGAATGAACACTTTTGCGTACCATAGAATTTGTGTAAATGCATATTCCGAAATGACTGAAACACACAACATTATAGCATTCCATTACTTACATGTATAATCCTACAACCTACTTATGTGTATGCCTACCTTCAAATTATGCACCTTATTTGTCTCAGTGGACTCACAATCCAACTCTGGTACCTGGGGAAAGGAAGGTTAATTGACTTGCCCAAAGTCACAAAGAGTAGCACTGGGATTAAACCCATAACCTCAGGCTGCTAAGACAGCAGTTCTAACCTCTAAGCCACTCCTCCCTCCAATTATGCACATACTTTGTTTTATACAAACCAAATAGACACTAACAAATGCACATCCCTCCTAGGTGGTACCATCACATTTAGATGCCTTTTTTTTTTTTTTTTTTAGACTAATGTGTAGCTGCAATATTGGGACTTGTATACCACTTCTTTGTAGTTTTACAATCACACTCAAAGCAGTTTACATACAGAGTTTTCCCTATCTGTCCCGGTGGCAAGTACCTGGAGCAGTGAAAGATTATGTGACTTGCTCAGAGTCAAAGGGAACAGCGTAGGATTTGAACCCGCAACCTTGGCCTTCTGTGGCTGTGTTTCTAACCATTACAAGATCATGAAGGGCATAGAGAGAGTAGAGAGGTACCGATTCTTCAAACTTTCAAAAATAAAAGAACAAGAGGGCATTCGGAAAAGTTGAAAGGGGACAGATTCAAAACAAATGCTAGGAAGTTCTTCTTTAACCAACGTGTGGTGGACACCTGGAATGCGCTTCCAGAGGACGTAATAGGGCAGAGTACGGTACTGGGGTTTAGTACAGGCAGCGTCCCGTTGGACTGGAGGACGGCTAACGTCATTCCACTCCACAAGAAAGGCTCAAAGATGGAGACAGCAAACTACAGACCAGTGAGTCTAACATCGATAGTGAGCAAACTAATGGAAACTCTAATCAAACACCAATTAGATAAGATCCTGGATGAGGAGAATCTACGGGATCCCCGACAACATGGATTTACTAAGGGGAGATCCTGCCAATCCAACCTGATCAGCTTCTTTGACTGGGTAATGGGGAAGCTGGATATTGGGGAGTCCCTGGACATCGTGTACCTGGACTTTAGCAAAGCATTCGATAGCGTACCACACCACAGGTTACTGAGCAAGATGAGTTCTATAGGATTAGGTAACACATTGACGAAATGGGTTGGGAGCTGGCTTGGAGGTAGGCTCCAAAGGGTGGTGGTGAATGGCACCCCCTCCGAAATGACGGAGGTGATTAGTGGAGTACCACAGGGCTCAGTCTTGGGCCCAATCCTATTCAACATCTTTATAAGAGACTTGGCAGAAGGACTTCGAGGTAAAATAACATTATTCGCCGATGACGCCAAACTGAGTAATGTAGTGGGCAAATGCACAACAGACGAAGATTCAGTGCCCGACAACATGATGCACGACCTACTCCTACTGGAGCGATGGTCTAGGACATGGCAACTCAACTTCAATGCCAAAAAATGCAAAGTTATGCACCTGGGCAGCCAGAATCCATGCAAGTCTTATACCCTTAATGGCGAGATCCTAGCAAAAATGGTAGCAGAACGAGACTTGGGGGTAATCGTCAGTGAGGACATGAAGTCTGCCAATCAAGTGGAGCAGGCTTCGTCCAAGGCAAGACAAATCATGGGCTGCATACGAAGGGGTTTCGTCAGTCGTAAGGCGGAAGTCATTATGCCATTGTATAGATCCATGGTGAGGCCCAACCTGGAGTACTGTGTGCAATTCTGGAGGCCGCATTATCGCAAGGATGTGCTGAGACTGGAGTCGGTGCAAAGAATGGCCACCCGGATGGTCTCGGGACTCAAGGATCTACCATACGAAAAACGGCTTGACAAATTACAGCTATACTCGCTCGAGGAGCGCAGAGAGAGGAGGGACATGATCGAGACGTTCAAGTATCTTACGGGCCACATCGAGGCGGAGGAAGATATCTTCTTTTTCAAGGGTCCCACGACAACAAGAGGGCATCCGTTGAAAATCAGGGGCGGGAAACTACGAGGTGACACCAGGAAATTCTTTTTCACTGAAAGAGTGGTTGATCGCTGGAATAGTCTTCCACTACAGGTGATTGAGGCCAGCAGCGTGCCTGATTTTAAGGCCAAATGGGATCGGCACATGGGATCTATTCACAGGGCAAAGGTAGGGGAGGGACATTAAGGTGGGCAGACTAGATGGGCCGTGGGCCCTTATCTGCCGTCTATTTCTATGTTTCTATGTTTCTATGTTAAGAAAGGACTGGACAATTTCCTGCTGGAAAAGGGGATAGAAGGGTATAGATAGAGGATAACTGCACAGGTCCTGGTCCTGTTGGGCCACCGCGTGAGCGGACTGCTGGGCATGATGGACCTCAGGTCTGCCCAGCGGAGGCATTGCTTATATTCTTATATTCTTATGTTCTTATGTTATACCACACTGACTGTCAGAATCCTCCTTTCTTATGACAGCACTTGACACTTAAATGTTGGCACTCGTGTTATAGAATTTTCTCCTTTTGGGGCAATTTATTAACTGGGCACCTATAAACAGACACACCCTATAGGGGTCAAAGTCGGTCCTCGAGGGCCGCAATCTAGTCGGGTTTTTAGGATTTCCCCAATGAATATGCATGAGATCTATTAGCATACAATTAAAGCAGTGCATGCAAATAGATCTCATGCATATTCATTGGGGAAATCCTGAAAACCCGACAGGATTGTGGCCCTCGAGGAGGGATTTTGACACCTCTGCATGGTGTCAGATAATCTTCTTATAGAGTATAACAAAAATTCTGACTTATAATGAAGTTAGGATATTCAATGTTGCATTAGTAATACTACTTTACACAGGAGGGAAAAAAAACCTCAAGGACCCAATGGTAAGAAATAATTCTCAATCAATCTTTTCATGTATTAGAGCTAAATTGTCATTCATTGGTCTTAATAAAAAGCATCCTTCAAACAATACTATTTTTTATTATTTGATATTTTTATCCTTTTGTGAATTAATTCAATTGTGAATATGCACTTAACTTTCTGATATTTTTTAAAGATCAATGGTCCATTTCACCATATAGAGCTTCTTCAGGGATTCCATTTAATACATTTCAAAAATCTTAGGGCTTAAAACCATTGGGCTATAAGAAATATCAGAAAGTTAAGTACATATTCACAATTGAATTAATTAACAAAAAAATAAAAATAACAATTAATAAAAAATTGCATTGTTTGAAGGAGGTTTTTCAGACAAATGAATGAGAATTTCATCCATAAACAGACCCCAGAGGGTGCCTATAGGAATATGTCTATGAAAGAATGTAACATTTACTGAGGCAGCCCTTCTCCTGTGTGTTTAATACATTTTAATTCTCCTTTGAGCAGATTAATCAGTATGTCACTGCCAGCCATAGGTGTTGGAATCGGCTGCGTGTATCATTCATGGCATGTATTCATCATCCAATCTGCTTCTTTTATGTTCAAAATCTGTAAAAATATAAAAATTTTTAAAGTAATTTTTATAAATATTGTTTTTTTGAATTTTTATTTCTTTTTTACTATTTTTCATCCACTAAAATGCAATCTCTTCCATCAACTTTAGTAATTTCATATGAAAAGCAAATTAACTCAGCTTAAAGCTGTATCGCTGGCTTGTGCCAACAATGCCTTAATCTTCTTGATGCCGGGAAAGGACTGGCCCTTAGGCTTTTTCAAGATCAGCCCCCTATGTCACAGAGCAAAAAAGATGAAATCATTTAGGGTAATTCTACGATTTTTAAATATTATATAAAACGAGAGAAAATTCTCCCTACCTCTTGAGAATCATCCCGACTCTAATTCCTAGGATGCTACACGGTGATTCTCAAGGGGTAGGGGAAATTTTCTCTCATTTTATAAAATATTGCATTTTAGTGGATGAAAAATAGCAAAAAAAGAAATAAAAATTTTAAAAAATGATATTTATAAAAATAATTTAAAAAAATTATATATTTTTACAGATTTTGAGCATAAAAGAAGCAGATTGGATGACGAATACATGCCATGAATAATACAAGCAGCTGATTCCAACACCTATGGCTGGCGGTGACATACTGAGAAATCTGCTCAAAGGAGAATTAAAGTTTATTAAACACACAGTAGAAGAGCTGCCTCAGTAAATGTTGTATTGAATATTTCAGCACGGAAAATTGATTGTTTTGGGGTATTTTTCTTACATATGAAAGAATGTAGGCACCTACTTTTCTTTGACAAGATATATAGATGTACCTATAGATGTCAGTTAATAGCACTATACTTTCATAGTGCTCCTTTTACTCAGCTGCAATAGCGTTTTTAGTGCATGCAGAATTGCCGCACGCACTAAACTTATGCTACACTGGCATTAGTGTCTAGCACTCGCGTCAATTTAGCGCGCGCTAAGCACATGCTGAAACTGTTAGCGCAGCTTAGTAAAAGGAGCCCTATGTGTAGAAATACTGTACACTATTTATGCTATTCATAGGTCTGATAAATACCAAATCAATTATTTATTAATTTATTTACCACTTATATCCTAAGTGGTTTACATTGATCAGGTACTCTGAGAGGTTTTCCTTATCTGTCCTAGCAAATTCACAATTTAACTCTGGTACCTGCGGAAAGGAGAGTTAAGTGACTTGTCCAAGGTCACAAAGAGCAGCACTGGGATTGAACCCACAACCTCAGGCTGCTATGACAGCAGTTCTAACCTCTAGGCCACTCCTCCCTCCAACTGAGCACACACTTTGTTTTAAAATACTTATACAAATCAAATAGACACTAACAAACACACATCCTTTCAAGGTGAATCATCTATGAGCCCAATTTATAAAGCCACAGTAGCTAGTCCCAGGTGGCAAATGGAATACAGCCCATTTAATTTCACAGCTTTGTAAAAGGGGCCCTATGGAAACATTCTGTAAATGGTGTCTAAAAAGATAGGTGCCCATCATGTAGGCACCTATTGCTTGTCAAACACACTTAGGCATCTATTACAGAATCACACCTAACTTAAAACTTAAGCACCTGTAATGTAGGCCACTGTTTTATATGCCTACATTATAGTCACCTAAGACTTTTAGAGAATCATGCCTAGCAATGCCTAAGTCTTTCTCCACCCCTAATCATGTCTACTATACGTTAAGCACCTATCTTTTGTAGAATCACACCTCTTAAAGAATTTGCTTCTATACTGTACATCTTAAAGCAGATTTTCAATCAGTCTGTTCATTTAAATCAGAGAACTCAATGTGCTATAACAATATTACACGGAGAAGTTATCCATTTAAAGGCAGAAGTGCTATTTATATAGTCCATCTAAATGCATAAAGTTATCTTCTAATGTAATCTAATTTATCTAAAAATCCTAAATTTGGTTTCCAGAACCTCCTTAACATAGGGTATACATAAAGATATACAGAAATAAATAATTAATAAAAAGCAGTGGCTACAAAACAAAAAAAGAAAAGAAAACCCATTTAGTAGTCAAATTAACTGAACAGGTTTGACTTTTTTCTGATTTAACCTGTTTCCTCATGGGCTGAATATCAAGGGTAAACAAACCAGATAAACCAGACTTGTTAAATCCAGCCAGACTTACCTAAGTAATTTTGATCAGCCGGCACTGAAAGATAAATCACAGTCCAGGCATTTTCCCCAATCTTTTGTTTCTTCTGGGTAAATGTTCAGTGGTAGAGAGGGAGGGAACTTTAATTAAAGATTTCTCTAGCTGACTGCTATATTTAGCAACATAAATCTTATGAATGCCAAATTCATGGTCTTTCTTTGAAAAATTACAATGTGCAATCTCAAAAGCTATGGTGTAGATTCATCCCCATAGTCAATATTTTCAAGGCCAACAGCTTTTAAAGATTAGCTTAAGGACCTTGACCAATGTTTTTCAGTCTGAAATGCCCTTTTTGCTCTATAAATCATATAAACATACATTATGCTCAAAAAGAACTTTGTGCTTATTCACGGTCAATAGTACTTTTGAATCTTCACCACATATTTTGAAATATTTGTCATTGGCTACATATACAAAATGTATTGTACAAAAACATCAGGGCATTTCACATTTGCATAATATACCCCCCTTTAACTAAGCCATGATAGCGGTTATTAGCACAGGGAGTCGCGCTGAATGCTCCACGCTGCTCCCGACACTCATAGAGTTTCTATGAGCATCGGGAGCAGCGCTGAGCAATCAGCATGGTTCCCTGCGCTAATAACCTCTATCACGGTTTACTCAATGGGGGGGGGGGATATTTAGATAACCTGTCAGAGTGATTTTGTATACAGTAGCTGCAATATCCATGATAAGTTGGTTTCTACAGCACTTAGACGTAAGAATCTTGAGGCTGGGGCCACTAAAAAATTGGAAAATGTTCTATCTGCTTTGTCACTGCTGAAATTAGTGTGCATGTAACTGATATCCATCACATGTAATCACATGCAATCACAGGTAAGTAATAACATGTGGAAAAATTTTGACATCATTATGACATCTATTTAACTGAATACAGAATCTGTCGGGAAAAAAAATCCTTACTTTGAATTTCTGTAAGTTAAACTTTCCATACCAGTGCAACATTGCTTTCACCATTTGTTTTTTTCTGTTATTAACTAGGTACCTCTGCATCCCCATAGAAAATATCAATAAACTTTTCTTCACTGTTTGGAGCAGAGAAAGGTTTTTATTTTGTGCATCCAAGAAATTTGAACTTAAGGATCAAAATAAAATCTACAGGACTAGCATTTAACTTTCAAAATAGATACATTGATAAAATGAGAAAAAGGTTAGAAAAGGCAAAGATAAAGGGCGATCAAAAAGGAATTTTCAGCTATATGTGAAACAAGAAGCCAGTGAGGGAGTCAGCGATAATTAGATGATCAAGAGGCACTCAGGGATTACAAGATCACATAGACCTGGATGCACTAAAGGTACTGACTGGACTGCTGTTAGCCAATTCTTTGGCCGATTTTGGCTGAGCGATCGATGCACTACCAAGTTTGCATGCAAATGATTTGCACAGATCAATTACTCAGTGAGCGATTGACACATACGCAGAGCCCTAATAGCCGTGAAAGAGGAAGCAGCCTTCTGTCACTGCTGTTAGGGTTTCTTTTTTTTTTTTTTTAATGGCACAGATGTTCAATGTGTGCTACACATGCACAATCTGCCCCATTTAAAAAAGCCCCCCCCCCCCACGCTGATGGCCCTCTTCAATGACTCCCCAAGATTCAGATATCAGACCTTAGGTCCCACCCTGTGCATCACATGGGATGCAGAAGGAGGCGCCTAAGGCTGTGATTGGGAAGGGATTTGGTGTCTGAGCCAATTGGGGTCTTAGGCTCCTCCCCATGCATCACATGGGGCACCATAGAAGGGAAGGCCCATCATTTTCGACGGGCGGGACTGGAAGCTGAAGAGACCATGCTTCTCTCCAGCTACCAATGTTTAACAAAGGTATGGGGGGTTCGGAGAGTGGGTGATTTTGGGGGGATCATCCGGTGGCAGGAGGGGGTGGGCATGCCTCCTGCATTTTTTGTTCATGGGAGGAAGGGAGATGGTAGGGGATAGTTTGAGGATGGCCTACATTGGCAGGAGGGAGTGAGCATCCCTCCAGTCAATTTTTTCTCTTGGGGGGATTCCAGGTGCCATGTTCATCGGAGAGGGCAATCATTGGTGGGGGGGACTTTTTTCTTTCTTTTTTTTATGGGACAGATATTTTGCATGTGTAACACATGCAAAATATCTGTGCCAATGAAAAAATGAAAAAAAAAAATAAAACCCCAGGCAGATCTGGCAGTAACATAGTTAATGACAGGTCTAGACCAGTTGGTTTTTCCGATCACTAAAACCCCATTTTTTTTTTTGAATAGCCAAGCGATGTTAATGCATCAATCACTTAGCTATTTTGCATGAGGTTTTAGATACTTTGCATGACCAGATCAGAAAATGGGCAATCAAGGAGAAAAACACGTGGTGGGCTGTTTCGTGCATGGGGTCGGTAAAAGTGATCGTCGATAAAGCTGTGAAACAGGTTTAGCGACAATCGCTGACTTTAGTGTATCTAGCTCATAGTAATACAGAAGCTAAGGTATAGTCATTCTTTGTTTCAGCCTTTGCTGAAGAATATCTAAGGAAGATAACATGTCAGAAATGGTACTTAATAGTGATGAAGCATAGGAACTGAAACAAATATGAGTGAACCTGGAAGATGAAATTGGAAAACTTATAAACCAGATGACATGACCACAGAGTACTGTAAGAACTCAAAAAAACTAAATTTAAGGGGTAATGGGTGGGTTAATTAATGTGATCTATAGTTTCTTGCTATTATACCAGCATGTTATTTTATTTTAGTGTACCCTATTTCCCCGCATATAGGCTGCCCCTCTGCATAGGCCGCACCATGTATAGGCTGCAGAAAAGGGCGGCCTATGTTTTAAAACCAGAAGATAAGCCGCCCTACAGTATTAGCTGCGGCATATCTTCCGATTCCTCCCCTGCCTTTTTCATTCATCTCCCCACCCCTGGTACCTTTTTTGGAAGCCCCCCCTTACTGGCACACGGCTCGGGTCTCCAGCGGTGCAGGACAGCCGCGATCTCTTTGGCATCAGACCTGCCCCCGCACCGCCCGCTGAATGGCCGATGTCAGCTATTGCGGGACTCACAGGATTCACGAAAACTGACCTCAGCCAATCAGCAAGTGGTGTGGGGGCAGGCCGGATGCCAAAGAGATCGCGGCTGCCCTGTACTGCTGGAGACCCAAGCCGCATACCAGCGAGGGGGCTTCCTAAAAAGGTACCGGGGGTGGTTGGGATGATTTAAAATTTTTATATAGGCCGTCCATATAACTAGGCAATGCCCCATACATGGCTGCGGTCTATATATGGGGAAATATGGTATATGCTTATAGAAGTGCTAAGACTTGTGATGGTTTTATTTCAAGGTGTATGTTTGTATATTTATTTAATTGCCACCTTTTTGAACAAATTCACTCAATGTGGTATATTGTAAGGTCTCTGCCTTTCTGATTTCGAGCTGTATGGGTAAATTTATGCTGCTGCTCGGCATTTGGGCAGGTCACTGACGATTCGACAGTGGCTCTCAATGATAAAATTCTGAACCTTTTGAAGAAGCCCGATGTAATGTCTGTTCGGGCGAAACGGAGATCTTCCGTCGGATTGTATTCATTGAGCTGGCTGGGTTGAGATGTTCTACCCAAGCTAAGTATTGCTTCAATTTAATAAAAAAGATAAAATAAGCACTTTGGATATAGTAACATCTAAAATTGTTTATCTGGAGTATCGGTCATTACACAGTCAAAACTGTTCACTAGAACTGTCGAGTTAACATACGATCAATGATAGTCTGCATAGGAGTCCTTCCTTATGACTTGCTTTGAGGTTTGACTGCAGACACTGGAGATCGGTTATCTCTGTGTAGTGAATATTGACTGTCTTTACTCTTAAACAAAGCGTGTGTAATAGCAGGTGATTTAGTGTGATTGACAGTTTTTTGAAGTTTTTTTTATACAGTAAGAATTAGTCAGATATAAGCAGTAGACAATTACAGCAGTAAAAACACTCAAATTATAATAATATGGCATAGTATGCTAATCTAATCTAATCTTTGATTTTTTAATACCGATTCATCCCAACTGTAGGCTTGACTCGGTTAACAAAATATTAATAAAATTATACAGGAGATTAGAACAGAATCTATATCTTTTAGGCCAGAATTTTATCTTTCATGATTGATTATTTGAAAAAGAAGGATCATTAGTACATTTCAGAAATAAATATGTCTTCAGTAGTTTATGAAAAGTGGGTAGATAGGAGAGAACTCTAATTATAGAAGGAAGGTTATTCCAAACTTTTACAAATGGCAAAGAAAATGATCAACAAAAATTGGTCATAGTTTTTATTCCTTTAACAGTGGGAAAGCCAAGTTTATATTTCTGAGAGATTTCTTGTGAATTAAATGAGGCAGGACCAAAGGAGAAAAAATACCATATAGGATTTTGAAAATTACAGTTGCACATTTAAATTGGATCCTCCAGTAAACAGGAAGCCAGAATACATGATAAAACATTTTATTAGACTGCATAGGGTGTAATCAAAGATGAAATATATAGATAGATAAGATACAGTAACAGGAGTAGGAAAATAAGGGGACTAATTTAAATATAATTGCACATGAGGTCAGAACAGGGCTTGAAAATTATCTCAGCTAGGTTAGGAGTGAATAAACATGTACTACTATTACTACTATTTAACACTTCTATAGTGCTGAAGGGCGTACACAGCGCTGTACATTTTGACATTAAATAGACAGTCCCTGCTCGGAAGAGCTTACAATCTAACTTGGACAGACAGATATGACATAGAAGGTTGGGGATGCAGGACCCAAGGAGGAGAGTCATGAGTTGAAAGCAGTCTCAAAGAGGTGAGCTTTGAACTTGGACTTGAACACTGCCAGAGACGGAGATCGCCATAGGGCTTCAGGCAGTTTGTTCTAGGCATACGGCGCGGCAACACAGAAGGGATGGAGTCTGGAATTGGCAGAGGAAGAGAAGAACACAGATAGAAGCGAGTTACCAGTTGAACGGAGTTCTCGGGGAGGAACGTAGGGGGAGAGAAGTGAAGAGAGATAATGAGGGGCAGCTGAGTGAATGCATTTGTAGCCAGTGTCTCTCCTTGAGTCTGTGTGTGACTAGCAAATTAATTACTTCTTCTATTAAAGGCCTGGTTGAAGAGCCAAGCTTTCATCTGCTTCTTGAAGTAGAGATAGTCTTGTGTTAAACAAAACCTTTCAGGAAGTGCATTCTAGTGTGTGAGGGCTATTCCAGAGAAGGCTTAGTGGTGAATATCATATCATGTGATGTACTTCTGAGAGGATGTGGTCAAGAATATGTCTAGGGAGGACCTTAGTGGCCTTAGAGATATATAGAGGGATTTCCTGTTCTTCAAGTACTCTGAGACATTTCTTTTGAGGGTCTTGAAGATCAGACAGAGTTTTAAATTTAGCACTGTATTGTCCTAGTAGCCAGTGAAGTTTTTGCAAAACTGGTGCGATGTGGTCATGTCACTTCTAACCTTGTATTAGTTTTGCTGCAGCATCAATTTGAACTGGTACAGACCCTTTGTAGACAGACCAGTGTATAGTGCATTACAATAATCCAGTCTTGATGTTATCATGGCATCTACAACAGAGACAAGACTTGCTTTCTCAATGTAAGGAGAGAGGAAGCATAGTTGTTGCAAATGATACAAGCAACGCTTAAAGGTTGCTTGGATTTTGGGGATTGGAGTCAATGTTGAATCTGGCTGTATTCTAAGGTTCCTGCCTTGTGATTTGAGGGAAAATTGGCAATGAATCACAAACATCCCTCATGAGTGACAGTCATTTTCAAAATGTAATTTTTCTAAAAGTAAAACTTTTTCTTAAATATTATAACATGCATTTACTTTTACTGAGGTACTTTGACCCTATACTTTGAACAACACTTCCAGGTAGCCGTCAAAGATGTCCAATTTGGGGCATCAAGACTTAGACCTGATGAAACCTGGTATAAATACTGTTTTGCAAATTGAGTGTTCAACACATTACTTCTATAATTATATGCCTACATTTTTTTGGAATACCCTTGATCCACCCATGTCCCTCACCCTCTTTCATGTTGCACATGAGCCATTTGGGGCATTTGTTAAAGAACAGCATATAGGTAAATTTGCACTTAAGTCCAAATTAGTGGCAATAATTGATTAACTAATCAATATTCACATACATCTGCCCTGTACACCCAAGTTTGGATGATCTATATAAAATCTGGGGATAGGTGTACATATATGTGCGTTCATCTTCTCCCATTCAAAAAGGTATATCCTTATTTCTTAGAAGTTGGATTTTATGTACCTAATTGTCTAGTTATGGGATTTTATGCGCATCATTACCTATAAAAGAGTTTTTCAATAGATAAAAAGAACACAGATGGACACCATTGTGAGACACATAAAGCATTCTTACAGTATTTTGCTGGAAAGAACACCTAAAATGAATTTTTAATTTGCAAGTCTATTCCTATGTCAAGTCTGATATTATTCAACTGCAGCTCACTCCTCAAAATGATCACAACTGGCAACCTCATGTATAATTTGAGAAAAGAAACCAAACATTGATTGGCACAAAATTGCAAATTCATCTGGCAAGAGGGTTACTGTAAAACCAAATTACAACAAAATGGCAAGGTGTATTGAAATAGCTTGCATGGCTACTGCCTGCAGAGACTTCCTGTGCTGGGCTGTTAAATGGAAATGTTTTCTGTCATCACTCTGACATGCCTCTAAATTCTACATTTCCTTTATCAAAAAGTATTTGCTCCCCTCTATATTCCATGCTTTTTTTTTTTTTTTTTTTTCATAAACCAGACTTTAAATAAAAAAGAGAAATGGGAAACAATACATAAATAGTTTATAATCCAAAGCAAAGCCACTGCCTTCTGGTTTTGAAGCAATCTGAGAGCATTTGTCGCAGCCCATCAATTATTATTATGCATTAAAACTCACCAGGGATTAATATTCTGAGCTAATAGTTCAGTCTTGACTTTTATTTTCAATTAAAACTGGAGTGTTATCCACCTTGAATAAGCACTTCTGTGTGAATACATAAGCATCAAACAAATCTGACATGAAATTTAATAAAATATGTCAATAATATAAACAACAATTTGCTACAGTATAACTGCAATCAGTAATCAAGCCTCTCAATCCCTTAGGCAGTTGGTGCTGGGAAGAATTAATGCTATGTTTTAATTACAGAAAAAATATATTTTTAATTTCCCAGTCTACTCTTCCCATAAATCTGTTATCAACTACTGGTACAAATGAGCTGTTGGTATATTACTGCCTTTAGGAATATTTATCATTGTATATAAAGGAAATGCTGTTTTCAATGATAATAGAATGCAACAACTATGCTATGGAAACCGTTTAAAAAAAGACCATTTTAAACTTCTTGCCTAGGATATTGTATCTGGTCTTCAATCTTGGGGGTTAGCGCCCAAGAAAAGGATCTGGGTGTCATCACAGACAATATGATGAAAGCTTCCACCCAGTGTGTGGCGGCGGCCATAAAATCAAATAGAATGCTAGGAATTATTTATAAAGGGATGGTTAACAAAACTAATGCCCCTGTATCACTCCATGGTGCGACCTCACCAAGATTATTGCGTTCAATTCTGGTCTCCTTATCTCAAGAAAGATATAGCGGTGCAAGAAAAGGTTCAAAGAAGAGCGACCAAGATGATAAAGGGGATGTAACTCCCCTTTGTATTAGGAAAGACTAACAAGGTTAGGGCTCTTCCGCTTGGAAAAGAGATGGCTGAGGGGAGATATGATTGAAGTCTACAAAATTCTGTGTGGAGTAGAACGGGTACAAGTGGATCGATTTTTTACTCAGTTAAAAATTACAAAGATTAGGGGACACTCAATGAAGGCACAGGGCAATACTTTTAAAACCAATATGAGGAAATATTTTTTTACTTAGACAATAGTTAAGCTCTGGAATGTATTGCCAGAGGTTGTGATACGAGTGGATAGTGTAGCTGGTTTTAAGAAAGGTTTGTACAAGTTCCTGGAGGAAAAGTCCATAGTCTATCATTGAGAAAGACATGGAGTAAGCCACTGCTTGCCCTGGATCAGTAGCATGGAATATTGCTACTCCTTGGGTTTTGCCCAGGTACTAGTGACCCGGATTGGTCACCATGAGAAGGGGCTACTGGGCTTGATGGACCATTGGTTTGATCCAGTAAGGCTATTCTTATGTTCTTAATGAAAGTAGACACATCGGGCTGGATTCTGTAAACAGCACCATTACTAGCAGCCGCCTAAGAAATAGGCACCGATAGTGTATCAATCATGTAGCAGTGCCATTTACAGAATTGCAGCTTATGTCAATTTAGGCTCTGGAAATATAGGGTAAGGTTTTAAAGGCCTACATTTTTGGTGCCACGTCATGCCCATCCCTCCCTGTTTCACTTTCATTTGGAAGTTGATCTGAGGTATTAAGTACCATACCATTTGTGCCAATTGATGTAAGACCCTTGATGAAGGCGGATAATTTGCCGAAACACAGACCGTGTAGGGTCCAAATCTCACTTTCATGAGCTTGTACTATCAGTGACACCTTTGTAGCTATATAAATCCTGAGACGATATTGATAACACAGGAGGCAGCTCAGCTTACCTCCTGTGGTTGGCAGCAATTGCAGATATCTAATACCTGTGCCAACATTGAATATCAGAGTCAAAGTTTGCTGGCACAGACTTAGGCCCTCTTTTACTTACTAAGCCATGGTAGAGGTTTCTACCACGGATTGTGGAATGTTGTATTGCTCTGTTGCTGCTCCGACGCTCATAGGATTTCTATGAGTGTCAGTGCAGCATCAGAGCATTTAGCACTCTGGGCCACAGTATAAACCTCTACCACAACTTAGTAAAAAAGGGGGAGGGGGGTAGTTAGCCAAGCCAATATTTATCAGCTGACTGGCCATCTAAAGCTAATAGCTAAAGATAGACCTGTTTTTTTTAGGTGGGTTTATCTAGTCACTTTAGTCATGGTACATGGCTTGTCATCCAAGAAAAACAGAAGATAATAACTTCCCAAAACTTAGAAAGTAGAAAATAAACAGTGAAAAAGACTCCTGAGGAAGGCCCCTTTATGGCCAAAACATGATCGTGTCGAGTCTCGATTATATAATAAAAGACATTGAGCACCAGAGTCTTCTTTGATGTTTGTTTTTCAGTGGGCTTCTCATGCCACTGGGCAGGGCCGCCATCAGGGCAGTACTACCAGTCCTGCATTCAGGGGCCCGGAGCTGACAGGGGGCCCGGGCTCCCCCAGGGTCCTGCAGTGTTCCCTCTAAGGTGAGCACATGAGCGATCGCTCACTATTTTCAGTGGCTGTCGCTCACTCGAGGGCGGGAGGAGGTGAGAGGAAGCGGCGGCGGCCTGTATTTTAAAGTTAAAAGATGCAGCGGCAGCTCCTCTCAAGATCCCCGACTGCATCGGACTTCCGACGCAGGTGGGGATTCGTGAGAGGAGCCGCTGCCACGTCTTCAGTGTCCTACCAAGGGGGGGGGAGGCGGTCCGCCCCGGCTGTGCACCCACCCAATCGCTGCCTGGCTAGGCGGAACTTCCTCTCCGACGGCAGAACTGACATCGGGGGAATGCTGGTCGGCCCAATGGGAAGCAGAGAGAGCTTGGGGCAGCTGCGGTGGTGGCTTTGGGGCCTGTTTCCCCCGATGGTTGCGGCGGTGGCGGCTTTGTGGAGGGTATGGAGAAAGAAAGGGGGCAGGCAGGGAGACAGAAGGGAAAAAGAAAAAAAGAAAGGGGGCATCAAGAGGAAAAAAAAGAAGGAAAGGGCAAGGAGAGAGGAAGAAAAAGTTAGGGGAGGGAATGAGGTCTGGAGAAGAGGAAGCATACAGGCTGAAAGAAGGGAAGAAAGATTGGATGCACAGTCAGAAGATGAAAATGCAACCAGAGACTCATGAAATCACCAGACAAGGTAGGAAAAATGATTTTATTTTAAATTTAGTGATCAAAATGTGTCTGAATTTATATATGCTGTCTATATTTCGCACTATGGCCCCCTTTACTAAACTGCAATAGTGTTTTTTAGCGCAGGGAGCCTATGAGCGTCTAGAGCAGCGCTGGGCATTTAGCGCAGTTCCCTGCGCTAAAAACTGCTATTGTGGTTTAATAAAAAGGAAGGGGGTATATTTGTCTATTTATGTATGGTTGTTACTGAGGTGACAATGCATAGAGTCATCTGCCTTGACCTCTTTGAAAAAAACCCAGAATAGGAATGATAATTAACATTTTCTCAGCGTATAGTGTGCTTTGTGTTTTTTAATTTTAATGTTAGTAGATCATTTTGACTTGGTCATTTTAAAGTAGCTCGCAAGCCCAAAAAGTTTGGGCACCTCTGAGCTAGAGCGTTGAAACTGTGTATTTCTATTTTATCCCCCTTTTACAAAACTGTGGAGCGTTTTTTAGCGCCAGCCGTGGTGGTAGCAGCTCTGATGCTCAGAATTCTATGAGCGTCAGGGCTGTTACCACTGTGGCTAAAATCCACACTACAGTTTTGTAAAAGGGTGAGGGGTTAGTTTGTGATGACATATTCCATACTAGGCGAAGGTATTTTCTGTGTTCTGTGTGTTTGAAAGACATGGTTTTCTGTTAGGATTGACGGTGTAGGATTGATCTGTGCTGGTCTGGCTTGTTTAGTTTTACAATGGGTGTATTGATGTACTGCTCACTGCAATATGTAAGATGCTGCCTTTTCCTAGGTACTCATGTGTGACGTGTGGTTTGTTACTAAAAATCATGTTTTTCTTACAGATGGAGGGGGTTGCCAAAAAATGATGGGCCCTAGGGTGTTACATATGCTAGGTATGCCACTGTATGTAAAGATACCAGAAAGCTGGCGTAGCAAAAACTTTAAGTAAATTGTTATTCTTCTAAGCTTTGAGTATTTAACCCTCCCACAATCTCATGTTTATTGAGATTTTGATTTAAACGCAATATCAAATATTTTCAATGCGTATAACAAAAATAAATTTGGGGAAATAAATAAAACCATTTGAACAATAAACATACAAACATATTCATAGATGATTAAAATTACATAAGGAGTACAAGGATAAACTACATTTGTTTAAAAATGTGTCCTCCGCGCCTGCTCATAAATTTGTGGAGTGTGTAACTTGTCACTCCATGCATATTTTTTTTTGCACACACCTCATCAATCCTTAGAGGGAACATTGGTCCGAGGCCACCATAGCACAAATTCCTGTATTATGCTTCTGCTGTGCACAACAATAAACAATAAACACTGCTGTCATACTTTTTTTTGTCCCCTGTCGATTTCCTGATAGCACCCCCCCCCGGACAAAAGTGGGGGGAGGGGGTGCATTGGGGGGGGCCCAATAGGATTGCTCAGTAAGGGGCCCAGAAATTTCTGATGGCGGCCCTGCCACTGGGGTTTGCGTGCATCTGAGAAGTTGAAAACTATGCCATCGGTAATTTCATTACCAGCAGGGCCTCTCATGGTAGGCAGGTTCCAGTGGAAATGTCAGACTAACAATGTACCACCCATCTGGACAGCAGCAGATAGGCAGTGTTGTAGATGGAGGATTGCATTTGAGGTGACCAAAGTGGCAACATTGAATTTATACTGCAGAGAAGAAAGACCCGGCAATCTACCTCTGTATTCTGCCGTTAAAACTTGATGATGTTCAATCTAGTTGCTAGTCTTAGCTGTCCAGCCACTGAATAGCTGACTATCTTATGCAAAACAATTTAGACAATTACAAGAAACATTCACAATATTATCGTCAATCACTTAACCAGTAAAGAAACAATTCTATATTTAAAAAATCACTAAAGCAAAAAACTCATCAGCTCTCTTCAAAATTCTTAAACAATTAACTTAAATCAAACACAAACCAGTCACTCTCACTGATTAATCTCCATCAGCTCAAAGTTTAGCTGATTTATTTCAGATCAAAATCAATTTAATAAGATCTAAAATTGCAAGTAAAGCTACTAACTCCTCGGATGCTACCACTTCCATCACCATCGACAAGGAAACAGTTATGAATAACTCTTTAACTGCTTCTTGTTCCAATTTCTCTTTACCATCTCTAATAGATATTGAATGTATACTTCATTCCATTAATATAAAGGGTTCTAAAGCAGAGCCTCTCCCTCCTTTCATTTTAAAATGTTACTTCTCTATATTTGATCCCTATATTCTCCAAATCATTCATAAAAGTCTTACTACTGCCAGTCTGCCAGCAGATTGGAAACATTTGATCCTCTATCCTAACATCAAAGACCCTAAAAATAACTCAAAGGATTGCACAAACTATCATCCAATTGCTAATCTCCCATTTCTAGCTAAATTAACTGAAAAGATTGTCTTTCATCAGCTTTTGGATTTTATTGACAAAACACGGACTCTGCACCCTAATCAAGCAGGATTATGCAAAAATCACTCCACAGAACACTCTCTCTTAGGACTTACTACAACCATCCATTACTACCTTGATCAGTCTGTCCTTCTTGTCTCCTTAGACCTCGCTGTCGCATTTGACACCACAGATCACCATCTCCTACTTCAATGACTTGCATCCATTGGTATATCTGATCAAGTTCTTGAATGGTTTAAATCCTACTTTTCTGATAGGGTTTCCACTGTTCATTTCAATAAATCAGTTTCTAAGTTTTTTAATTCCACCTTTGGCATTCCACAAAGTTCCATACTGTTCCCTTTTCTTTTCAATATTTACCTGGCCCCTCTTTTAACCCACAGTCAATCGATGGTATGACGATGATCTTCAACTTCTTCATACCATTGATCCCACTAACCAAAATGATATCTCTGCCATTGATCTTAAATTAGTTAAAATTCATGATTGGCTAAATGTAAATATGCTTTCTCTAAGCATTTCTAAACCAAGTACCGTTCTTTTTCCATGGAAAGGTTTAGAGTTAATTGCTCCGGCTTCCATCAACAATGTCCCTCTTAAATCAACTTCAATAACCAAAATATTAGGTGTTCTTATTGACAATAAACTTTCATTCCATCAAATCAGTGCTCTGGTCAAAAACTGTTTCTACAAACTTAGGATGATCAGATCTTTGGTTCCCCTCCTTGACGTAAATTCTCTTAATGTTTTAATTCATTCTCTCGTAATATCTAAAATTGATTATTGTAACTCATTATATAAAGGGTTGTGTCTAAAATATATAAAACATCTTCAACTCATACAAAATACAGCTATCAAAATTATTTTGGGTTCTAAAAAATTCGATCACACCACCCCTTTGATACAAAAAGCTCATTGGCTGCCTTTTTCTCATCGGATCGATCACCTATAAAAATGCTCTCTTGACTTTTAAAACTATACAGACTAACACCCATGCATTCATAGATAGATTTACTGATTCCTTATGACCCTCCCAGAACTTTAAGATCAGCTTCACAACATTCCCTTAATGTCCCATCCTGAAAGATAATTGGTACTCGTCGTACTCTCATTTTCTCAGCCACTGCCCCTTTAATTTGAAACTCTCTCTATACCTCAGAGCCGAACAAAACTTGCAGAAATTCAAAAGTAGCCTAAAATGCTTGCTCTTTAAAAATGCCTATAACTGATTTTTTTAATGTACGTACTTACTTCCATATTACATAATTTGTTTCACTTCCCTATTGTATTTTCCTTTTATGTATTCTTTGTAAGAAACTGTAGTTCTTCCCTTTTATCCCAATGCCTTCATGTCATAAGTATGTTTGTTTTGTTGGTTTATGTTTCATTATTTAAAATGTTTGTCTCCCAGCTATTTTAAATTACTATGTACAACGCTTTGTACCTTTGGAGAAGCGTTTAATCAAAATTCAAATAAACTATGAAACTATCTTTGTTCCTTTATAATTTCAAACTTTTCCTGTATCTCCTTCCTCCCATCCCAACTCAGCTTTATCAATTACCCTTCATTTAATATCAGAGAATACTTTGGTGGTCTATCCAATGGCTCACTAAGGGTGCATTTATCAACTGGTTCTTAATTCTTGACTTATTTTCATTCAACCTCATTTTGACTAGACATGCCAATCTCCCTACATGGATAGGAACATTGGATGATATTGACAATGTTCTCAGAATCACATGATGTATTGCTTCTGGCAGATATATGATCATTAGTGCTAGGGTGGGTCCACTCTATTCCTTCCATAGTGTCCACATTTAAAGCATTTTATGTTAATAGGATTGTAATAAAGTGATATGGGTAGGGATTGGGCATGAGAGCATTATCCAATTAGTGCATTCACATCAGCATGTACTAAGGTCCGGATTCTGTATAGTGCGACCTAAATTGCACATGCAACTTAATTGTTTAACAAACTAATCAGTGCCAATAATTGGTAATTAACACTTCATAATTGATGTTAATTGGCACTAATTAAAAGTTATGTATACAACTTTCTAAGCATATTATATAATGTGTGCATCAATTCTAGTGTTCAGTTCTCAAAAGGGGGAGTGACCAAGGTAGGAGCATGGGCAGATCATGGACATTCCTAAAAATTATGTGCATTGTTAAACAATGTACCCAATCTGCATACAATTTAGGTGTAGGCATTTAGGCCTGGCTTTCCTTTACCTAAATGGGTGTCCCTACATTTTAGTTACATGTACGGGTTCTAAGCATGATTCTATAAACTTTACATAACTTCAAAGACATTTTATAGATTCACATTAAGGGCCAGATTCTGTAACCAGTACCTATATCAGTGGTTGCCTTAAAAGCGGCCGACAATTGTGTGTCATTCACTCAACAGCACTGAATCATGTCTAAATTCAGCCAAGATAGGCAGCTGAAATGTAGGCCCGGAAAACCCAGGCCTACATATCAGCAGCCTATCTATGCTGCTGCAGGACCTAAAGTCAGGCTGCAGCAGATGTAAGCTGCCATAAGCCGTGGCTTCAAGGAGTCCTGCCAGCTTAGCTGATTGGGTGAAAATACCTCTGCGGCGATCAGCTGAAATGCTGCAGCAGGGGTCCCCCTCACATCATGAGGGATGCCCACTCCCTCCTGCTTGAACCCACGAAGCACCCCTGCCAACCACGATAGGCAGGAGAGATGCCCACTCCCTCCTGCATGCAGACCCTCCCAGAACACATGACCTATCCCAACCTCAGATACCCTTGAACCCCCCAAACTCCAGTCCCCTGAACCCATGACCCCCTAACCACTACTCCAGAACCCTCACACCGCCACCCCCTAAGAAACAACCCCCTATCCTGACACCCCCTAAACTCCAACCCCCCAAACCCATGACTCCCTAACCACCAATACCCCCAACCCCCCCACACATCAACACCCCCAAGCTCTAACCACCCCCTGTACTTTTTGTAATAAGGTCAGCCGGAAAGATGCCTAAACCCTTCGGCCAGCAAGCCTACCTCTTCACAATGGTGGGCTTTCTCCTTCCCAGTGTATCCTTCCCGCCGATCGCTTGTCAATCATGCATCGGTGTTCTAAAGAGAATCGCGCCTGCATCGCTTAACAGACACCTTAAATGTAGGCCAGCATTTTGCAGGTCTACATTTAAGGCATCTGTCTCATGCCTATGGAGACATATAGGGACGCTTAAGCATGCCCAAAGCCCTTCTGGGTAAAACCATGCTCACACCCTGCCTTGGGCATGCTTAAGCATCCCTATGCATCTTCATAGACATGCTATGTTGTAGGCATACATTGTAGGCATCCTTCCTTGAACAACTTTAAAAAAAACCCAAACAAACATACATTCTGATTGGCTGCCAGAGAGTGGTAGAACGCCTACTGTTGCTTGTAATTGGGACACATGTTTCAAGAAACAGGCCCTCAGTACATAAATGTCCATTTCTCCTGTATTTTAGAACAGCCTCTATGTGATCAGAATGCTTCTGCAAGGTTAACCGCTAACGTGTCTAAGTTGGAGAATATTGCACTTATCCTCGGGACTTGCGTTGTTTGCCAATACAAGCGTGAATAGACTTCAAGGTATTTTGCCTTCTTTATAAGGTGTTCAATAACAACAGTCTACTTGTGTTGGCTACCTTATTTAAACTATACCGTTCTTCAAGCTCCTTGTGGTCTGTGGTCAAGTTGTTGTTAGAAGTAAAATCATTTAAATCAGTGTTCTCAATTCAGGGTGTTTGCTTGTGGAACGCCCTGCAAGTAAAAGTTAAACCCTACCTGGGGTTCTGGAGTTTAGGAACCATTTGAAGACAATCCTCTATGAATGTAGTTACTAGTGGATTTTATGATTTAAATTTTTATTTTTTTGTGTCAGTTATTGTTATGTTATGATTTGGTTTTATTGTGTATTTTATTGCATCCTGCACAAAACTGGTGGATGTAGTGGGTTATAAATGTTTAAAATAAATAAAATCCTAGTGAAACCTGAGATGTCTTGACTTGGATATCTCAATTCCAACTTTACATCTTTTCTATAGAGGGGCTGCATGTTTCCTTATATTATGAATGTACATTTAAGATCCATATATAGTGGAATATCACATGCAGGCTGGAAAGAGATATAAAGGGAAATAGATTATTCCATTTAGATTATGACATTAGATTTGACATCAGTCTCCTCTGCTGCAGAGCTGAGTCAACTACCTTCAGTAAAGGAGACACCCGTGAAAGAGAAAAAGGAGACAGAATGCAAATTGTCCCATCTTAATATAGGACTATGATTAATCATGATGAAGAAAACTCATCAATCAAGTTTCAATTTACTGGTTCAGATGTAAATCTTCAAACAGCTGTGAAGGATGTATGGAAATCTACAAATGTGTTATCCAAACATATATCGCAATGGATTTACAATGACATCTAGCAAATGTTTTGTGCTTTGTTACAAGTGGAGATTTCAAATGAAATCTCTGTGCATGGTTGAATGGCTTATCCCTTCCTTTCCAGTCTTCTGTCCACAATCTTGTGTCTTTTCATCAAAGGGCACAGATACTATTACCTGAAGTGGCCTTGTTTTTCCTTAAATAGCTATTTTTCCATGGAAAAGCGTTTAAAATTTCCTTCTCAGTCTCTTTCGATCTAAATCTATTTATATCAGATACCCAGAAGTTAACCAAGCACCAGCTGGTATTGAGACCAGTGCCCAATTAATTTTAACACATACAGTTAAGACAGATCTATAAAAGGTACACACACCTTATAGAACTGCATGAAGCACCAGCGTACGTCACAAAATTTAGGCATGCCCATTTAGGCCAATGAAAACCAGGCCTAAATACCTGCATCTAACGTGTGTATCAGATGTATTCTATAACAATGCACATAAATATGAAAAATGCCCATGATCTGTCCATGATTCTATTCTGGTCACACCCCCTCTTCAGATTTGGGCCCTAGAACTGACACGCAGCTCTTTAAAGAATGCGTCTAACAAATTGTGCATGTAGCTTCTAATTAATGCCAACTAGCATCAATTTTGAGCTGCTAATTGCCAATTATCAGCACCAATTAGGCTGCAGTAGCTATGCAATTAGGTTGTATGTGCAAATCAGCTGAGCACACCTAGTTGTACGCACAACTTAAGGCGTCATATACAGAATTTGGGGGTTAGCAAACTGAAAAACAGACTAAGGCCTAGATTCACTAACCTCACGGATCCGATCCGATCCGTGGCCGGGTGACCGATTCACGACACATCCTCATGCAAATGGACGCAATCGGAGGCATGCTCCACACCGATCCCAGAGCGATCAGGCACAGCAATCCTGACACATGCACAGGCCATCTTCTTTGCCATGCGCTTGCTCTCCATGAACAAAGCATTATTTACTTTTTTTTACTTTTATACTCATGAGCCCGTTATATGTTAAGCTTAGCAAAATGAGAAAAAGCAGCTTGGAAATCCCAGAACACAATCATTAAAGACTCTCCTGCTCTCTGCCGCCCTTTC
Source organism: Geotrypetes seraphini (assembly GCF_902459505.1). Taxonomy (NCBI): domain Eukaryota; kingdom Metazoa; phylum Chordata; class Amphibia; order Gymnophiona; family Dermophiidae; genus Geotrypetes; species Geotrypetes seraphini. The sequence continues at coordinate 221,051,496 of NC_047085.1, forward strand.
CTGCAGTGTGAGCCTGTGGTTTTAACCCGGGGGTTTAAAGCGGGGCTGCGCTGCGGCGTGTTCTGGAACTTAACAGAACACGCTGTAATGTAGCCCCGCTTTAAACCTGTGGGTTAAAACCACGGGCTGGCACTGCAGGGAAGGGCGGCAAGAGCAGGAGAGTCGGGGGCGGCAAGAGTCTTATTAGTGGCATCCGGAAGCCTTTTTGTAACTTCTTTAAGCCTGCTCTGAATTCCATGGGTGAGGAAGAAGAAAATGCCTTCCAAGTCAACTGTCCTTGTATCGCTCTTTCTTTTTTTGTGTGTGTGTTTAATGTTGCATTGCTTGGATGAGACAAGAAGAAAAAGTGCTTTTGAGGGGCAGGAGAGTCGGCAGGGACGTGAGCGACTAGTCCTTAGCAGTCGCTTCTTTTTGGATCGGCCAGCCCAGTCGGTGTTCCTTCTTGTCTTTAGTGAATCACTGCCTGCATGCCATTTTCCCTCATTTGCATGCACGGATCGGATCAGGTGCAGATTGTATCGGGAGTAAGGTTAGTGAATCGGGTCGGGGTTGCAAACTGGTCGGGACACGATCGGTATCCTTAGTGAATCTAGCCCCAAATACATGCTCTACCTATGTTTTATCCCCTGGCCCGCCCCTAACCTAACCAGTTAGCAGATGGCTGGATAACAGCGATATTAACAGCACTAACTGGTTATGTGCCACTAAATATCAGGTGAAAAGTTACTCAGAGGGGTTTAACTGGGCAGTAGATTTGCCAAAAGGTGGCTCTGTTTGGTATTTTATCAGTAGAGTCTCCAAGAAAACCTGCTAAGTCCAGGCTCTGCTGAACAGGGATGTCAGCTGCCTCTTGATTACAGCCATTTTTTCAACTTGAAGCAGTCAGTGATGTGCCAACAGTCAAGTTTCAGTCAAGTGAGAGCAGAAGGAGATAGGTATTCTTTTTTATTATTATTGCTTTTATTATTGTTATTATTATTGTTGTTTTTTGTTGATTTTATTGTAACATGTTTGTTATGATAAGGTTATAATTTGTTATTTTTTTATTAATTGGATGTTTGATTTTACTCCGCATAGAATTGCAGGATATGCGTAATATAAATTTTTAAAATAAATACATAAAAATAAATAAATCTAAGTAAGAATATAATAACTGTTAGCAATAATCATTAAATCAACTGTAGAAAGGAGGACAACCTCCTTTAAATATTTTCTTAAAAGAGTCTCTGCTAATTTTTAGTCTTGCCAGCATTCTCCAACATTTTTAGTTTTAAATGAATTGCATAAGAATTTTGAAGTCCCCATTCCGTTATCATATGGAATTATATTGTTTGGTACTTCAGTTATGAATAAAAGCCCACTAAGTAGTGGCTTTGCAAATGATCACAAAGAATTGGAAACAATAGGATAGGTTAAATATGCCGTTTTGTGGGAGACTCTATGTGTGTATTACAGATATGAGAAAATGCTAGCAGAAAAAATAAATGAATCGCAAAAATTCTTAGAAATCTGGGGCCCATTAGATTCTTTGGTTAAACAGCTTTAATAGTGCTATGAACTTGCCATATTAAAGATTTCATATTCTACATACAAATCCAGAGAGAGGGGAGGGGAGGGGACTGTATTTTGTCTTTCATGTATAGTACATAAGTGTTTTTAAAGAATGTTATTGATAGATTAAAAAAAAATAATAATCTTTCATAGCTGAAGAAGAAACTGCTTGCAAAGATGAAACTCGTTGCTCTACAGGTTATTGATTCTGAGGTAACATTAAATTTGAGTCCACATTAGATAATTTCAACAGTGCTCTGAGAAAATAAACATATTTAAGTAGTAATACAACAGAACATCTCATCCATAACACACATAGCTTGCCACAAATCTTGTAGTAAACCAGTTTCACTAAGTTTAAAACTGATCAGGAATAGATATTGTCTTTAGAGCTAGAGTAAATCACAATGGACCAGAACCTGCCAACATAGAATAAGCAGTTGCACGAAGACTGAGGGAATCAGATTTTAAAAAGACACTAGGAGAGGGGGGGTTGAATGGCTGGGTTGAGTAATGCCTCCTCATGTGAAACAGGACAAGGGGAAGGATAGATGGAATCCCACCTGAAACTACACATTTTTCTATGGGGCCTGCATCTGCCATAGAAAAAACACTACTATGTATGTCTAATAAACTTATCTCACTATGTTTCTATGGTGCTCCAAAGGGGTATGGTGTACACCTTAGGTCACATCCCTTCAGCCTTACTCTGTGGCCATATGCCTGTGATCACACAACCACAGAATCACTAAATGTTAAAGGGAATAAACACACACACACACACACAACTTTAACCACTAAGCAATACCCGGTAAGGATCGACTAGATGTGAGCAAAATATTTTCTGCGAAAGCAGAGGACCTACTTGACATGAGCAACAAAATTTCCATTACACTGTGTTGTGATAATGACACATGTGATAATGACACATATTATTTACCATATATATTTAATAAGTATCAAAAAAAATTAACTAAACTAACATAGCAAAGTTTTTTTTAATCAAAATGTTATTTCTACTCACAATTTTTCTGGATATTCAAATACTTTCTCTTCTGACCTTTAAGAAATAAATCTCTTTACCCCCTTTAAAAAACCCCAGACAAAACATAGGAGGGCCTTTAGGTATCTGGCCAATCAGAGTCATAGGCCCCTCCCAGTCCTAATCACTGGGATGTCCTAGTGCTGATAATCATAACATTGGCATTCACATACCTTCATTGCTCATGTACAAAATTAACTCTAGAAATAATACTCAACAAGTTTTTTGAAGTGGATAAATAAATTCTGGCCGCAGCTTTATTTAACAATCAATGCAATAACATTAAACCATGAATATAAATAAATTCAACTTTCCCAGAGCGGTCTTCACAAAAACCCCAACCTATGTCAGATAGTCAGTTACAAATTAGCTGACAGCCCCCACAATTTCATCTTGTTTTTCTCCACATTAATCCAACCCTTCCCCCCTCCCCACATGAAACCTGCGGTGCCGCCCGGCCTCAACAATACCTGTGGCGGTATCACACACAAGTAGCTGCCCTTCCATCAATCCCTGTATCCATACCATAAACCAATCATTGACCTCCTGGAATAGCCTATTTCTGCCAAACTGCAACCCCCCTCCCCCCGCCACTACTACCACTCTTGAAAGCAATATCACCAACCGGCTCACAAAATGAACATCCAGACCACAAACACCAATCCACCGCCCCCGACGGGACAGGGTGGGTGGGCAAAATCGCTATTTTTCCTCACCCCCATCCCTCTCACTTGCCTACCCGCTCACCAGCACCCTCACCACCATCTCCTCCCCAGAATAAAATAACTCAAATTTCTAACACTTCACAGTTCAAACTCCCGCTCAGCCTTCTATCCAATCCCAAGCCACCCTCATTTGACCAATCATTTTCAGCTTCTCTCCTAACAACCGTCCATTCTTCATTCATCCAACCAGATCACACCTCACCATTACCTGACATCCCCCTTCTCCCTCCATCCCCCCCCATCTATCCTATCACATATTCACTCTTCGATAGCTCAGCCACTGTTACTGGCCCACTGTTTATCCGTTGGCCCTTAAACCATTCTAGCAAGACATTTTATCTGCTGTGTATCCAGAGATACAGGTGTGTTTTTTGGAGGAGTGTTATGAGAATATTTTGGGTGGGCTGTGGGCATGCTTAACTTGGATATCTTGTGGCGATAAACCTTTTCCAAGACATCCTGGATAGAACTTAGCTGTTCAAATTTAGACCTGTTTTAGAAGCGTCTAAATGGAAAAAAAGATGCCCAAAATGACCAGATGACCACTGGATACATTAAGGTATGACACCCTCCCTCCCCACACACACACACTGCTCACTAACCCCCTTCCATTCCCCCCCTCCCCAAATCTGAATGAAAGAGTACATACCTGTCTCTAGAACATCAGCACTTGATATAGGAAAACATAGTAGAGCATCACACTTTGGTTTAAGTAATCTGGCGGGTGGGCTAGTAAACTATAGAGAGGAAAACTCAGGCCCATATGTCACTCTAACCACATTTATGGTGGAATGTGTTAGCCCACTAAAATCCATCAAAACCCTACTCTACTGCCATATAGGTGCCACTGGTAGCCATGAAGGCTACTGGGATGGTAGACAGGTGGGTATAGTAGGTTTTAGGGAAGTTTTGGAGGACTGCATAAATTATAAGGGTATATGATGAGATGTATTTTAGGCACTCTTTATATGCAATTCACAGCAGTGCCCTCTAAAGTGTGATTGTTCTGTTGGCATGTCTGTGTGGCTAATCCATCACAATGATGGCCACTCCTATGTCCAATTGTCTGGATTTGGACATTTTCAAATTGGACGTTTCTTTAGTCAGTAATGGGGTATAAAGTTAAGTGTCCTAAGGGTTGTAAGTCCTGTTGGCCTAGGTGTCCAGGTAGGTGATTACAATTTTTTTTTTTTGGGTGGTGGGTGTCTACTGGTTCAGGTATTGAAAATAGACATTTCTATGCTTCCGACCTTGGACTTTTAGCGGGAAACATCCAAATTGGACTTACTGTATTTTTCTCTCCATAAGACGGACCCTAGATTTAGAGGAGGAAAACAAGAAAAAACATTCTGAACCAAATTCTCCCTGCCAGGTTCCCCCCCCCCCTCTGGTGGTCTAGTGGTAAGCCAGGACAGGGCAGACAGGGACAGGGCACAGAGCAGGCAGGCCTAGTGGCCTAGTGATAGGCAGGTAGCCATGTGGTCTAGTGATAGGCAGACAGGCAGGCCTAATGGCAGGCAGGCAGACAGGCCCCCTACCCTGCACATACCCCCAGTACTTTAAATCATCCCCATCCCCCCACGTATCCCCAGTACCTTTTTTAATCATCTCCCGTACCTTTAATCATCTCCCCCTTGTACCTTTTTAATAATACCCTGTGTCTTTTTTTTTTTTTAAACCGCGTATTTTGTAAATTTTTTCCTTCCTCCCTTGATGGCTCTTTAGTATTTCTAGGCAGCAGGCACACGAGTCAGGAGCGTGGACATCAGGACCAAGCTTTACACGTTCCCACTTGGGCCCACACCGCTTTACGAATGGCTGCCAGCAGTTTGCGCGAGTCCCACAAGAACTGCAGCCAGCCATTCGGAAAGCAGCGCGAGCCCAAGCGGAGATGTGTAAGCTTGGTCCTGATATCCGCGCTCCTGACTCATGCGCCTGCTGCCCAGAAATAGTAAGGAGCCATCAAGGGAGGGATATACACTGGACAACCAGGCTGCTTGAAAAAGATATGGCTGTGACAATGGCGGCGGCGGGGTGGGAGGTGTTATTTTAAAAAGGTGATCCGGCGGTGGTGCTTGAAAGTTGCTGCGGCACAGGGGGGGGTTAAAATGGTGGTGCAGCTGGTGTGCAGGGGGGATGTTTTGCTGCTGTACAGGGGATACAAATTTTGCATCTTCGATTCATAAGACGCACCGAGATTTCCACCCACTTTTGGGTGGAAAAAAGTGCATCTTATGGAGCGAAAAATACGGTAGATATCCTTTATGAAAATGGCCTTCCACGTAACAAAATTTTATTTATTTATTTTGTTCCTGAGTAATATTCCTTATGCTACAAAATTATAGAAAATGGCTATCATTTCCCTCAAACTGCTTTTTTGACCAGGGCATTGATATTTTGAAACTTTACAATCATGTACATCATGTTGTTGAAAGTTTAAAAATGAATAAATAATTTTTTTTTTTTTTAATATATTTTCAAATTTTACCTTTTGTACAGAATATTCCAGACTGATTCCAAGCTGAGTAAACTTAGGGGTCATGTTAGTAAGGTGCAAGCATCCAGCAGATGCATTTTGCTATGTATGCAGCCAATTTATCAAAATAAGAGGGAAAATATATTACATAGAAGCATCTGCTAAGATGTGTGATGCTTACAAGGAATATTTTGGCATGACTGTTGGGGATTAAGACAAACCTTGGTTACCTCATTTCACATGTGAGCACTGCCAAAAAAAACAACTCTGAAAGGTCAGATAATTTTGTTTGTCACTAGGATGGCAGAATTTTCTGCTATAAAGTTTCTTAGAATGTTTAATTTAAAAAAAACATTTAAATTTTAAAATTTTCAATGTTATTTGAAAATATATCATACTGTATACAGTATACTCAAATAAATGATGAGATTTTGGGGCCAAAAAAAATGGCCCCAAAATGGGGGTCTCGTCCTATATTTGGGTCATCAACCCAAACCCCTCTCAGATGATACGGTAGGCCGGGACAGGAGGATGCCTCCTGTCTCCCATCCCAGCCGACTAACTTTTTTTTAAAACACCACCCCTCCCCCCTGGACATGCGCTTACCTGCCCTTGTGTATGGGGCAGGAGCGATCTTTCCGCACCCTGCCCCGTGCTGAGCCTCTCTGCCCCCATTACCTTTTGGTGGCCAGCGGCACACCTGACAGGGTGGGACGAGAACTGGTGGTAGCCATTCACAGAGCAGCATGGGGCCGAGCAGGAAGCAGAAAAAGCTCGGCCCTGTCAGATGTGCCACTGGCTACCAAAAGATAATGGGGGCTAAGAGGCTCAGCAAGGGGCAGAGCGCGGAAAGATCGCTCTTGCCCAGGGCCGGATTAACCAATAGGCCCAGTAGGCACGTGCCTAGGGCCTGAAACGGTCAGGGGGCCCGATGGAGGCTCCCCAATCGGCAACGCAGCCCCCAATCAGCAACGCGGGTCCTCCCCCCCGATCGGCAACGCGGGCCCCCCCCATCGACAGAAAGTAATACAAACGAGCAACGTGGGTAAGAAAGGCAAGTGGAACTGTAATTTTGCAAGCTGTGATGCTTGCCCAAAGCTTCCCTCTGACGCAGCTTCCTGTTTCCACCTGGGCGCATCAGAGGGAAGATTTGGGCAAGCAGCACCACTTGCAAAATTTCAGTTCCTCTTGCCTTTCTTACTCGCGTTGCTTGTTTGTATTATTTTCCATCGATGGGGGGCCTGCGTTGCCGATCGGGGGGTTTGTTGCCGATTGGGAGGGGCCGTGTTGCCGATCGATGCTTGGGGAGCATCACCGTTCTAAAATAAAAAAAATAGAAGTGAAAGGTGAGTGGTAAGATGGGCCTGGGGTGGAGGGAGAGAGAGAAGGGAGCAAGGCAGGGAAGATGATGGATGTAGGGAGAAGAGAGACCGAAGGGAGCAGGGCAGATGGAAGTGGGGAGAAGGGAGACCGAAGGGAGCAGGGCAAATAATGGATTTGGGGAGAAGGGAGACCGAAAGGAGTAGGGCAGATGATGGATATGGGAAGAAAGGGGAAGGGCAGGACAGATGATGGAAGTGGTGAGAAGGGAGACAGAAGGGAGCAGGGCAGATGATGGAAGTGGGGAGAACTTGTGCCCAGCCCTCACCTCCTCACCACTGTTACTGCTTTCTCACATACTGGATGGGGGAAGAAGATAGAGTTAGAGAGATAGTGGAGGGATGAAGGAAAGGGGTGGCAAGCTGTGAGTAGACACAGTGAAAAGAGAGAAACTGAGGGCTGAATAGTAAGAAAGCATTTAATTTAAACAGAGGCAGAAAATAGAGAAGAAAGACCAGAGAAGAAAAGGAAAGGGAAGCGAGAGGAGAGGGATGCCAAAGAACGGGAAAAATGCTAAAAACCACAGTGGGGGGAGGGTAGGAGAGATGGAAAGAGAGAGATGCCAGACTATGAGGAGAACAGAGGGAAGGTAATGGATGCCAGACCAAGGGGGGGAGGGGGCAGGAGCAGAGATGGCAGAGGGAGACAAACATTTTCTGGAAGGGGTAGATAGTGGATGTAAGGAAGAGAATGAAGAGAAGAAGAGGAAAGCAGAAACCAGACAACAAAGGTAGAAAAAAATTTCTATTTCTTTTATTTACCGGTATTTATTTTTGCTTTAGGATAAGATATTATTGTAGCTGTGTTGATAATTGTTTATTAATAGAAATGGAAATAAGATGATACTGTTTATTGAACTAATTTTACAAATTCAGAGACCATAACTCCTTTTCTCAGGTCAGGAGAGGGATACTGTAACAGCAGTATAGTTTACTGATCTGAAGAAAGAGGTTTTAACCTCTGAAAGCTAAGAAAGAAATGTATTAGTCCAATAAAATTATGGGCACTAAATTTTCTTCCCACTATGCCCCATGCCTCCTACCCAAATGCAAAATATAAATTGGTGGGCTTCCCAAAGCCCTACCAGCTGAAGATCTCTTCCTCTAGGAAGGAAAGGAAGTTTTGTTCAGAGATGTTTGGAGGTTGCATAGAAGAAAAACTGTACACTGGCATGGTAATCTTTGTTTGTTTTGAATTTTAAAATAAAAGAAATAAAGTGGAAATAAAGAAGTAAATAAGTGGAGGTGGGTATGGTGGGGTGAGGGCGGGACATGGTGGGTGGAGCGTGGAGGGGGGGCCCAGTGTACTTATGTGCCTAGGGAACCTCGACAAATTAATCCTGTCCTGATATTGCCCCGTACATCGCTGGACCACCAGGGATTAAAAAATGGCAGGTAAGCACGGGCCAGGGAGGTGGTGTTTAAAAAAAAAGTTAGTCGGCCAAGACGGGAGACAGGAAGTATCTCTCCTGTCCCAGCCTACCACTAGACCGCCAGAGTTAGGAAGGTGAGGCAGGTGCAAAGCCCGGCATGGAGTGAGGGGGGCTGGGTATAAAGCCTGACAGGGAGTGAGGGGGTATGGGTACAGAGCCTGGTAAGGAAGGGAAGATGGCTGGGTGCAGAGCCTGGCAGGGAGGGGTAGTGCTGGGTGCAGAGCCTGGAAGGAGAGAGCGTGAGGGAGGGGACACTGGGTACAGATCCTGGCAGGGCATAGTACTTGAATATTAAGCCCCCATGTGCCTAAAGCCCCACCCACAGGAGGAGCCTAAGGCTCCTGGGCCTATTCTGGTTGGCCCAGGTGCCTCAAGCCCCACCTGTGGGTGGGGTTTGAGCCGCCTGGGCCAATCCGGCCCCATTCCTGGATTGGCTGGCCTGCCGGACGGGCAGGCTTGGCACCCGTCCATCCTTCCAATGATTACAAGGGGATGGGATTGGGGTGGGGGGGGGTTGTGGGGTCAGCAGGGGGGTCACAGGTCAGCGGGGGGGCTGATTGGGGGTTTGGGGGCAGTTGTAGTGGGGGTGCATCGAGGGCAGGAGGGCTTGGGATCCCTCCTGCCTGTATTTTAGTGGGGGCTGGGGGTTAGAGGGTATCCCCGGGCCAGGAGGGCTTGGGCTCCCTCCTGGCCGGATCATGTGGGGGGGAGGGGGTTGGAATTCACTGGGCCAGGAGGGCTTGGGCTCCCTCCTGGCCCCATTGGACTCGGCGGGGGGGGGGGGGGTTGAGGATCACAGGGCAGGAGGGCTTGAGCTCCCTCCTGCCCCGAACATAATCGGGGAGTCGGGGTGCCATGAGGCATGAGGGCTTGGGCTCCCTCCTGCCCTGAACGCAATCGGGGAGTTTGGGGTGCTGTGGGGCAGGAGGGCTTGGGCTCTCTCCTGCCCTGATCGTTGTCGGGGGGGAAGGGTGGATCGCAGCAGGGGATATGAGCCTTTTCGGCACTTATACCTGTTTTGACTTGGTCTAAGTCAAAACGTATAAGTGCCGATTAGGCAACCTGCCTAAAGTTTTGGTTATACCTGCTGCACATCTAGGTCTAGGTTGGCCCACCTCCCACCCACCGCCTGCCTATTCCCCTCCTCTAAAAACGCCTCTTTTCTCTCTGTGCGTTTAGAGGCAGGGGAAAGGCCTAAGCTGGTTTTAGATACGTCTAAATCCAGCTTTGATTATGGGTACTTGGTCGATCAGGCTTTTTGATCGTCCAAGTACCCATTTAGACCACTTTTTAGACTTTTTTAAAATTATTATTATGAGTCCCATTACTGATAGGTGAAATAATTTATTGTTTTCATTATCACAATTTATTTTGTTCTTCTTTAGGATGGTTCAGAGAGGAAAAGAGAGCCATGAATTTTGCTAGCCCAAGAATTTGGCAAGAACCTACTGACCACTCAAGCAACTGCTTTTTCTGTATGGTGGACCCTTCCAAACATTGAACAGGCAAATATGCATTCACAATCACATATCTGGACATTCTTTCATCCATCACCCCAGTGCTGCATTGCTCTAAGCTCCCTATATTCAGAGAGAGAGCAGCTGTTTTCAGAAGAGAGCAGTAAGTCAGAGAGTGAGGGAGATATTGCAGATCCAGTTTACAATATCTGTGGTGCAGCTGATGAGAGAGACCCATACTATCCAAACCAAAACGTCCAGTGCTAAGCTTTAGATGTCTAGGCTCAAGCAGTGGAACTTGGATGAAAATGTGCAAGTCGCAGATCAGAGGAAGCATCACCAAGCTTTTTTTACCTTCTTCACCCATCAAGATGAGCTCGACTTCTGCCATAATGTGACCAGTCTGTTTGAGGCCGAAAAAATGGTGGCTCTTCATTGACAGCTAATTCAAAAGCAAGTACCCGTGTCTTCTACTGGCTCATTCAGTGTACCTCAAAGAAGATTACAACAGCAACATGCACCTTGAAGTATGATGAGTATGCCTGGGAGGTAATTAGAGACTTCAAAATGATGGCATTCCTAATGGGTCTCTAAGTTGGTTTTACCAAGTTTCCCTGCTATCTCTGCCTTTGGGACAACAGGGACAGAAAGGTGCACTACCAAAGGCGGGACAGGCCACAGCAGAACTAGTTCGCTGTGGAAGAAACAGTGTCAGATGGGAACTACAGATGGACCCCTGGAAGGTACTGATGCCACCCCTGTACACCAAATTAGGCCTAATGAAACAATTTGTCAAAGCTCTAGATAAGGATTCAGTAGCTTTCAAGTACCTTCAAGATATCTTTCCTAATATGTCTGAGGCAAAAGTCAATGGTAGTATCTTTGTCAGACCACAGATATCCTGGAGTGCAAGGAATTTTCCAGGAAGCTAATTAGGAATGGAGAAAGTGGCTTGAAGCAGCTTTGTCCCAGTGGTTTGGGTTTTCTTGGGCAATCACAATGCCAAAAACTATGTGGAGTGAAGCTATGTGGTGAAGAATTACAGTAAAATGGGCTATAGGATGTCTTTCAAAGTCCATGTCCTTGATATTTTTCTTGAAATATTCAAGGAGAACATGGGCATATACTCCGAGGAGAAGGTGAGTATTTCCACCAGGATATATTGGACTGAAAATGCTGCTAACAAGGACAATATAATGAGAACATGATAGGAGACTACATCTGGGCACTGATTTGGTTTTGCTTTACAATATAATCACATATCTAAAAAAAAACCCAACCTACTGACTTCTAAATCTGTGGTCATCTTTGTATAACTTCAATATAAGTCCATGTTAATTGTGATTCATATGTTGCTTTTTATGACTTTATAAGAATGATAAGATGAAAATTTGGCATTTTCACATTTTAAATAAAAAAATTGCAAAATTTGACTATCCAGGTCACAAAAGCAAAGTTATATGGAAATAACAGACATTTTCTATACTTTTTAGGCATGAGCAATTAGGAAATTATGCTTACTGCCCAGGAACAAAAATCGTGTTACATAGTGCTATCATAAGTTTATGTTTATTTGTATTTATAGACCGCTTTTCGCTACAATATCATAGCAGTTCACAAAAAAACAAAAGAAAAAAGAACTGCATTGTCATAAGAAAAGTAAAAAAAATATATAAATATGAAAGTATAAAAATATAAAGTATAAAGGCTGCAACTGGAAATCCCTCCCGAGGTTCCATTCCTAGACAATACTAATCTTACCTAATAATAAAATTCTAAGGAAATGCTAAACCAAAAAGATAAGCTTTCAAAAGGCTTCTAAATTTAATATAAAAGTTTAAAATGTAATTCAATTAGAAGAGAATTCCACAAATATAGAGCAGAAGCAAAAAAGGCAGAATTACATGTGGAAATCAACATAACCAAGTGAATTGAGGGCAAAGACAGTTGATGGGAACGTACATTTTGAACTGGCCTACATGAAACCAGGAGTTTCTCTAAATAATCAGGCTGGCCCAATTGTGATGCCTTAAAAATGAAAGTCAAAGCTTTATGCATTAATCAGAATTTCACAGGAAGCCAATGAGACTCTTTCAAAAGTGTGTGTGTGTGTGTGTGGGGGGGGGGTGTCACGTGATCATAACTACAAGCATTTGTTAAAGTTCTAACAGCAGTATTTTGCACTGTTTGTAACTTTTTTAAGAGCTATCTTCGGAAGACCAGTATAAATAATATTACATTAATCCAGTTTAGAGATAACTAAGACATAAATCAAGGATTCACAACAAAACTTGTCAATATAAGGGTGAATTAATCAAATTTGATGCAATGATGAAAAACAAGATCTAATCACTGAAGTAAGTTGTGAACTAAATGGCAATGATACATCTAATTGAACTCCTAAATACCTCATGGTGTTCAGTAATTTAATTGGCTGAGAACACAAAAGAGGAGCAATAGATGGAGAACTAGGAGTACCTATAATCCACATTCCAGTAGTTTTTTGAGAATTCAAAACTAATTTATTGTTTGTATCCCATTCATCAATCATTTAGAGACACGATTGTAATGAGGCTAAATTGAGATTATCCAACCTTTGTGGGAAAACTAGTAAGATATCATCTGCAAAAATAACTCTTAATCTGAAATTCTTAAATCCTTAAACTAAAGGACTTCGAAAGACGTTAAATAATAAAGGAGAAAGGACAGAACCCTGAGGTACTCCACAAGAGAATTTACAAGAAGAAGAAAGAGAAGATGAAAATGATACTTTAAATATTCTTTCTGATAGAAATGATCCAAACCATGAATACAGTGTAGATAATCCTAGTGATTCTAAGTGAGATAGTAGAAGAGAATGACTAAGCTTTTGTAACATCAAGAGATATTAACAACATTGTTTTGCCTTGATCAATAGAAGTATAACAGTCATTCAATAAAGATGCTAATATTTTCTCAGTGGAATGGAATTTCCTAAAACCTGACTGAAAAGGGTGAAGCATGTTTGAAATTTCCGAATGTTGGGAAAGTTGGGAAAAAACTAAACGTTCTACAACTTTAGAAATAAATGGAAGATAAGAAATAGAATGAAAGTTTGAGGCCTGTGACAAATCAAGTGAGTGTTTCTTAGCAGTAGGGTATACTATAGCAGTTTTACAATCTGTAGGAACAACTCCATCTGATAAATTATTCACAATCATACTCAAAACCAATGATGACAAACCACCTTTATTTCCATGCCGATGGAATGGGATCCAAAGGACAAGTTGTTTTATTCATAGTGCCGATAGTTTTCTCTAAAACTGTAAGAGCTAGTTAATTAAATTTTGACCATGAAGAAGTAACTTCTATAGGAAAATCATAAGATGAGAAAGAGGAATTATGAGATATGGATACTGGTGGAGGTGAGATTAGAAAAGGCTGACGTAAAGATGCTATTTTAGAAACAAAATGATCAACCACGGGCTCCTTATACTAAACTGCGATAGCGTTTTTAGCGCATGCTGAATTGCCACGCATGCTAAACCCGCATTACGTGGCTAGAACTATCGCCAGCTCAATGCTGGTGTTAGCATCTAGCGAGTGCGCTAAAACCGTTATCGCAGCTTAGTAAAAGGAGCCCTAAATCTTGAGCTGTCAAAGTAGAACTGTATGATGATGTAGTATTGGTATTCAAAAATCTATTTAATGTGGCAAAGAGTGGCCTAGATTTATCGGGGACAGGTTTAATTTGATCAGTATAATTAGAATGAATTTTTAAAAGATGTGCATGATATTGAGAGTAAATCAAACGATAGCTTTCATAATCTGAAAGCTCATTAGATTTACGCCATTTACGTTTGGAAGCACACAATCGGCATTTAAAAGATTGACAATCTTTAGAATACCATGGGTTTTTACGAAAATTCATTTAAAATCTCCTGAGTGGAACAGCTGATTCAAGAGTTGCATTCCAAACTTGGGCTTGAGATGCTAAAGAGAGAGAGAAAAAAATCAGAAGGAAATTGAATAAATAGTGGTTATAAAGAGGAAATATCAAAAGAATGAAAATTAGGCTTAGTAATAGAGACGGTGATGTATCTATATTAACTGATAAAGACTTGAAAAAAGAAATATAAATAATAGAGTGATCAGACCAAGGAACAATAAAAGTACTAGGAGTGGAATAGTGCCATGAATCAGAAAAATGTACAAAGAGAGAGTGTGGCACAGCGGTTAAAGCTACAGCCTCAGCACCTTGGGGTTGTGGGTTCAAACCCACGCTGCTCCTTGTGACCCTGGGCAAGTCACTTAATCCCCCCATTGTCCCAGCTAGATTGTGAGCTCGCTGGGACAGACAGGGAAAAATGCTTGAGTACCTGGAAAAATTCTTGTAAACTGTTCTGAGTTCTCCTGGGAGAATGGTATAGAAAATTGAATAAATAAATAAAGATGTGTCGATTGTGAAACCAGTTGTGATAAACCTAATTCAAATGCCAAAGAAAAAAAATCTAAAATCAAAAGGACATTGTGGATTGTCATAATCAATGTTAAAATCACCAATTACTATTATATTAGAGTACTGAAGAACCAGGTCTGATAGGAAGGTAACAGAAGCATCTTGTATCTGTAATGAGGGAGATAGAGTCAAATATACCTGAATTAATACGTCGTGCTCCCTTCCTAGTAGCGTTCAAATCCAAACTAAAAGCCCACTTTTTAAAATCTGTTTTCAACTCCTAAGTCCCACTAATTGTTGTCAGATACCTATACCCACTGTATCATTTCCTCTACCATAATCTCCCCAACCCCGAAATGTCCTGTCTAAATTAGATTGTAAGCTCTTCTGAGCAGGGACCGTCTATTGTATGTTAAAATGTACAGCACTGCGTACAGCTTTCAGCACTTTAGAAATAATAAATAGTAGTCGAAGTAATATCAGCAATACGCGTAGAACTGAATCAGGAAACCAAAAAAGCATAGCTTCTTTTAAAGGAGGTAAAAAAGTAGAAGATGAACAATTATAATATTAGAAGGAGCCAAAAGAGCCAGACCACCACTCTTTGAACCATAGGTACAAGGGCAGGGGTAGGCAATTCCGGTCCTTGAGAGCCAGAGCCAGGCCAGGTTTTCAGGATCTCCACCATGAATATGTATGAGATGGATCTGCATGCACTGCCTCCTTGAGATGCAAATCTATCTCATGCATATTTATTGTGGATATCCTGAAAACCTGACCTGGCTCCGGCTCTCGAGGACCAGAATTGCCTACCCCTGTACTAGGGGAAGAATAAGCAATCATCTGGTAAACATTGTGTCAAAAGTGCATCTTCACCTTTGCGGAGCCAGAAGGGATGGGATTCTAATACAGGCTGAATTAATGGCATCTTTTGACCAAATCGCTCTACAGCAGGGCTGTCCAAGTCCGGTCCTCAAGATCTACTGGCAGGCTAGGTTTTCTGGATATCCATAATGAATATGCATACAGGTTTCATACGCAGACAGGTTGGGAAGGCTGGGGCTCTTCTCCCTTGAAAAGAGGAGACATGATTGAGACTTTCAAGATCATGAAGGGCATAGAGAGGGTGGAAAGGGACAGATTCTTCAGATTATTGGGAACCACAAGCACAAGGGGGCACTCAGAGAAGCTGAAAGGGGACAATTTCAGAACCAATGCTAGGAAGTTCTTTTTTACGCAGAGGGTGGTGGACACCTGGAATGTGCTTCCGGAGGTTGTGATAGGACAAAGTACACTACGGGGGTTCAAGGAAGGATTGCATAAATTCCTGAACGATAGGAGGATTGAAGGATACAGATAGAGGTAGAGATAGGTTTTAGACAGAGTATGGATAGAAGGATAAAAAGGGATTAGAGAAGGATCACATTACAGGTCTTGGGCATGATGGACCTCGGGTCTGTCCCAGCAGAGGCAACTTCTTATGTTCTTATGAGAGAGATTTGCCTGCACTACCTTCTTGGTATGCAAATCTCTCTCATGTATGTTCATGGTGGATAACCTGAAAACCTGGCCTACAGTGTCTTATATACCGTGATTTACTGCAAGGAATTTATGCAGTTTACAATAAGATTTAGATCAAGTTCTTATAGCCTGCCTGCAAAAATGATGCTCTAGGCAGCCAACATCATTATTTGAATTTGGGTGCAATAATATTTTTACTAAAAGAAAACATAGACAGACCACAGGACAAAAACACAGATAATAAACAGTGATTTTAGTTAGAATATTGAGAGAATGCCCAAAATCTATGCTCAACATTTGGATTTCCCCCCCCCCCCCCTATAATCATGAGCACTGTTTCTTTCTATAAGAAAAAGAAACTATCAACAAAATGGAAAAAAAAATGCCTTCTTGTCATTTCAAAATTCTCATATGATCCTTTATTCTGAGACTTGAAGGACCAATATAAAGCAGCCACAGAATGAAACTGGCATATTGTTGCTTACAATCTTGTCAATTGTTTTTGATATAAAGCACCTGTGAGCTCAGAAAAGCCACAAAGCAAACCTGATAATTTTCTGATTCAGAACATGGAGGTTTGTGCATTTGCTAAAACAGTGTCTTCTGTTTTATTCATAAGGTGATGCCTGCTCTGAGTAACATATTGCTTCTAAGTTGATGATAAAAGAAAGTATGTGAGACATAGTGGGTAAGAATATGCAAGTATAAAGCCTAATGGAGAGGGGGGAGGGATGTTACCAAACAGACCAAAATACTGTAGATGACAAACATGCTTAGTTCCTTCCCTAGGATTTAAAAGATACCATTTCCTACAGTAGAAGGGGCCTCACAGGCAGAATCTATGCATATCTATGTCTACATAGATATGCATGGGGCCGCTCTGCTCAGCTGTGTACTGTTGGCTGTGCCAGTCCTCTGGCCCCTTGATGTCAATTCCTGTTCTGGGACAGAGGACCGGCACAGCCTGTTAGGGAAATTGTCCCTAGATCTGTTAAATCTCCCTTCAAAAGCTATGTTCCCCTAGAGGTGACAAAGCAAAACACAAGTGCAGCTTAAAAAAATTAAGGTTGTTTATTGTAAGAATTAATTTAATAAAAATTACAGAGATAAATTTGGTACACTGGTTAATGTATAACTGGAGATAGATATATTTCAAAACTGATCACATATCTAAATTCTGCTAAGCTCTCTTTCTCCTCTCACTTTATTAAAATGTGTGTTCACATAATTTAAAAGTACACCAGTTCCTTAGATTCTATGCTCAGCATCCTCTAAAATATAAACTTAAGTTAAAAGAAAAATATATTACCCACATGTTACTCTCAGATAGATATCCAAGCCTCTCAGAAGGATAGGAAAAAGTCCTTCTCAAAGGAAAAGAGGAAGAAAAAAAATACCCCACAAAAAACCCTCCCCATCCCCTAACACAGGACCTTTTATATCTTAAACCACACAGCTCTTTGAATTAAAAGTCCCAAAATGTCATGTTCTTGTGTCCTAAGGCAAGCTGATGATGTAGTCTTACTGAGGAGGGGGGGGGGGGGGATGAGGAGAAAACTCTCATTGGCCCTTTCTCATTGGCCTAGGCTGGCTCTACCCCTGCAACCTCCATATTCTTTGTGTACCTTATTAGTCCAGATCAATATATGCCATATAGCCCTTTCCCAGAAATTATTAGCTTACCTGGGTCACCATGAGCTTTATAACCTCAGATATCAGATTGTCTATAGGGGACAGTGTCATGTCTTCCCACAACATATATCTCAGGCTATACCTTGGTTCTTCTCGAAGTTCAATAGTGTTGAGATTATACAAGTTAGTGATAATGCCTATTGGGATTTCAGACCTCGCCCCGAGTAGCATAACTCGCTGGGGTAAAGTTCCTCATTATTTCCGGCATACCAGATGTGTTTTGCTTTATCTTTGTCAAGGACGGGGAAACAGCAAGACAAGAAAAAAACAAGCTTACAATTAGTTTACCCAGTTAATTTAAAGTAATTTCCGCTAAAGCAAATTTTTCCAGCGGAACTTCTTACCTAAGTTCAGTTTTGCCTCATTTACTTTGCCGCTGGCATTCAAAGATGGCCGCGGCGTTCAAACAATGCACTGAAATAGGAAATCCCACCTGACGTCATGACCAGCAAAAAGCCGGGCATCAGCTGACAACTATGTAATTAAAGGGCAACTGCTCCCAAAACCAATATGAAAAGTTACCTACCAACCCCCCACAGGAGCCCAAAGGATAATAAGGTTAAAAACATTCAAAGATCGACCTGAGCCATCCAGTCAGATGTTTCATTATGGCCTTGTGGGGCCAAGGAGTTCAGCTGAAACATCCATCTCAGTTCTCTCAGATTACATGTGTGCTCGATATTCAACAACACAGATGAGTCACTGGAGCATTTTTGAAACTCGAAGTTACAGGGAAATATTTTTAAAACCAATAGGAGGACATTTTTTTTTCACTCAGATAATAATTAAGCTCTTGAACACATGGAATGTTGCTACTCCTTAGGTTTTGGCCAGATACTAGTGACCTGGATTGGCCACCATGAGAATGGGCTACTGGGCTTCATGGACCATTGGTCTGACCCAGTAAGGCTATTCTTATGTTTCTATATCCTCTCATAAAAAGGTAAATACGGTATGTACCGTTAGTTTCTTCCCTTTAATGCTAAAAAGTATATTGTAACTCATTGTCTGTCAGCACTATCCCCTTGGTAGCAGGTCTGTAAAAATATGCTTTGTGCTTTATTTACAGCTGCAAGTTTGCAATCTAGTCAGTGTTCCTGCAACAGTTTCACATTTCCAATGAACTTTTCATATGTATTCTTGTTTACCAGTTGTTCCTTGATTAAATTGAATCTGACTTTTGGAGCATAGCTGCTCTAAATGAAACCATAGTAATTGTGTTGTACCGAAAACAGCTGCTAATTTAATTAAAATGTATTCATATTGCTGTCATCATTAGCACACAAATTTTTATAATGCAGAAGTACTTTGAACTCTTGAGATTACAAGATATTTTTATGCAAGTTTACTTTATGGACCTGCTCTGTTTGGAAATTAAGTTGCATCCTCCTCTAAATCCTAATATTTATTTATATTATCTGCCACTGTTATCTTACAACTGTTGCCTATAAAATGCATTTAAAGAATAATTAAGTATATGTTGGATTCTAATCCATTCAGGAAGTGTGTAAGTGGGTAAACATTTCCTGCTTTGCTTTTTTTTGTTGTTTGTTTGTTTGCAGAGATGTCACCAAGAAATATTCCACTTGATTTTTCTTCTGGTTCATTGATATGAGTTTGAATAGAGGAATGATTTCCTTATGCAGTCCTTATACGCCCTCATCTCTACCCTTGGCGTGCAATTTTAAAGTTTCAACTGTTGATAGAAACATAGAAACATGATGGCAGATAAAGGCCAAATAGCCCATCTAGTCTGTCCATCTGCAGTAACCATTATCTTATGAAGAGTGAAATGGTGTGATGGCCATGTTAGTCCACTTTTCAAAGTAATATATAGAAACAAAACAACAACAAAGGATATAAAGTAATACCTTTTTTATTGGTCTAACTCAATGCATTTTATGATGAGCTTTCGAAGGTAACCCTTCTTCTTCAGATCAGAAATAAGCAAAATGTTGACAAATATCAATATATATAAGGAAAACATGAAAGCATTTCAGTGATAGTTTCACAGGAAATGGGAGGGGTGGGTGATTAAGTAGCAGTAGCAGTTTTAAATTTCTTTGGAGTGTGAAAGAAAGCCCAGATCTTTGTAAAGACCTGCTTGGTAGGAGTCAAAATATTTCATATCATTTTAATTTCAAAGGCCTTATGTTCTTGGATTGTCTTAAAAGTTCCTTTTAGTATTCCCACCATAAAATCATTGGTGCAGTGGTCAGTTTTTCAAAAGTGTTGTCCAACAGAGGTGACATCCTGGTTGGTATTACAATTTTTTTTGTTTTAGTTCAATAATTTTTATTAAAAATGTATGTATAATACAACACAATGCAATAAAACTTGAATCAAACGTATATATAAAAAATAACGAAGAAACATTACAACAAATAACAATACACATTAATGCTATCATAGATACAACAGTATAGACCGTGTGGATGTACACCTCACAAAACAAATCCTTAACAGGCGCATAACTGTGATAATCCATAGGTTCCCATATTTTATTAAATTTATTTATCAAATTTAATCTTTCAGTAGCAACACGCTCAAATTTAGCAGTTATACACACAGTATTCCACCAGGTTATATATTCTACCATCAATACATCCTTTCAGTATTTTAAGATAATTTTAATGGCCGTTGCAATTTTTAATAAGATATTTATTAATCTTATGGCCTGTTTCAACAATGTAACATTTCTCTTTGCATTTCTTGCATTGAATGATGTATACCACATTAGAAGATGAACATGTGAAGAATCCTCATGTTGAATGTTTTTCCCATATGAGTAGTGACTGTGGGATCCTCTGAGATGCGCTTGTACAGTTTGCAGTTTGCCACAACGCAAGGATGTGCGCCATTATCTTCTTTGTAAGTTTGTGTGAAGAGCTTTCTTTTTACCAATTTCATTTCAGATTAGGTGGCTGACGGAAGACCAGCACAGGTGGAGCTGGGAACATGTCTTTTAGTAATTTATCTTCCTGGAGTAGTGGTTATAGACCTCATATAATTTATCTTCGTTTTCCAGCTCTTGATTTATATGCAAACCTTTTCATGGCAGAACTAGCAGAGACATTTCTAAATACATATCAAACAAAACCCCTAAAATATCACTTGTGTATTGATGCCATTTTCATGATTTGAACTGAGGGAGAAGAGACTCAAAAACAAGTTTACAATTCTTTCAATACATATCATCTTACAATCAAATTCAAAATTGTTTATTCCACAGAAAAAAAGGTAAATTTTCTAGACACCACAGTCTCTGTCAACAATGGTTACATACAAACATCTATATACAAGAAACCTAAAGACAGACAAAGCTACCACCACTATTCCAGCTTTCACTCTTTACATACAAAAAATCCATTATACACAGCCAAGCCACACAATACCACTGTATCTACTGAGACCCAAGAGATAGAGATAAACACCTAAAGACACTGAATCCTTCAAGCAAAAAGGATAGAACCTTAAAAGAGTCTCCAAAAATATTGTCTCATCCCTTAAAACACCCAGAGAAAAATTATTGCACTACAAGGGCAAGAAAACCACAGATAAGACCCCCTTGGTAGTGACATACAATCCGGAGTTGGAAAAACGAAGACAGATTATACGAAAATTACAACCACTACTCCAGGAAGATGAATTACTAAATGAAATATTCCCAGCTGAATCTGTGCTGGCCTTCCATCTGAAAAAGAAATTGGTAAAAAGCAGGCTCTCCACACAAACCCACAAAGAAGAGAATGGCAAACTGCAAACTGTGCCAGCACATCTCAAAGGATCCCACATCACTCATATGGAAAAAAACATTCAACATAAGGGGATCCTTCACATGTTCATCTTTAATACGGTGTACATCATTCAATGCAAAGAGAGATGCTCATTGCTAAAACAACACCCAAAATAACAGGGAAGGATGATTTGCAAAACCGACCAGATAGTGTTTATTTCTGGGGAAAAAAATACAAACTGGTACACTATGAGGCTCAAAATAATCTATTTGAAACAATGCTCAGGGTTTGAAATCTTCTACTTAATCACCCACCCCTCCCTCTTCCTGTGAAACTATCACTGAAATGCTTTCATGTTTTCCTTATATATACGGATATTTGTTAACATTTGCTTATTTCTGATCTGAAGGATTACCTTCGATAGCTCATCATAAAATGTATTGAATTAGTCTAAAAAAAAGTTGTAGACAAACTTTGGGTGTCTCTTCCATATTGTCGAAAAATGTGATCTTGTCATGAGAAAAAAATCCTCTCAGTTTCTGGATTCAGTTTATTTAGATTTATCTCTCATCATTTCAGTAGTCATACACTTCAGGTCAATTAGATTTCAGCCACTAATCTCTCGCTCTCTCTGTATGTTTATTTCCATTTCCTTTATATTACATTTCTAGACCACAAAACCTCGCGGATCGATGCGGTTCACAAAAAAGACATTCCCAGCGAAATACAGAAATTGTCATAAGATCATATTAATTCTCTTAAACTTTTGTGAATAATATTAATTTTAGTAATTTTCTGAAATGTACGTTAGAATAAGACATCTGTCTGTGAGATAATGCTGAAGAGGTGGGCGGATCTAGCTCCCACACCCAAATTCTCTCCTGCTTCAGGCCTTCAGCTTGCTATGCCTTCCATTCTTTATCTTCTCTATCTTGACTTATCCTACCATGTCCTTTCTTCTTTAAATTTGTCCGCACTAATCCCACCCCCCTTTCATTTTTAACTCTTCCTCTCCACACCATGTTCAAGTGCTGTCTCCTAGTGGGTGACCCTCTTGTCCCTTTCTGTTGTCATCTCACACCGTCAGCAGGTTAAGAAACAGTTGTAATTGGTCATCCTAAAATTGTCAAGTGAATTATTAAACAGAACAAGTAAAAGCAGGGGAGAGGTACAGAAGTTGAAACGTTCTTTCAGTATGTTAACCTTAGGAGAGAAATGTTCTGAGCTTTCAAACCAGAACTTTTCATAATTTGCATGGTCCTAAATCACACATTGTTTTTCATTAAACAAATTACTTTCCTGTAGCAATATAATGCACACAGACTTGACTGATTAAAGTGACTGGAAAAAAGATCAAGAACATATATCATGATCAAGAATGGACATCATAATTTTTCCTATCATTTAAATCAATCCAATCCATGTATGTTATGCTCTACAAACTGCAAGTTCTTAATTAAATATACTCACTCAAGAGTACAAAATAATAATAAAAAAAAACGAGGAGCACCTTCTTAAATGCAACTAAAAGTAAATGTATTGTGGAATATCATTTGTATTTTTTAGGTGGACTAAGAGAGGGTAATTTCTAGCCAGTCAGTTTCTATAGATAAGACTATTTAACCACATAACTGACTGAAAAGTACTTTCCAAATGTCTGTTTACTTTTGCCAGCTTTTTAACTGTTTATAGGTCTGGACTATTAGGAAAATGTTAGCTTTGTAGTACAATGGTTGGAAGAAGTGAATGAACATATTAATGATAAAGCCACTTTGCTGACAGTGTAAAGAAACCAGGCAGGAAATGGGTCTTAAGCTTATGAAACCTGGGACCTTCCTCTTCCTGTTAAAAATATTTTTATTTTGTATTTATTTTATTATTTTAATTGAAAACTAGGGGCTTCTTTTACAAAGCGACGCTACCAATTAGCGGCACCCTGAAAGCAAAGAAGCCCATTCAAGTCCCTTGGGCTTCTTCGCATTCAGCGAATGTTAATCAGCAGCGTCACTTTGTAAAAAAGAGGCCAGATGCCTTAATTTTAAGGGTCTTGTTTATTTTGAAATGTCCATTCAATATTTAAATTAGATGGCTGACCCCTTTTGTTTCATTTCGTTTCTTTTTTTTCATTTTATTAGAATTCTAACCTGTTTACATCCTTGTCTCTAGATGAGGAAGTTTAATATAAATAATTAGCATAAAACATAAAAAAAAAAAAATAAGACCTACAATAAATCAGTGGAAACATCAAAATTTGCATTGGTATATCATAACATACATTTTTGAATAGTTATAAATTGTGAGGTCAATTTTTAAACAGGACTTAGAAGATTGATACTATGTCAGACATCTGCTATAAGTGCCACTTGCATGTATAAATGGCAAGTGCACTTTGGTAGGCACATTGGCCCAGATTTTAAAAGCGGTGCCATTAGGAAGGTACCGGTAGGTGCTCTACTAGCTCCTGTGTTAAGTGCCATTGATTCATGTATGACTCCAGGGGGAGGAGGTCTTGCCATGACCTTAAGCCCACCTCCTACTGAAATCCCTGAAGATCAACAGTGTGTTGCCCTCTGTCATCCTTGGTTAATTCTGGATGGCTTGTATT
This sequence comes from Geotrypetes seraphini, assembly GCF_902459505.1. NCBI lineage: Eukaryota > Metazoa > Chordata > Amphibia > Gymnophiona > Dermophiidae > Geotrypetes > Geotrypetes seraphini. Next base: position 221,075,552 of record NC_047085.1, read on the forward strand.
ATTCTATACACTAAATTAGGAGGACTTTAAAATGTGTGGACTCTGGAGCTTTCAGCTTAGACTTCCATTCAGGTGGGTGATGCCACGTCCTTCATACAGTTAATTTTTTATGCATACACATAGAATTGCTACCTTTTTGAAGACTCCCCAGCTCCAAATCTGCAGGTAGCAGTCACTTATGCATGCATTTGAACAGGTGTAAATGCCAATATTTTTTTCAGATATATGTGTATTCTCATTGTAAAATGTAAAGTATGTACACACATATATATATATATTTGGACTGCCCAATGACCCCTTTGAATTTGTGCAGCTGCAGCAATTCTTTACATGAAATAAAACAGGGGAAACAAAACCACAAACTCAAAAGCACAGAAACAAAAGTGGAATTGTCCCAATCAGAATGGTACGCACTAAACAAAAGTGTCCTTCAACTCATCTGATAAATCCAAATGCCTTTATTCATCCAAAGCCTCATAAAATTCATCCAATGACTCAATGACCCGACATGCACATGTTTTGGCCTAACCGGCCTGCCTCAGGAGTGATATGATATGGTTTACAAATGAGCTGATATATGCTAGAAGTGTTTAGTTTTTCGAGTCTATTGCGCCCATATGCTTTGAAAACTTTCAAACACTCTGTTGGTTCCCTGAGGCAGGAACGAAACGTGTCACGTCAGAACCTGCAAGCTCTTGAGGCAGAGTGTTCCAAACGTTGGCGCCCTGGGAATCTTTAGAGTGGGTGGCTTGCTGCGTTCCAGCCTCGAGCTGGAACAAACTCCTCTCTACATCAGTCGACTGAGGCAGGCCAGATAGGCCGAAACATGTGCATGCCGGGTCATTGAGTCATTGGATGAATTTTATGAGGCTTTGGATGAATAAAGGCATTTGGATTTATCAGATGAGTTGAAGGACACTTTTGTTTAGTGCGCACCATTCTGATTGGGACAATTCCACTTTGTTTCTGTGCAATTCTTTACATGTACATAGTCGCATCTGAAATCATTTTTTATATGTAAATACAATCTACACCTTTAGCAGTTGACATTAACAGACAGATTTGCTGTCCAAAATGACTTGTATAGTTACAATCCATCTAAGATTACCTGATAAGGAAAACTAGGTTTTGTTCTGCATTCTACCACATTTTAAATGAAGCAACCAAATGAATTGAAATAATAAGTCACAGGAAATGAATGCAAACACTGAGGGGCTTTATAATAAGCTGCCGTAGTAGTTAATATAACAGTTAATATGGACTAAGAGTTAAGGTAGAAATTAATATGGAAATATAACAGTTAATATGGAATGGGGTGAAAAGTGCATGGGGAATGGGTTTTAATGGTAATGTGAGGGAAGCACCACATGCTCACTAATGTGGCAGGTGTATGGTGCTGTCAATTATATATTATCTGTAATTTAGTCAATGCATGATGAACAACTTTCTCCAAGTTAATTGAAAGGCAAAATGTTCATAGAGTTAATATGGAGGCTTTGCAGTTACTTAACATTGATTTTAACCATTATCCATTGTAAATGCAAAATATCTTCTCACTCTGTAAATAGGCTCCTACTAACAATACATACATTTTTCCCATGCACTCATGCTATTAACCAGAGCTGGATTTTGGAGCATAAAGCTATAACCCTTGTCCATCCAATTCCCTTTCAGTTCAAATCACTGAAATATTCCATTGACTCTCACAGGTTTCTTCTTCTTGCTAAAACTGCATCCATTGCAAATGGCATTACAGAAATTGCCAAAAATAATAATCATTTTCTCTCACATAATATCCTTCAGCTGGACAGGATCCCAATATCTATTCTTATTATAATACTTCAGAGACAAAGTTGTAGTCAGGTCCAGGGTGGCTAGTCATAAATTCTGAGTGACAGCATATACAGTTCAGGAAAGATGGAGATGCAGTATCACGATTATAAAATTATATAGCAACTGGGTAAATTGCAGCATAGGAAAGTACAGTGACTTAGTCAGGTCGTATAATGTATTAGAAACTGAATTCCTAATTCTTAGGAGTTCCAACTCCATTTCCTCATCATTAACCCATATATCAGAGAGTGATGATCTTAATACCTTCTATGACTAAATTACCATGCAAAAGTTATTTTGTATTTTCATAGAAAAAATATATATAAAAAAAAAAAGTTAAAATTAAAATGACAAATGAATTTGGTGGACAGGGGTGATGATAGGTGCTAAGAAACAGGAATGAAAGGACATGAAGCTATACCGAATTCTCATCATAAAAAAAAAGATCAAGAATAGATTAGTCTAAATGTATTAGTTGCTTGTCTTTTGAGGCCATATGGTTCTTTCTGGAAGAAGCATAAGTGTAAATGAATATGTTTGGGATTGTCTGCATATTAAAATGTTTAGATATGCACAGCAAACACCAAAATTTGGTTCCTGTAAAAATATCAGCATCCTTCCTTATTTAGCAGGCTCCGTGTGATATTTAAAATGTAGTGTTTAGATCGGATCATGAATAATGCATGCTTTGTGCATTTTAGAAATATGCGGATCTACAGTATCATTCTACAATAAATCTCTGTTCTCTAGGCTAGCCTAACAAGGGGTCAATGTACTAAGAGGTGGTGTTCTTTTTGTACGCATTTAATATACCTGTTTACAATGCATATCATTTGTACTCTAGCATTGCATCCTGGTAGTAAGAAAAGGAAATGGGACTTGTATACCACTCTTTGTGGTTACACATCCACTTACCCGGTGAGGGGTGTGCGAGCCCCGAGGGGCTCCCGCTTCAGACTCCAAACGCCCATCAACCTTATGGACACGACTCGCTCCGGGGACAGTGGCTGATAGGGAGTTTGACTGTCAACCTGTAACGTAGGTGTCTTAAGGCGAGCTCAGGGAGGACAGAAACATCCCATGGAGCAGAGCAAAAGCTCGCTTGATCTTGATATATGCAGGTACTTAGTAGATGCACAAAAATGCTCTGACTAGAATTAAAATGTATAGAATTGAGACTATTAGCAATTAAAGCTAGACAATACATGTAGTGCTAATATCAAGGAGGCTTAGTGAGAGCCTGTTAACTACACATCATTAAATATAATTGACCTTTGTGCTGGTGGCTACAGTAACATGTATCAATTGACACATCCGTGTTAGAAAATTAGGGCTCTGCTCCATCTGGCAACTAGGACATATAACAAATGGGCCTTCAACCCCACACCAGCCCCACTGGACCCCAGTGTACTCTCCAGACCCCCTGGACTCCCCAGACTCCTCCCCCCCCCCAGACCACCAATGCTGAAATATTGAGGTAACCACTAGGGGGAGTGGACAGGTTGTGGAGCCATACATTAGGGGGTTAGGTCAGGGAGGACCCAGTGCCATAGACTACTTTGCAACTTTGTGCAGCCTGCTGCTTCTGAATGATAAAACTACCCCAGCAAAAAGATGGGGTTATTTTACCATCATTTTTAGGCCCTAACACGGCTTGTGGTATATCACTGCAAGTCATGTTAGGCATTTGCATAGTAATGATATGCAAAATATGTATTTGCATATTTTGCATGCCATTGCTTAATAACAGGTGGCGACTCAACTATCACTGTGCTATTTGTAGAAAAGCAGCATTAATGCTGTTTAAGTCATGTTAAGGGCCAATTAATGTGACTTACAACCCTAATGTCGCTTAATGAATTCCCCTTTTAGTGCCATTATAAAACAGACTCCCATATCCAGCTTCAAAAGCTGACCTGCTCTGAAGAGGATGCAGATATATATGTGATCAATGGAGATTGCTCTGAGGAAAGGGATATTACCAGTGGTGTACCTCAAGGTTCTGTTCTTGGGCCTGTTCTTTATAACATTTTTATAAATGATATTGCTGAAGGGTTGTCGGGTAAGATTTGCCTCTTTGCGGATGATACCAAAATATTCAATAGAGTAAACACACTGGATAGTATGAATAACATGAAGAAAGACTTGGTGAAGCTTGAAGAATGGTCTGAAATTTGGCAGCTAAAATTTAATGCTAAGAAATGCAAGGATATACATTTGGGCTGCAAAAATCAGAGAGAACGGTACAATTTAGGGGGTGAAGAACATATATACATGACAGAAGAGCAGAACTTGGGTGTGATTGTATTTGATGATCTTATGGTGGCCAAACAGGTTGAAAAGGTGACGGCGAAAGCTAGAATGATGCTAGGTTACATAGGGAGAGGTATGACCAGTAGGAAAAAGGAGGTATTGATGTCCCTATATAAGACTCTGGTGAAACCTCATTTAGAATATTGTGTACAATTCTGGAGACTGCATCTTCAAAAAGATATAAAAAGGATGGAGTTGGTCCAGAGGAAGGCTACTAAAATGGTGTGTGGTCTTTATCATAAGGCGTATGGGAGCAGACTTAAAGATTCAATCTGTATACTTTGGAGGAAAGGCGGGAGAGGGGAGATATGATAGAGATGTTTAAATACCACCTCAAAAAAAAATTATATTACTCGCCAGAGATGGGCTGTGGTCCCTTGATAACCATTTAATGCAAAATAAGGTGGAGAAAAAGCCTCAAATTGCATAAATATTCAGCAATCAATAATGATTCAAAGCTGCTTAAATTATTTTCATTGGCAAAAAAACTCCACCACCGCCAAAATGTAATTATCAATTGGGTACTACACCCATCACTGTACACAGGGAAAACCCAAAAGTTTACTTAGCTTGGAACCATGGTCTGGAGATCGCCGTCACCGCCGCTGAAAACACCTGGCCAGACTATTGAAAAACATTGGCAGCTGCCAGATGAAAAGTCCAGAACCCAAGCCCAAATCCAACAAGTGCCTTGTTTCGCTTCTAAAAAGCTTCTTCAGGGATTGAAAATCTGCTGGACATCCGGGAGGACGGTGGAGTTTCCAGCAGATTTTCATGCAATTTCATGAAAGACTTTATATTGGTGCAAAATAGGCTTGACACACAGAGAAAACTATGGGCTGCTTTTACAAAGCTTGGGAATCAGATGCTGCTAAGGTAATCGCTCTGACGCCCATAGGGATTTAATGGGCATCAGAGCATTTGCCACACGGCATAACATAAAATTTTATTTGTATATAGCAATGCACCGTGAAGTTTGATGAAGTTAACAGGAATTAAGTAGAAGACCATACGTGAGAGGTCAGGATACAAGTACAAATAACATAGGATCTTGACAAGGTCAGAGTGAAATACCATTATGGTATGGCTATACGAGAAGAACTCAAGTAGGTGAACAGCTTTTGAATACTGGTGTAGATAGATATGGAGACCCAATAGAAGGTGGCGAGAGAGGTTTTTTTTTTTTTTTTGGGGGGGGGCATGTATTAAGAGTTGAATGAGTCTTTACAAAAGGGAGGGGTATATAAAGTTACCCCAAAAGTGTACCAACCAAACAGCAAACATGCTGAAATGGCCAAAAGGATACACCATACTGACTGATGCTTAAATGATCAGTGATGTTAGCCCAGTTTCATATCAATAGTTTATCCCAGGCTCTATTCTACTTACAACAGGTTTTTTTTTTTCCATGCAAGTGTTTAACCTTCCATAACCTTTCTCCACATAAGAAAAAAAATAAAGTGTACTTGAAAATGCAGTGACTTAATACTGAAAATGCAATCCAATCATGAGATTCTTGGCAGATTAAAATGCTTGACTGCATTAGCAAAAATTCTCAACAATATTCTACATGAGCTTTTTCAATCACACAGATACCCTGCTTGGATTTCAAGTTGAAAGTAGTAGTCATATCTGAAGAAAAGATTTATGATTTTCTAGATTTTTTTTAAAGTGTTTTGGAAGTTTATTAAGTAATTGCTGTTTTTAATGTATTTGTTATAAATTATGTGCGTTTGCTGGAATCTGCCTAGAAATGTTGATAGACAGAATATACATTATAAAAATAAATAAATGAGAGAAAAAAAAAAAAAACCTACACCCTTTAGAGAATTTAGGCCCCCAATTCACACACAGGCAGGTTCTATTGAGGTAGAAGGATGAAAAGCAGTGCTGGAAAAGGTTATTGAAGTTACCATTATAACCAACTTCACTCAAATAGTGACTCACCCAAATCCCAGCATCAGCAGCGAAGCAGGGGCGAGCGGCATCTGGGGCAATGGCGCCCCCGCTCCCGCCCTCTTCCCCAGCCCCACCACCGTCCTTCCTCATACCTTTTTATCTTTGGCGCGAGCAGCCACAAACTTGCTGCTCGCATCAGCTTCAGCTCTCTCTCTGATGTCACTTCTGAGGCGTGAGTTCCCGGAAGCGACACCGGAGAGAGCGCCAAAGCTGATGAGAGCAACCAGTGATCATGCCGAAGTTAAAAAGGTACAGGAGGAAGGGAAAGAGCACGAGCATGGCAGGAGGAGTAGGAAGGGGAGCAGAAGGGGTACCAGCGCCCCGCGGATGACCATGCCCGGGGCGGAAAAAAACCCCTGCACCCCCCTTCCTACACCACTGCCCCACGTTGTGTAGCTTTCCATTCCAAAGCTTCAGCTACCTGTGCTGCATGTCTGTTTGCATCCCTATGTTAAATTAATCCCAAAAAGTTTATATTAGGAGGAAGAGCCACGTACATGAGAAAGTAAAGCAGCATTGCTGTAAGGATTGGCCATCACATATTTGGAGGAAATAAATCAGCAAGCAAAACAAACAAATTTGAGGTCCTTTATTAGCTGTAAGAATCACCCAACATTACAGTAAAGCAGTGATTCCCAACCCTGTCCTGGAGGAACACCAGGCCAATCGGGTTTTCAGGCTAGCCCTAATGAATATGCATGAGAGAGATTTGCATATGATGGAAGTGATAGGCATGCAAATTTGCTTCATGCATATTCATTAGGGCTAGCCTGAAAACCCAATTGGCCTGGTGTTCCTCCAGGACAGGGTTGGGAACCACTGCAGTAAAGGACCTCAGATTTGTTGGTGTAGCTTGGTGTTTTGTTTCCTGTGTTTGTTTTAGGCATATGAATATTTTAAATACATAAAAAAACTGTAGAGAAGGTGGACTAGGGTAGCCAAAATGTATTTTTGTATGAGTGAAAAGGTGTGGTAGCTGTGTTAGGCCACTATTTGAGATAATATATAGAATTAAAAGAAATAAAACAAAACCTAAAGAAATAAAGGTCCTTTTTATTGGTCTAACTTAGGCCCTCTTTTACTAAGCCACGATAGCAGTTTCTACTGCGGCCCAGGCACTAAATCAAGAATAGGGAACTCCAGTCCTCGAGAGCTGTATTCCAGTCGGGTTTTCAGGATTTCCCCAATGAATATGCATTGAAAGCAGTGCATACAAATAGATCTCATGCATATTCATTACAGAAATCCTGAAAACCCGACTGGAATGTAGCTCTCGAGGACCGGAGTTCCCTACACTAAATGCTCTGACTCTCATGAGCATTTAGCACTCTGGGCAGCGGTAGAAACCTCTACTGCGGTTTAGTAAAAGGGGGGGTTAGTGCATTGTTTGATTAGCTTTTGAAGGTGACCCTACTCCTTTAGATCAGAAATAGACCTAAAGAGGTTTAGATAATCCAGTTGCAGGTCTCAGTCTGGGAGAGGGAAATGAATCTTTGAAAGCCAACAGAATGTACCAAAAGAAGCTACCATTTTTTTAACAGCTGGAGGTGATTGAAGCAATCAGGGAAACTAGCTGCCAATCAGGCAAATAGAAAGCACAGGGACCTAAGCTTTACAACTAACTGAAAGTGGGTACTACCATTTATCCCTCATATAAAGGTATTATTTGGGCAGGGTAAATGGAGGTGCCCGCTTTCAGCTAGCTATAATGCCTAGCTCATTTAACAAATCAATGCTATCTGTTTGGAATCACATGCACCTTGTATTTTGGCCTTAAGTAGGTGCATATTTTCTGTTTTCAATGTGCATTCATAATCTTAGGCAGGTAGATGCACAGTGGATGCCTAGTATGGGATCTAGATAGATGCTCGGGACCTGGGTTAGCCACTGTTGGAAACAGGATACTGGGCTGATGCAAACAATTCTAAAAAAATAAAATTGTGGAATCCGTAGACAAACACGATTTGAGACAAAGTCAGCCTAGGTTCAGCTGAGGGAGATCTTGCCTCACCAATTTGCTTGACTTCTCTTCGTCCCTGCTGGGCAAGGTGGTGTGGCCAATATCGGGAGTGAGAGTGAAACTTGCTCCAGAGAATTGAGCGCTTCCTCGCTCAACTCCACCGTGGATCCAGCCCGCCAATTCTGTAGCTGAGTGCCATTAGTGTACTACCGCTCCAAATATTGCAGCAAAGTTATTTGAATTGGGGAGGATGAGAGCGCTGGTGACATTGGCGCTCTCACCGCTCTTTTTCTTTTAGAATGAAGCATCGTCATAAAAGAAAGCAGGTAATTAAATTACTGTGCAGTCGAGCAATTTTGAAGAAAAATGTGGAGCTCACAGAACACCGTCAGTATCCATTCGCCATCTTGTTTTCGCTCCTACCGATTTCATTGTTTTAACCCTAAAAAATGCACATAAAACAATAATGCTAAATTAAACCATTAAAAAAAAAAAATTTGCACAGGCCAACCACCTAAGCCATCCTCTAGGAACTCCTGAGGTCTGCACTACCAATAAAATTAATTAAAATAATTTTAAATATCCATGGTTCAAAATGTGAAAATTATGGAAAAAAAATAAAATAAAATTTATGTACATTTTTCTTTCCCAGGACTCCTCTTACCTTGCTCTTCCAATATTATCTTGGTCACTTCTGAACTTTTTTTTACCCTCCATATAGACTTCCTTTGTAACCTGCTGAGCAGCCTCAAATTTGAAACCCCGGCTTCATTTGTGTCTTACCCTGGAGCTCTGGTACATTACTAAACATATGCAGAACTTCACATATACTCGGTACATTCCCAGTCTGGCCTTTCCTTTTGCAGCAGCCATGTCTCCAGTGGATTGCCCAGAACTTCCACTGCCTGCTCAGCCTCCTTAACTCTGGGATGGCACTGGAAGATCCAGGCCAATCCTGGTTTGCCCCCACAGCCACAGACATGCCCTGGCTTGTGTGTTTTTCTTTGTAAAGTGCTATCTTATATGGTTGTTCACTTTGTTTTTGTAGTTCCTACCCAAGTTACTAAAAGTATTAACTTTTTTGCATTTTCTTCTATTAGGGTAGGATGAGATTGCAACTTGTGGATAGTTTTCTTTTCAGGTGGCAGAATTGGGATATGAGTTTCACCATGATTTTCCTAATCATCTTCATACAGGTATTTCAGTTGATCTTTGAAAACATAATTATTTCATAATATTTTTGATATATAATGTGCTTTGTATTTGTTGTGTGTTTTTTTATTGTTCTGTATAATTTTTAATATTTCTGGTTATGATTACCTCTTGGATGTGATCCACATTGAACCATAAGGTTTTTGTGGAGAGCACAGTTACTGCCTGTAACAGGTGTTATCCGAGGACAACAGACAGATATTCTCACAGACATCATCCATGGATCTCAGTACAGATAGTACAAAAGTGTACTGTTGCTTTAAAAGTCTTGAGATTGCCCATACCACACATGTGTGAGTGCCTTCCTGCCCAACACTGGCTCTCGAGACCATGAGTTCAGTAACAAAGCTAAGAAGACAACTATGGGAGGTGGTAGGTTTGTGAGAATATCTGCCTACTGTCCTCAGATAACACCTGTTACAGGCAAGTAACTATGCTTTATCCCTAGCTACCAGGATCATATCAACATAAGAATCGCCGCTGCTGGGTCAGACCAGTGGTCCATCGTGCCCAGCAGTCCGCTCATGTGGCGGCCCTTAGGTTAAAGACCAGTGCCTTAACTGAGACTAGCCTTACCTGCGTATGTTCTGGTTTAGCAGGAACTTGTCTAACTTTGTCTTGAATCCCTGGAGGGTGTTTTCCCTTATAACAGCCTCCAGAAGAGCGTTCTAGTTTTCTACCACTTTCTGGGTGAAGAAGAACTTCCTTACGTTTGTATGGAATCTATCCCCTTTTAACTTTAGAGAGTGGCCTCTTGTTCTTTCTACCTTGGAGAGGGTGAACAACCTGTCTTTATCTACTAAGTCTATCTCCTTCATTATCTTGAATGTTTTGATCATGTCCCCTCTCAATCTCCTCTTTTCATGGGAGAAGAGGCCCAGTTTCTCTAATCTCTCACTGAACGGCAACTCCTCTAGCCCCTTAACCATTTTAGTCACTCTTCTCTGGACTCTTTCGAGTAGTACTGTGTCCTTCTTCATGTACGGCAACTAGTGCTGGATGCAGTATTCCAGGTGAGGGCATATGCTACTTTGCAGGTCTTCGCAATCCTCCTGCGTCTTCACTACTCTGAATAACTTTGTATCATCTGCAAGTTTAATCACCTCACTCATCGTACCAATTTCCAGGTCATTTATACATATGTTGAAGAGCATAGGTCCAAGCACTGAACCCTGCAGCACTCTACTCGTGACACTTTTCCAGTCCGAATATTGTCCATTTACCCCCACTCTCTGTTTCCTATCTACCCACAGTTTTTAATCCATGTGAATATTCCACTCTTGATTCCATGGCTCACAATTTTTTGAAGTAGTCGTTTTTACGTTACCTTGGCGAATGCCTTCTGAAAATCCAGATATACAATGTCGACCGGGTCACCCTTGTCTAGCTGCCTGTTTACTCCCTCGAAGAAGTGTAACAAGTTTGTCAAGCAAGATCTTCCTTTGCTGAAGCCATGCTGGCTGGTCCTCAGATTGTGTCCGTCAAGGCGATCAATGATGCGGTCCTTTATCAGCGCCTCTACCATCTTTCCCGGTACTGAGGTCAGACTCACCCGTCTGTAGTTTCCCGGATCTCCCCTCAAACCTTTCTTGAAGATCAGCGTAACATTCGCCACTTTCCAGTCTTCTGGAATCCTTCCTGATTTGATCGACAGATAAGATGTATTTGGTTCTGTCATGAAAATGGCAAAACCAAAAGGGTTGAAGGGAAGTTGTCATCTAATTGGAGAACAAATTTTGTAGAACTGCTTGGCTGAACCAACTATCCCATCTGGAAAGATTTTCTAGACAATAATAGGATATGACGATATGAATTAAGGACCAGGTGGCTGCTTTACAGATATCCTCAATGGGAGTAGAATGTAGATGAGCTACTGAAGACCACCTGAAGGACCCAGTGGTCTGTTGTTATGAGGGACTACCATTGGTAAAAATGAGTTAGATGTCCTCTTATAGGCAGAGTTGGAGGAAGAGGTTGAGCAACACTAAGTTCTCTAGAATGGGGTTTGCAAATGAGATTTTTTAACTCTCTTTTGTCTAGGACACAAAGTATCCAAGGATACGACTGAATGGATAGTAGTAGTAGCAGTTGTCTGGGACATCTTTGAATGGGAGCTTATGAGGACATGAATGATAGATTATATCTCCATTTGGTATAATAAGCTGAGCATTTATTATTGTAGAACCTCTTAGATATTTGAGGCTTAGATGGCTTTGAGGATGATAATGTTGTCATGGAATCTTCATGCCTTCATATTTTCTGTGTCGCTTCCTCTAATTTGTCTCTAAAAAGGTCATCTCCTAAACAAGGTATGTTGGAGAGACATTCTTAGATATTGGCATCAAGATCAGAAACTTGAAGCTATGCTTGCCTCCTCATGGCAATGGAAACTGCTGATGTTTGAGAAGTTACATCAAAAGCATCAAAGACAAGATCGTGTCATATATTTCCTTGTCTCTATGAGGTAGATTTAGACAATCCTTATGCTAATTCTGTTTAAGGCTCAGATTCTGATTCCATGTTGATTGGAAGAGTGTGGCCCATTTATCCAATAAATTTTGTGAAAGACAGACTTTCAGGTAGAAACCTTCAAGGATGAGGGGGAGGAGATGGAGCTGAAGGAATGCCATAAGATTCCTCTGCAGAGAGTTCTGAGTAATAAGAAGAACAATAAGATAGGTCAGAATCATACTCCTTAATGTCATTCCTCAGAGTTAGAGAATGTTGAAGTGAGCATCGAGTATTGTGTTGAGGAGTGCTTTGAGATGTTCATTGACACAAATGTCAGCATCAAGGAAAGGAGCACAAGAATGAAGAAGAACTGTGCTTCCTGGATAAAGCAGGTTTTCTCGACATAGAACACCGATGGTGTGGAGTCCAAGATTGTTCCCTCAATGATATCCTGGTGCAATGCTCAGACTGAGATAAGGCTGGATATAATATAACAGATTTCTGCAAAGTGATGTCAGAATGCTAGCTAATTTTTTTCTGCATCAATTCTCTGATCTGGTCCTGCAGAGATGGTGCTTGTACTGATGTTGCATACAGCACAGAAGATGCAGGCTGCATTGGATGTCGAGGCGTTAGTGACCTCAATATCAAGGCACACCTCAGAGGAGATAACAATTACAGTGACGATGATCTAGTCTCGGTGTGTTTATATTTTAAATGCATCAATGGTGTGGACACCTGAGATGATGACGATGCATGCCTGGAGGGTGTTTATGCTTCTGACCATTTATATGTACCTCCCCTGATAGTACAATTATTTTCCTGAATGTGTATTTGTTAACACTTTCAGTAATACCTCATTTCAATGATAATCAATGATTCAGAAGTACCACCTAATACTCAAAGTGTCTCATTTTAATTGGCTTTACATACTAGTTCCTCACAGGGTCCTTTAATTTATACATATTTTAAGAAAAACTTTTTTTCACCAACTGTTTAGATAGATGTTTTAAGTACTTAGCTTATATTTGTGGTCCTATTTTCAGGGATTCTAACGCCAACATGTTTCACCCGAAGGGGTTTTCTCAAGGCTCATATCCATGGTAATACAGAATAAATTAAATCTAACTAAAGTGCTCTTCAGACAATAAGATCACATCTAATAAAAAGGCAACTATATTTATAAATAATGTTACTCACTCTTATGTCCTTACCTTTATTAAAGCTTACGCCCGTGCAACCGATCACTGAAATGTTATTTCAAAATGGCCTGTTAGTGGCATATTAGGCAATGCAGAAGTTGACTGAGGCTTCAATGATATCAGTACCATTATCAATGGGGCTACTGGTTTCTGAGCATCAGCATTAGGGTTGGAAGACATCCACAATGTTCCTAGAGTTGACCTGAAAAGCTTTTCATATTGCAACTGCCTAGCCTTCAGCGCAAATTGGGCAAGAAATATCAAGATTCTCAGGACCTAGGCACTGGGAACATCAGTTATGTGGATCAGTAGCCGCAATTGTCCCATTACACCGAGTGCACTGCTTAAAGTTGCTTGGAGCCTTGGACATTGAGTGAAACACCACTAATGCTAAGTTTGGGGAGATTGAGTAGATGGTAAACAGAAAATGATTTGATACTCCAAGCCTGAAAACAGGCAGAATTGAGCTCAAAGGCTCAAAGCAAAAAAAAAAAAAAGTTACAAATTGAAAACTTTTAACTGGAACAAAGAAAAAAAAAGAAAACAAAAAGTATTGAATAAATGTAGGAAAAAAAAAAACATGAAGGGACTGAAAAATACAAATGTTTTATGCTTTTGGAGAAACTCCAAAGAACAGCTTCTCAGCTTTTTGGATAACAGAACTAATGGTCCCAAGAGCTGACGTCAAGCAAAAAAGGCACTTGCACATGTGCAGTATGGACAGTCACATAACTTTTAAAGTGACAGTACACTTTTATACTGTCCATACCAGGCTCCGAGGATGATGTCACCTATATGTGAGAATATGCTGCCTGCTTGTCCTGAGATAATGTAAATAAACTATTTTGTTATGTTATGATACATTATAAATATGGAAATAAAAATGAAAACTGGTAAAGGTGATGAGGCAATGGCAGAGTCCTAGTAGGATTCTATATCTGGGGATCATTAAGGAAGATACATAAAATCTGACAAGGAGATTAAGGAGGTCTTTCAGGATTTTTTCACTAAATTAAATTAAAAAGACATGAGTGATGGGTTAGATGGTAATATCTATTTGTCTAATTTAGATTTACCCTGTATCTCTGAGGCAGAAAGGGATCATCTTAATAAACCCTTTACTGAAGATGAAGTGGCTTGGGTTATTCATCAGAGTACATTGGGGAAGACACCTGGCCTGGATGGCTATAGAACAGAGTTCTATAAATGAATAAAAGCCAATATTATTGGACCTGTTACAGCTATGTTCAATAGAACTACAGTATATCTTTGCATTCTTTACCTGGACTTCTATCTAGTGTCAATATTGCAGTGCTTCTAAAACCAGAAAATGATAGGGTAGTTAAAACTTCCCCTAAAACGTAACCATGATTCAGAATTGAATAATATAAAAACCTTTCAGCATCTTTAGGTCCCTTGGCTATAACAGAAGTATAAAAACCATTGCAACATGGAGCTGGATTATTTATTCTAGATGAGATCATGGGACAGAAGAACTGTGGAAGGTCATGATGATCTGGGACAATCCTGTACACCCATGAAGGTGGTCAGAGGGCAGGTCTGCTGAGACTCCCCATTAATGAGCCTATCAGAGAATGGGTTATGTATGCTTAAGCTGACCTGGCCTTTGCAATATAGGACCAATTCCCATGACTTATTTATTTATTCACTTTTCTATACCGTTCTCCCAGGAGAGCTCAGAATGGTTTACATGAATTTATTCAGGTACTCAAACATTTTTCCCTGTCTGTCTTGGTGGGCTCACAATCTATCTAATGTACCTGAGGCAATGGGGGGGGGGGTTAAGTGACTTGCCCAGGGTCACAAGGATCAGCATGGGTTTGAACCCACAACCCCATGGTGCTGAGGCTGTAGCTTTAACCACTGCACCACACTCTCCCCTCATCAAGCTGGATTAATCATGAACTTCCAAACTCCATTACTTCCACGTTAGCCTGTCAGCCTATGATGACTATGGATACAAATCCCATATAACAATGGATTTCCTGGACATTTAGGAGAGGAGAGGAGAAGAAGAAGGAGAACGAGAAGGAGAAGGAGGAGGAGGAGATGGAGAATGAGATTGTGAGAGAGAACTAGTGGCTTACAGCCCTGCGGAGGGACTGGAAAGATGTGCCATGGAGAAGAATGCCTTGCCAGGAGACGGGGGGAACGGCAAACTCGTCCTGGACAGAGGTGAGAAATGCTGCTACAGTGAAATTATGTTCTGACTCAGACTCTTTTTAGAGCAGTACTAGTCCGATAGCAACTAGCAAAGTTCAAGTCCATTCACTAAACAGGGGGTAGGTTAGAGTAAATACATAGTATTGACAGCGTGGAAACATTAAACATAATATCTTAATGAGACACAGAGATTGTAAGTTTCTATATATTTCTTTAATCTGACCTTAATTAAGACTGTTGATCCATGTAACTATTGATTTGATCTAAATAAAGCCAATTTTAAATCCCAAGTACCTCTCATACTGTGTATACATATAAGCATAACACTGAGATCCTGTTACAATATGAAATTAAGCAAAAAGTGTGGAATAACTCGTAAGTTTCATGGATCCACACCTAACTCTTCTTGGCTGGGCTGAAAACTTTTCCGTGGCCCCTCATAGTTTGCCATGCATTGCCCTTCAAATTAACACAAGGTAAGTAAATAAGCATACTGTATGTTAAAACATTCTTACACTGGGGGCTCCTTTTACAAAGGTACGCTAAGCATTTTAACGCGTGTTTAGCGCGCACTAAATCAACACATGTGCTAACCGCTAACGCATCCATAGGACTACTGCGCTAGCGTTTAGCACGTGCTAATATTTATTGCACACTAAAAAGCATAGCGCACCTTAGTGAAAGAGGGGGGTAAATAAAATAACGCACTATTTTAAAAACAAAACAAAATGATACAAAAATGCACAGCCCTAATTTTTGAACAGTTAAGAATCAAATATTTTTTTAAAAGTTGTTTTAATTCTTTGTGCTTTCTAGTGCATTTGAGAGCTTTTCTCTCTTTAAAATATTTTTCTGCTAATTCTGCAAAACAGGAAATTTCTTTTTTAAAATTACCTTAGGGTACAAGTATTTGGCATTTCAACTTACATACGCAAAATGTGATCAATAGATGCTTTGATTATGTTATTTTACTGAAACCATAATACTGATCTAATTTTTGATTTGCATGCTCCATTGATTTACCCTCGGGTGATTTTCGCTGTCCTTCTTGTTCTGTGCCTTAAGATCTGGGAGCTGGCTGTTATAAAGTACTATAGCTAAAAGCTCATTTTTGCATCTTTAGTACTACTGTAGAAGCTCATGGCAAAATAATGACTTTCACCAGAGCAACCCAATGAGTCATCTTTCAATCCAACTTTGGTATGAATTAGAATGTCACCTATATATTTACAGAATACCATCTTTCTAAATAAAATCAGAGCAACTTACAAAATTGCAAAGGGGTACTTTTACCAAACAGACATAAAGGGCTCCTTTTACTAAAGTGCGCTAGCATTCTTAGCGCACGCAGGAAATTATCAGATGCTACGCGGAAAAACTAACGCCAGTTCAATGCTGGCGTTAAGGTCTAGCGTGCGCGGCAATGTAGCACGTGCTATTCTGCGTGTTAAAGCCCTAATGCAGCTTAGTAAAAGGAGCCCAAAAAGTAGCCTTAGTATGCCCTTATTTGGATCTATCCTGCATACTAAGACTATTTTTACCACTGGGATAAAATGGACAATTTTTTAATTTTTTTTGTGTGGTCAGAATTAGGAAAAAAAAGCCCCTCCTGGCCACCACAAGTTGAATATTGATTCTTGGGCATGGGTCATAGAATTGATATAACCTAAGCAGTTTACATTTTTATTATAGGCAGATTCTTTATTAACATGCCTTTATACAAACCAGTTTTGTTTTATTCATTGGATTTCTGCCATCCTGGGCAGATAAGAATACAAAATTCCAAAATTAATACAACATTTTTCATTATCTCACATCTTAATAATTTTTAAAAAAAAAACTAATGAGGCTATTGGATTTACTTGGCTGGAGAGTGAACACCATTTAATTACCTCCCAAAAGGTGCACTCGTGCCATCTACTCTCCCATCTTACTACAAATGCAAAAACTGGTGATGATGGCAGTGCTGACTTGATTGAAACAGCTGTTGTTTTATTCTCCCTCAAATTCACACATTATAATCAACTTTAATGGTGATTTATTTTTTTATTTAATGTGTGCTTTTTAACACATTTATATATGTGCCAGAGAAACAGAAATAATGAGTGAGGTGATCAAATTTGCTAACGACACAAAACTATTCAAAGTTGTTAACTGACGAGAGGATTGAGAGAAATTGCAAGAAGACCTTATGAGACAGGGAAACTGGACATTCAACTGCAGCTGACATTTACGGGTCCTTTACTAAGGTGAGCTAACCGATTTAGCGCATGTTAATGATTACTGTGTGCTAAATGCTAAGGCGCCCATAGAATATAATTGACACCTTAGCATCTAGTGTGTGCTAATCGATTAGCATGCGATAAATCAGTTAGCATGCCTTAGTAAAAGCATGCACGTGGGATCTCTCAGAGAGAGAAAGAGATAATGGTTACTGTGGATGGGCAGACTAGATGGGCCATTTGGCCTTTATCTGCCATCATGTTTCTATGTTTCTAAGAGGATCCCAAACTTTAGTTACAAAATGCATGGTTTCACATTATGAATCACCACCCAGGAAAAGGATTATTTGTGTCATCAGTGATATGTTGAATAATCTGTTCATTGTGCAATGGGTGATAAGGAAGCAAATATAATATTAGGAATCATTAGGTAAGGAAAGAAGAACAAAACGGAGGACATTTTGATGGCTTTTTATAGATCCATGGTCTGATTGCACCTTGAATGCTGTGCTAGCGGTTTTAGCGTGCACTTAGCGCGTGCTACGATGCAGCACATGCTAGATACTAACGCTTCCATTGAGCTGGCGTTAGTTTTTCCACATAGCGTGGGGGTTAGCGTGCTCTAATCTGCAGTGCACGCTAAAAATGCTAGCGCAGCTTAATAAAAGGAGCCCCATATCTCAAAGATGAGGTGCTTCAGTTCCCATGGTGATTTCTTGTGACCCTGGGCATGTCACTTAACCCTGCATTATCCCATACACAAAAAGTGGCCTTATTACATGCATATGTGTGTCTTTCCTACACACTAAGGCCATTTTTAGTGCAACAGTGAAATGGCCAATTTTTCTAATTTTGTATTAATATCCATGAACTGATGTTGCCATTATCATATGCACAAATATCAAACTCCCTTGTAGATAGTGCACAAAGAGTATTGATAAATCAAAGTTGTAGCATATCCACTCTACAAAAGTATTGTTCTACGTACAAAGAGGGAAAAGTTCAGTGATAACAATCTATCAAATGCACCAACAAATCATCAGCAAACACAGATTTTGAACTCCTGTGTACCTAATCAAACTCCTTTCATCTCAGCATTTGTCATGATCTTGATCTCTCTGGTAAGTGGATCCAAAGTCAAGACAAACAAGAGTGGGGATAAATGGCAACCTTGCCGAGTGCCTCGCTAAATGAATAAATGATCTGTAAAGGTCTCATTCACCCTTATTGATGCTCTTGGGCCCTCATAGTGTTTCTAAAATATCCTGTGATTCCATAATTCTCTAGTACCCCAAACAGGAAGTTATAATCCACACTAAATAATGCCTTCTCTACGTCAAATTTGCTGGTGAGGGTGGTGGAGTACAAGGTGGTGCTTTGAGATAAGTAAACCTTTTGACCAGCAATCACTTAAAGCGTAATATCTATATATATTCAATTATTAAAATGAGATACAGCAATGAAATTAAACAAATATTAACATAAGAAGAAATTCATAAAAAACGGGAGGAGAGGCGGTAACAGGGACTTATGAGGACTGTTACCATTCTGAGTGCTGTTACCAGGATGGCATTCTGAGGTACCCTTGCCTCTCAAATATGAGCGCCTTGCTATAATAAATGAAAATTTATAACACTAGCAAAGAAAGCATTTCATGTGGACAAATTTTCTCTGATGTCAGAATCTTACACGTTACACACTATCAGGGAAATTCTATAAAAGGTGCCTAAAGTTAGGCGCCTAACTTAATTAGTACATTGACCAATCATGAGCTTTAACAAGCTCATAATTAAAAAAAAAATAAAATTGAATTGGGAAATAGGGGCCTATCTTAGGTGTGATTCTACAAAAGATGGCCACCTATTGCATGGCTCCTAACACCAAAGTAGGTATGTTTAGGGCTGGAGAAAGATTTAGGCTTAATGGCTAAACACTAGTGTGTCCATAGGCTAACTTGCACACGTTAGCGTTTAGCATGTGCTAAATCTATTAGCGCGCGCTAATAAGTTAGCGCACCTTAGTAAAAGAGGGCCTCGGCGCCTGAAATGTAGGCCTGTAAAACCCTGGCATACATTTCAGGCACCTAATTTTTAAGTTAGGTGCAATTCTGTAATGGGTGATTGACAGGCACTAGGCACCTAACTTTAGGTGCCTAAATATTTTAGGCACCAATTACAGAATCTGGCCCTCTATGTCAGGAATGAATGAATTCCAGCTGAGGATCTGCTGTAAGAGATGGCAATAATCATGCTAAATGATTGGCCAGCATCTTTGCCAGTAACTTGGTTTCAAAGCAAAGGGGTGAGATAGGTCTACAAGGGGCTGCCGAAAAGTTCTCAGCTTAGTCAAGAGAGAATAACTTGGAGCCATGAAACTTACAAATTATTCCACACTTTTCTTTATACTTTTCATTTCATATCATTCTCTTCTTGGTTGGTCTGAGCACATGTCAGCGGCCCCTTGTGTAAGATTCTGGGGTTGTTGGATCTAACAAATCTTAAGACTATAATACATTGCTATAGAAGGTGAATATATACATATACCTGTGTGTGTGTGTGTGTGTGTGTGTATATATATATATATATATATATATGTATGTATATTCACTTACTATAGCAATGTATTATAGTCTTAAGATTTGTTAGACATACAGTTATACTTAAGAAGTTAGAGGTTTTATTTGGAGATACATTAGTTCATCGATAACTGCTATTGAGAACTAATGTCTAGAAGAGGAGTGTAAGAAACTAACCCCCTCTTCTATTAAACTGTGCTACCAGTTTTTAGCGTAGAGAGCCACGCCGAATGGCCCGTGCTGCTCCCGACACTCATAGGAACCGTATGAGCGTCGGGAGCAGCACGGGCCATTCAGTGCGGCTCCCTGCGCTAGAAATTACTAGCGTAGGTTAATGGAAGAGGCCCTAAGCATATTATTTTATTAATATGGCTGGGGACAGCAGGAGGACAAACTTAGTGGGGATGGCTGACTTAAAATGGGGGGTGGGGGGGCAGGAGGATTATTTGCTTCCTCTCTTTTTTGAAATGGCTGACAGATCCTGCTTTCATAATTAAGTAGGTCAGACCAGCAGAAGGCGTTTGCTGAGCTGTCTGATAAAATTGGCAATTCAACATGCGTTTGGTTTGAACTGGAAATATGGTGTCATGCAGAATATCCAGTGGTCTGAAGCAAGAAGCAAACAAGATGTTGGGTCAAGATGACCTGAACTGTGAGGAGTTTTGGGGACAGGGATGTATCAATTGCAAGCTGAAGTATAGGGGTGCTGCACGTGCTGGCTAGTGGAGACTGTTTGGCGTTGTGTATTCTGTTCCCTATCCTTAGAGAAGTTGTGCAAAGAAGGACATGGGCCCTGAAGCCACATATACAGTTGTACCTTGGATTACGAGCATAATCCGTTCCAGGAGCATGCTTGTAATCCAAAATGCTCGTATATCAAAGCAAGTTTCCCTATAGGAAGTAAGGGAAACTTGCTTTGATATGTTTCCACCCCCCACCTTCCCCCCCCGAGGCCAGCAGCGCTGCTCTCCCCCCACGAAAACCGGCATTGCTCCCCCCGAAGGCCCCCCCCGTGAGCTGGCACCCTCCCCCGCCACCATCGGGCACCCCCCCGCCGCGACCTGAGATCCCCCAACCCACCCGAACCCTCTTCTTACTTCCAGTGTAGCCTCCACATCGGCATCGGCACCGGCACCAGCATGTCCTGTGCGTTGGTGCCGGTGGCCGAAAATCTGCAGATTTTCGGCCACCGGCACCAACGCACAGGACATGTTGGTGCCGATGCGGAGGCTACACTGGAAGTAAGAAGAGGGATCGGGTAGGTTAGGGGATCTCAGGTTGCGGCGGGGGGGGGGGGGGGTGCCCAAAGGCAGGATCGCGGGGGGGGGGGGAAGGTGCCAGTTCACAGGGGGTGGGGCACTCGTACAGCGAGGCAAGTTCGGTTTACGAGGCACCAAGTTTGTGAATGTTTTGCTCGTCTTGCAAAACACTCGCAAACCGGTGCACTCGTAAACCGAGGTACCACTGTATATGACTTTAGGATTTTCCACCCATCACATGGTCTAAAATTTATGCATAAAAGATTATTCAGGGAAGAAGAGAGGAAGCTGCTCTATTGGGGGCCTGTTCCTAATTTGGTCCCCTTCTTCTGCAGGATCCTGAGCTGTTTCATAGAGAGAAAAAGAATTGGGTAATGTATGGATTTCTTTTATTTGATTTAAGGATTTAATTACATTCATAGAAAGAAACTAGTTTATTCATAAATTAGGTATACATGGACTAAGAGTTTTACTGTAATCACAAGCCATGACTTACATGTGAAGCAGTCAGTTCTATACAGATTCATTGTATTTAATTTTCCCTTGCATTTATCAAATTAATTTTCTCAATAAACCAGGTTGATTATTTAAGCTCATTTCTGGTTTCTGCTGTCATGTTTGGGTAAGCTTCCTGATATTAACTCTGCAATAAACTTGACCTCTGGTGTAAAACATAGCAAAAAAGGTAAAGACAACACACACTCACATAGGATTAGTGATTTTAGCCTAACAATATAATTGAAATAAAAAAGTGTGGAATAACTTATAAATTTCATTCTCTTTTTGGTTGGGCTGAGAACTTTTCAGTATCCCCTTATATTATGATGTCATAATGCCTTATTCCACCAGTGCCTAAGAGCCAACTTCATCAGTGATGTCACAATAGCTTGGTTTCCCTATACTTGTGCCCATTCGCTAGATACATTTGCCTCATTGAAACAAAATGTCAAGAAAAGTATGGAATAGCTTGTAAGTTTCATTGCTCCACATCATTCTCTTCCTGGTTGGGCTGAGAACTTTTCAGTAGCCCCTTGTCAGGTGGCAGACTAAGGGCCCCTTTTAGAAAGCCTCAGTAGTGATTCTTCCACGACAAATGCACTAAAGCCCATAGGAATTGAATGGGTTTTGGTGCTCTTGCCATGGGAGAATCATTACTGAGGCTTTCTAAAAGGAGCTCTATATTAGAGGGCAGTAAAGTGTTTAAAGACTTGCTAACAAATGAAATGTAAGACTAATGAATATGCAACTCTACCATGTTCTGCTGCAAAAATGACATGGAATTATATAAATGCACAAGAAAGAAAGATATAAAAAATTTAAAAAAGAAACAAAATCAAACGTTTTTGCTCACACTCTATCAAAAATCTGTTCTATTTTTTTTTTCTGACTTTCTTTTCTGTCCTGCCGTTTTTATCCAGCACCCATGAATAGGCACGCAATATACCTATGGAAAACTCATAAATTTAAAATTGACAACATTATCGTACTAAATGCTTTCTGGCAAAACATAAACATGTTAAGGAGGAATGTTATTCCTAAATTATTCAAAACTGTCCTAAACAGAGTATGGAGAAGCTACTAATATCAAATACATTTTAATTCAGTTTACAAAGACACTATTGCCTTGGTTTTTTTCTGCTGCCATTAATTACTCTAATGGCAATCTATGGAAGTAGCAATGGATGTTGCAAACGACTCATGGCTCCCAGTTGCTAGGAGCTACATCAAGTTCCACAAGTCAACCCATCTGCTTCTGCCAAAAAGTGAATATAATCTGTGACAGCTCTCTCCCCCCTCTCCCACTACTTTTCTTCTCAACTTGCATTAAATTTGTATAGTGTGACAAAAGACTATCATCTTGACATTTCTTACTGCTCACACCAACACAGATTTCAGCATAGTCTTTGTCAGGAGCTCAAATGATAGACCATGAGGGGCCGCTGAAAAGTTCTCAGCCTAACCAACAAAGTTGAGGAAGTCTCCATACATTGGCCTTGTGCATTGAGTTTTAATGCTGTAAGAACAACAGGATATACAGAGTGTTATTTCAATAACCACACATCTAACTTATCAATATTACATGAAATATAATTTACACATTACTAAGGGCACCCCATGACCAATGCTTGACAGCAGGGACCGCCTGTGAGAGAAAGAATCCCCTCCTCTTTCTCCCAACTTTCCTTCCAATCTTTCCTATCAAGAAATTTTATTTCTCCCCTCCTTCCATATGATATGTCCCTTTTTCTGTTATTATGTTGCTCTTCTTCCTCAACACGCCTCCCTCAGGAATGATCCTATCCTCATATTTTTCAGGACATAGACGATCCCCCTTCCGACAACTGAGTTCTTCCTCACTCCCCCTCACTTTCAAGGTCCTCCTTTTTAAGCTCCTTCTGAACCCCCTTTTAACCTCTCTATGCAAGTCGCCTAGAGCCTGAATAGGTATGAGCGAAACACAAATGGAAGATTAGATTAGATAATTTAATTTGTATGTAAACTGCTCAGATGGCTACGATGGGCATTATAGCAAGTAAATAATAAACTTGAAACTTGAGTAGCTAAAGATAGCTCAACTTAAGCATAGAATAGTGGATGCAGCAAAGATGGTTCAGAGCTAGTGTAGCACAGCACTGAAAGCACTAACAAATCCCAATGCTGTGTAATAGAAAAGCACAAAAGATGAACGAGACAACAGGAAGGATATTTGAAAAGGAAAGGAGAAAAATAATAAATGCAAAGAAAGTTGATTCTACTAAAATGACAGAAGCAGTGTCCGGAGGCAGACACGACGTGCGGCAACGGAGGAGGACGAAATTCGGCCACGTGGGCACCACTCAAACCCTCCCGACCGGCGGGCTGGGCTGTCGACTCCACTCCTTAGCCGCGGGCCGCGTCGGGGCCAGCGGCTCGCGGCACAGAGAACCAGCGACCGGCGTTCAAGGCCAGCGACTCCCCTCCTCCTAGGCCGCGGGCCGCGTTGGGGCTAGCGGCTTGCGGCACCGACTGTATCTGACCGGCGCTCCGGGGCGGCGCGCCCCCTGGCCGCGTGTGCAGCGTCCCAACCCCCTCTCCGCCAGGACTCACCCATCCGGCAGCTGCATAAGCGTCCCGTGGGGAAACCGACACCGGTCCGAGACACTCCGGTGTGCAGCTGCCGGAGAGAGGACGCAGGAGAGGAAAGTCCGCCGCTGGAGCTGGAAGTGCCGGTACCTGCGAGGTAACAGACTGCCAAAGGGTGGGAGGAAGGGAAGCCGTGTCTCTCTCTCGGGATCACCGTATCGAAAGGGCGACCTCCCTTCCACTCCCTCCTGTCCCCTAAACTCCCCCCCTTGCCCTTCCTTTTCCTCCCTTCCCCCTCCCCCCTCCCATCCTTTCACTCCGGCTTCGGCCGATTTGGCCGCGCTCCTCCCTAGGCGGTATCGGAGCTTGTTCTAAAAGATGAACGAGACAACAGGAAGGATATTTGAAAAGGAAAGGAGAAAAATAATAAATGCAAAGAAAGTTGATTCTACTAAAATGACAGAAGCAGTGTCATATTTTATTTATTTTAAGTATTCAGAAGTAATAATTGCCCAAGCACAAGAGCTCTGGGCTATATACAAAAATAACTTTAATTACAGTATTGAAATCATAAACAACTTAAATCAAAAAGACTGGAAATAAGATGACATGGCTAATAGGCAGACAGGGAGAGTGTAAAATTAGAAAATTGATAAAAGGGAAATAGCAAGTGAGCAAAGTGATTGACAATATGAGCGAGCAATTTGATGAATGATATGATGATTATTAAGGCATTAAAAAGAATTTAATATATAACTGGTAAATATGATGGGTAGAGAGGGCTGGTAAATACATTCAGAGTGAGGAGATGGAGTGAAATGTTGATGGAAGAAGACTAATAAATAAAATCAATACTGTTAATTGGAAAGCACTAGCCATTTGGGCACAGAGATATGGAGTTAGAGAAGACAGCAGACAGAGACTGAAGGTCTTTAAAAATATCAATATAAAAACACACATTGCAATATGCAGAGGCACAGTCCTTTTGAGGAGTGTGCCATAACTTGGCTGAGACGAGTAAACGCGTAATTGGAGGAAGATGTGGTAGGTGGGGAGGTTCTGACTTGAAGTTAGAATATGATCGATAGGACTGATTGGTGGATGAGAGGCAACTGCTCTACCAATCAGGTTTCTAGAAAGGGGTTGTCATTTGGCAGGCTTTTGTAGGATATGAAGATTTTTTTTTTTATATTGAACTGGCGAGAGGCGATTTTAAACCTCCTAGTTATGGCAGGGAGGGTTTTGTGAGAGTAGAGATAGGTGGGATTTGTAACAGCGGTGGAGTGAAGGCCATTTCCCCATTGCATAACATTTAATTGAAATATACTGAATGACTTGAAACAAAGTGGGTGGGGCCCCGGCCCTGGAGTCCTGCAGAACTTGCCTGTCCCTCACAATTGAAAAATGTGACAGTAAAACAGCACCCTCTATTGGTGAGACTGTGGGTGGAGGACTCCTGCTCAGCTTAGAGGGAACAGTGGCCCGGGATTTATGTGTGTTACCATCATAAATCCAGTAGAGGGGAGAGGGATTGGCAGGTTTTGCAGTACCACGTGCCTTGCCTGGGGTTATGTGTCTGAAACTGCCATGATGAGTTCGTTTGTGACCAATTAGCCTTTACACGCGTTATGAAATTTGAATGGAAAATTTAGGGCTCCTTTTACAAAGGTGCGCTAGGGCCTTAACGCGCGCAATAGCACGGTAATTTTGTGCGTGCGCTAAAAACCTTAGCGCACCTTCGTAAAAGGAGCCCTTAATGTGATAACTGTAAGGGAATGATTATTGTAAACATAATGTAATTATAATAAAGCTGCCGCCGGTTAGTTTGTCACATGACTGTATTTCTAAGACTCATATATTTGGGTGAGTGTATTTAGTGAGATGTGTGTACAACTGCAAATGCCTAAGTTATGTATGCAAGAAAAGAAAGACTGAAATAAGGTAGGCTGTGGATAGAAAAATCAGGATAATAGATTATCAGATTAAGAAATAACTATAAAAAGAGTCTACATGGAGCAAAAAATAAATTCTGCCTTTTTAACTTTGCATTTCAAGGATTTAATTTAATATCAAAGAACAGGACACTAAGAACAAACAGCTGAGTGTATTCAAATATACAGTGGAACCTTGGTTTACGAGCATAATTCGTTCCAGAAGCATGCTCGTAAACCATAATACTCGTATATCAAAGCGAGTTTCCCCATAGGAACTAAGGGAAACTCGATTGATTCGTTACATAGTAACATAGTAGATGACGGCAGATAAAGACCCGAATGGTCCATCCAGTCTGCCCAACCTGATTCAATTTAAATTTTTTTTTTTTTTTTCTTCTTAGCTATTTCTGGGCGAGAATCCAAAGCTTTACCTGGTACTATGCTTGGGTTCCAACAGCCAAAATCTCTGTTAAGACTTACTCCAGCCCATCTACACCCTCCCAGCCATTGAAGCCCTCCCCTGCCCATCCTCCACCAAACGGCCATACAAAGACACAGACCGTACAAGTCTGCCCAGTAACTGGCCTAGTTCAATATTTAATATTATTTTCTGATTCTAAATCTTCTGTGTTCATCCCACACTTCTTTGAACTCAGTCACAGTTTTACTCTCCACCACCTCTCTCGGGAGCGCATTCCAGGCATCCACCACCCTCTCTGTAAAGTAGAATTTCCTAACATTGCCCCTGAATCTACCACCCCTCAACCTCAAATTATGTCCTCTGGTTTTACCATTTTCCTTTCTCTGGAAAAGATTTTGTTCTACGTTAATACCCTTTAAGTATTTGAACGTCTGAATCATATCTCCCCTGTCTCTCCTTTCCTCTAGGGTATACATATTCAGGGCTTCCAGTCTCTCCTCATACGTCTTCTGGCGCAAGCCTCCTATCATTTTCGTCGCCCTTCTCTGGACCGCCTCAAGTCTTCTTACGTCTTTCGCCAGATACGGTCTCCAAAACTGAACACAATACTCCAAGTGGGGCCTCACCAATGACCTGTACAGGGGCATCAACACCTTCTTCCTTCTACTGACTACACCTCTCTTTATACAGCCCAGAATCCTTCTGGCAGCAGCCACTGCCTTGTCACACTGTTTTTTCGCCTTTAGATCTTCGGACACTATCACCCCAAGGTCCCTCTCCCCATCCGTGCATATCAGCTTCTCTCCTCCCAGCATATACGGTTCCTTCCTATTATTAATCCCCAAATGCATTACTCTGCATTTCTTTGCATTGAATTTTAGTTGCCAGGCATTAGACCATTCCTCTAACTTTTGCAGATCCTTTTTCATATTTTCCACTCCCTCTTCGGTGTCTACTCTGTTACAAATCTTGGTATCATCTGCAAAAAGGCACACTTTTCCTTCTAACCCTTCAGCAATGTCACTTACATACATATTGAACAGGATTGGCCCCAGCACCGAACCCTGACTCCACTGGTCACCTTTCCTTCCTTCGAGCGACTTCCATTAACCACCACCCTCTGGCGTCTGTCCGACAGCCAGTTTCTGACCCAGTTCACCACTTTGGGTCCTAACTTCAGCCCTTCAAATTTGTTCAACAGCCTCCTATGAGGAACTGTATCAAAGGCTTTGCTGAAATCCAAGTAAATTACATCTAGCATATGTCCTCGATCCAGCTCTCTGGTCACCCAATCAAAAAATTCAATCAGGTTCATTTGGCACGATTTACCTTTTGTAAAGCCATGTTGCCTCGGATCCTGTAACCCATTAGATTCAAGGAAATACACTATCCTTTCTTTCAGCAACACTTCCATTATTTTTCCAACAACTGAAGTGAGGCTCACCGGCCTGTAGTTTCCTGCTTCATCCCTGTGACCACTTTTATGAATAGGGACCACATCCGCTCTCCTCCAATCCCCAGGAATCACTCCTGTCTCTAGAGATTTGTTGAACAAGTCTTTAATAGGACTCGCCAGAACCTCTCTGAGCTCCCTTAGTATCCTGGAATGGATCCCGTCTGGTCCCATCGCTTTGTCCACCTTCAGTTTTTCAAGTTGCTCATAAACACCCTCCTCCGTGAACGGCGCAGAATCTACTCCATTTTCTCGTGTAACTTTGCCAGACAATCTCGGTCCTTCTCCAGGATTTTCTTCTGTGAACACAGAACCTCTCAGGCTATTACAAGCTGAGCAATTTTGGATTCATCTGCTAAATAGCGAAGAACCAGTGGGATTAAATCAAAAATTGGACTGGAGTGCTTTCTACTAGGTTCTTTTCTATGTTATATCTTTCCCCCACCTTTTCTTTATTGGAAGATTAAAAATACAAAATAAAAATAAAAATAATATGAATAAAAATAAAAATAACAAAATACAACCAAAAACAAGATAAAGAGTGTTTAAGTGTGGGTTTTGGTTTTCAGTACATATTTATTAATTTATTATTTTTTATACATACATTTTTTCACATTGGAGTTTTGTTAATTTCGATCTCTAATATCAGCTGCTCTGCATTTCTGATGCACTTCAGGTGTTGACGTATTCCACCAGGAGTGTTTTAAACTCGAGCCACCCGAGCCACTCCGTGGGAGCTGTTTTCAGACGTATGAGGCGCCTTGGCGTTCCTTTATAAGGTATGTTCATTTATTCTATGCACTAAGAAGAAAGGAAGAGTAAGTGAGACAGTTCTTTCTGTTCTCTTTGTGTTTTTCAGAAAACCTGATCGGTCGGGTCACACCCTGATGTAGCCTCTTGGTGAAACGCTGGCCTCGTCGGTGTGCCGATCAGCAGAAGATAAGTGGATTTTTCCTCTATCAGTTTTATAAGTTGTAGTGAAGCATGGTTTAAACGCTCAAATGTTCAGTATTTATTGAAGGTTTTTTGCCAGTGAGGTTACCGCTTAACCACCATTTGCTATCCATTTTGGTGGAGGTGGGAGGGCCCTTTTTGAAGTTTTTCCTTCATTTTTACCTGACATTGTTCTTCACTTCACTTTTTGAACACCCTATTTGTCTACATTGAAAGTGTTTATTGGACATATGCTAGGTACGCCACTGCAGCACAGCCACATTACCACATGCTAACTGGTTAGTGTAGTATTTGCATGTGAGCCCTTACTGCCTACAAAATAGATGTCGATAATGGCTCACATGATCATTTTTGGTAATGGACACATGCTAACAGCAACATTAGAAAATGTATACACATAATTACTCAGGCACACTAATCTTTCACCAAAACTCTTTCAGTAGTAGAAGCAAGTGTACTCTTCTATAGCATCACATATCCCTACTACTCATGGGAACTAAAAGATTTTTTTATGGACTTCAGTGGCTACCCTCCCAAGAATTTACATTCATCCAAACTGAGCTTCAGAAAACCAATTTCTTCCCATTCTTTGGTGCACAGTGTCTTCTAGAGTTCAGGAGTATGTTTCCTTTCCCCATCACTCCCCTTCAATCCAGTGTGAAGGTGGGAAAACACTATAAGGAGATGTGGAGGGGCATTTTCGATATAACATCCAAATCTGAGTTTGGATGTTTTGCGGAAGACCAACAAAAATCCAATAGCAAACATGGCCATTTTGAAATTGGTTTACCAAAGCTCAGTTTGGATGAATGCAAATTCCTCTGAGGGTTGCCATTGAAGTCCATAAAAAAATCTCTTAATTCCTGTGAGTAGTAGGGATATTTGATGATTTAGAAGAGAATATTAGAAAATAGTCATTAATTTGGAAAATGTTATAAAAAAAGACCTTATCCTGTATAAGGGTGTGCTAAGGTCACTTTTTACTGCAGCTTAGTAAAATGACCCCAATGTATTTTATTAGCACAAATGTTTTTTTATCTTTTAACTGAACTATATTTGGTTACTCTAATATTTCCAAAACAAATCAGATTTTATATAGAAAACTAGGTATTTATATGGCGCTTAGAACTTATATTCTAGTGAAAAGTAAATGCATTCTCACATAAAGCATTAGATGACTTTTTTCTGAATGTATTACCAGATGATTAGATGCTCCAGCTTAATGATGTCAGCTCCCAAAAGAATCATATTAAGTCCTAATGCCTTTAATTAAGCCATAATTGAACATTTGAATTAGTCATTTTTAACCTGCATATTAATCACATATGAACTGCATTTTCTTGGAACAGTTTCATGTAAATAACTCTGATCTCATTCTTGCAAAAGATCTATCACTAGGACCTACTATGTTTTTTTTAAAAATCATGATTTCATTTTAATAGAAATCAAGTAAGAAAAAAAAAATCGCAAATGCATCATATTGAACTAAGAATCCAGCATTAAATTTGTATATGTTGTTTAAGTTATGCAGTTTCTCTCCCCCCCATAGAATTCCTATGAGTGTTGGAGCTAATACTGCTGCAGCCATCAATGAAAAAGCCTAATATGGATTCATAAAGGGGGAGGGGTATTTTTATTTATTTAATTTTCTATACCATTTTCCCAAGGGAGCTCAGAATGGTTTAAATTAATTTATTCAGGTACTCAAGCATTTTCCCTGTCTGTCCCGGTAGGCTCACAATCTATCTAATGTACCTGGGGCAATGGGGGAGGGGGGATTAAGTAACTTGCCCAGGGTCACAAGGAGCAGTGTGGGTTTGAACTTACAACCCCAGGGTGCTGAGGCTATGGTTTTAATCACTGTGCCACACTTTCCC
Organism: Geotrypetes seraphini; assembly: GCF_902459505.1. Taxonomy (NCBI): domain Eukaryota; kingdom Metazoa; phylum Chordata; class Amphibia; order Gymnophiona; family Dermophiidae; genus Geotrypetes; species Geotrypetes seraphini. The sequence continues at coordinate 221,106,424 of NC_047085.1, forward strand.
ACTATACTAATTTCATTTTTTCCCCCTTACTGTGAGCACTTGTATTATTTCCCCCTCATTTCCAAGTCAATTCTTAACTCCATCAACAAATTACCTGGAAACAATAACAAGCACAGATCAGGAAAAGTACTGGCACACTTAGCAACACTTTTATTAACATTTAAAACAATCAACAATGGGCATCAGTCAATTTCTACCTCATATCGGCTTATTACACACAACTAGATGCTGTTTGTCTAGTCATATAGGTACTTTCTAAAGAGCTATATTCCCTAATCCTTACAAACTGTAGTAACACCAGGTTCAAGATATCAATGTCCAAGCATAACATTTCCTTTTCTCCCCATCCTTCGGAGTACAGGGTCTTCTGAAGTTCAGGAGAATGTTCTCTTTTCCCATCATTCCCTTTCAATCCAATGTGAAGGTGGGATAACACTAATAATAATAATAATAATTTTATTTTTGTATACCACCCTACCGCAAAGTTCTAGGCTGTTCACATAGAAACATAGAAAGATGACGGCAGAAAAGGGCTACAGCCCATCAAGTCTGCCCACTCTACTGGCCCACCCCATTTAGTCTGAGTGCTGATGACTCAGTTCCTTAGCTCCACCTTTCTTAGGGATCCCACGTGGATGTCCCATTTATTCTTAAAGTCGAGCACGCTGGTGGCCTTGATCACCTGCACCAGAAGTTTGTTCCAGTGATCCACCACCCTTTCTGTGAAGAAGTACTTCCTGGTGTCACCACTAAATTTCCCTCTTCTGAGTTTAAGCGGGTGCCCCCTTGTGACCGAGGGTCCCTTGGGAACGAATATGTTGTCTTCCAGCTCGACACGACCTGTGACGTATTTAAATGTCTCAATCATGTCACCCCTTTCCCTGCGTTCCTCTAGAGCAGGGATGTCAAAGTCGATCCTCGAGGGCCGCAATCCAGTCGGGTTTTCAAGATTTCCCCAATGAATATGCATGAGATCTATGTGCATGCACTGCTTTCAATGCATATTCATTGGGGAAATTCTGAAAACCTGACGATTGCGGCCCTCGAGGACTGACTTCGACACCTGTGCTCTAGAGTATAGAGCTGCAATTTGCCCAGTCTTTCCTCGTATGAGAGACCCTTGAGTCTGGAGACCATTCTAGTGGCCATCCGCTGGACCGACTCGGCTCGAAGCACATCTTTACGGTAATGTGGCCTCCAGAATTGCACACAGTATTCCAGATGAGGTCTCACCATGGCTCTGTAAAGTGGCATTATGACTTCAGGTTTGCGGCTGACGAAGCTTCTCTTGATACATCCCATCATTTGCCTTGCCTTGGATGAGGCCTTCTCTACTTGTTTGGCAGCCTTCATGTCTGCACTGATGATTACTCCCAAGTCCTGTTCTTCTGAAGTCCTAGCTAGTGCTTCTCCATTCAAGGTGTATGTTCTGCATGGATTTCTGCTGCCGAGATGCATGACCTTACACTTCTTAGCGTTGAAGCCCAGCTGCCATGTCGAGGACCAGTTTTCCAACGTGATCAGATCCTGCTTCATACTATCCTTGAGATTGCTTTCACTTACTATATTACACAGTTTGGCGTCGTCGGCGAACAGTGCTACTTTACCCTGAAGCCCCCGGGTCAAGTCCCTTATGAATATATTGAAAAGGGATGGTCCCAGGACTGATCCCTGCGGCACTCCGCTAGTCACCTCCAACGTCTCACAGAGGGTGCCGTTGACCACCACCCTCTGAAGTCTTCCACTCAGCCAATCATTGACCCATGCAGTTAGTTTCTCACCCAACCCCATCAATTTCATCTTGTTTAATAGTCTACGGTGCGGGACACTGTCAAAAGCTTTACTGAAATCCAAGTACACTATGTCCAGAGACTCTCCCGAGTCTAGCTTTCCTGTCACCCAGTCAAAGAAGCTGATGAGATTGGATTGGCATGACCTGCCCCTAGTGAATCCATGTTGACAGGGATCCCTTAGATTTCCTTCATCCAATATCGTGTCTAATTTTCCTTTAAGTAGAGTTTCCATGAGTTTACACACTATTGATGTGAGACTCACTGGCCTGTAATTCGCAGCCTCTGCTCTGCAACCCTTTTTGTGCAGAGGAACAACGTTGGCTGTTTTCCAGTCCAGGGGGACTCTCCCTGTACTTAGGGAGAGATTGAAGAGCATGGCTAACGGTTGCGCCAGAACATCGCATAGCTCTCTGAGCACTCTTGGATGCAAATTGTCCGGTCCCATGGCTTTGTTCACCTTGAGTCTTGACAGTTCTCTGTAAACATCAGCTGGTGTGAACTCAAAATTCTGAAATGGGTCTTCCATGCTTTGCTTTGCTTCCAGCCGTGGCCCGTGCCCTGGTGCCTCGCAGGTGAAGACTGAACAGAAGTAATCATTCAGCAGTTTGGCCTTAACGGAATCTGTTTCCACATAGTTCCCTTCTGGCGTTCTAAGGCGTACTATCCCGTTTGCGTTCTTTTTCCTGTCGCTAATGTACCTGAAGAAGGATTTGTCCCCTTTCTTAATGTTCTTCGCTAGAGTTTCTTCCATTCGAAGTTTGGCCTCCCTGACTGCTGTTTTGACCGCTGCAGACTTTGTCCTGTATTCAATGTTTGCTTCTTGTTCCCCCGTGCGTTTGTATACAAGAAATGCTCTTTTCTTCCCTTTGACGAGGTACGAGACCTCATCAGTGAACCATTGGGGTTTCTTTTTTCTTTGCTGTTTGGTTACCGATTTTATGTAGCGTTTAGTTGCCTCATGAAGGGTCAATTTCAAGGTTGACCACATAGTTTCCACATTATCAGTTACTTCTTGAACCTGCAGCGTCTGATGGACGAAATCTCCCATGCGTGTGAAGTCAGTGCCTCGGAAATTGAGTACTCTTGTTTTTGTTTGTGACCTAGGGAAGCAATCAATGAACAAAAATACAAAACTCTAAATAGTACTAAAATTATACAGTAAAAGAATAAGATACAATTACAGTAGAAATCCACAAGAACATTCTGGCCATAAGATCAATATACAATTTGTCTGTCAATATTCTGGAACATCAGTTTACAAATTTATCAAATAGATCAGTTTTTAGTAATTTCCTAAAGGACATATAAGAGTAGGCCTGGGAGATAATAGTACTTAGCCATTGGACAATTTTACCTGCCTGAAAACCAAGCAATTTATTTAAAAAAAATCTCTTTTATCGACAAGGTTTGATAGTTGGAATAACAAATAAATATTGCCCTCAAGTAATTCTATTAGGTTTGTAATGTTCAAAGCATAGAGACAAGTAAGTAGGGGCCATACCAAACAACACTTTGAAACAGGTACAACCAAATTTAAATAATATTCTAGCCTCAAAAGGTAACCAATGCAACTGTCTATAAGATGGAGTAATGTGGTCATGCTTTTTCAATCCGAAAATTAGACGGACCGCAGTGTTCTGTATGAGTCTCAATTTCTTTTGGAGCTTTTTATGAGATCCCAGATAACACTATAGGGAAATGTGGAGGGGCATTTTCGATATAACGTCCAAATCCAAGTTTGGACGTTTTGTGGAAGACGAACAAAAACCCAATAGCAAACATGGCCATTTTCAAAACTACAAAATGTCTTTCTTGGGGTTTTTTTTTCATACACAGTCCTTTTTCAGATATATGTCTATCTTTTTGAACCATTAAAAGAAAAGTCCAAAAGAAAAACCAACAAAACAAGCCATTGGGATATAAGAGGAACCAGCATTTTTAGTAGACAGGACACACAGACATCCCAGCAGTGCAGTAGAATACCTCAGGGGACACTGCAGTGAACTTCACATAAAAGATCCCAGGTACATAACTCACCTTAAATTGTGTGGTGGGCCCTCCAAATCCTCCTAAAACCTATTGGGTCCAACAACATCAATAGCCCTTATGCCTGCAGATGACACCTATTTGATAGTCCAGTAGGTTTTTGGTCACTGGAGTGTGGTGGGGTCATATTTCCATTCCTTCAGTGGTCATCTGATTAATTTGGGCATCATTTTGGCACTTATTCATTGTTAAAAAAGGTCTAGCCGTAAATGTCCACATTTTGCCCTGTACATATGGGGATAGGAAGGGAGTGATAAAGGAGGATAAAGAGATAGCTGAGAGGTTGAACACGTTCTTCTCGTCGGTTTTCACGAGAGAAGATATATCTAATATACCGGACTCAGAGGAGCTCATGAGTGGGGAACAGGCTGAAAAATTGGAGCACATAGAGGTAAGTAAGGAGGATGTCCTCAAACAGATAGACAGGTTAAAATGTGGCAAATCACCGGGTCCGGACGGGATCCACCCAAGGGTTCTGAAGGAACTAAGACAAGAAATAGCGGACACAATCCAGCATGTTTGCAACCTATCCTTAAGAACTGGAGAGGTACCAGAGGACTGGAGATTGGCGAATGTCACACCTATCTTCAAAAAGGGATCGAGGGGTGACCCCGGGAACTACAGGCCGGTGAGCCTGACTTCAATTATAGGAAAGATGGTGGAAGCTATGATCAAGGACAGCATTTGCGAGCACATTGAGAGAAATGGCCTATTGAGAAAAAGCCAGCACGGATTCTGTAAGGGAAGGTCGTGCTTAACGAACCTTCTGTACTTCTTTGAGGGAATAAGCAGTCGGGTGGACAATGGGGAACCCGTCGACATCATTTACCTCGATTTCCAAAAGGCTTTCAACAAGGTTCCACATGAAAGGCTGCTTAGGAAGCTGTGGAACCACGGGGTGGGAGGGGATGTGCACAGATGGATCGAGCACTGGTTGTCGGGTAGACTGCAGAGGGTCGGAGTAAAGGGCCAATTTTCTGACTGGCGGGGAGTCACGAGCGGTGTGCCACAGGGATCGGTGCTGGGGCCGTTACTCTTCAACATATTTATCAATGACCTGGAAAAGGAGGCAAAGTGCGAGGTTATAAAATTTGCAGACGATACCAAACTGTGCGGCAAAGTTAGCTCCAGGGAGGAGTGTGAGGACCTGCAAAGGGACCTAGACAAGCTGGAAGACTGGGCAAACAAATGGCAAATGTGCTTTAACGTGAAAAAATGTAAGGTCATGCATATAGGGAAAAAGAACCCGTTGTTCAACTACAAAATGGGGGGGGCATTGTTGGGAGAAAGCAGTCTTGAGAGAGACTTGGGTGTGCTGGTGGATGCATCACTGAAGCCATCTGCACAGTGCGCAGCGGCCTCGAAAAAAGCCAACAGGATGCTGGGCATCATAAAGAGGGGCATAACAACCAGGACGCGGGAAGTCATCATGCCATTGTATCGATCGATGGTGCGTCCTCATCTGGAATACTGAGTTCAATATTGGTCGCCATACCTCAAGAAAGACATGGCGGTACTTGAGAGAGTCCAAAGGAGAGCAACGAAACTGGTAAGAGGGCTGGAACACTGCCCATACGCCGAGAGGTTGGACAGGCTGGGGCTCTTCTCTCTGGAAAAAAGGAGGCTCAGGGGTGATATGATAGAGACCTTCAAGATCATGAGGGGCATAGAGAAGGTGGATAGGGACAGATTCTTCAGGCTGAAGGGGACAACAGGTACGAGGGGGCATTCGGAGAAACTCAAGGGAGATAGGTTCAAAACAAATGCAAGGAAGTTTTTCTTCACCCAAAGGGTCGTGGACACTTGGAATGCGCTACCGGAGGAAGTGATCGGGCAGAGTACGGTACAGGGATTCAAACAGAGACTGGACAGATTCCTGGGGGATAAAGGGATCGTGGGATACTGAGAAAGTATAGAAACCCAACCAGGTCGTGCATGTGCAAGACCGGAGGGCTAGGACTTCGATGGGAAGATAGGACTCATCAGGAAACCAAGGTGGCATGGGGGCCCCTTCTGATGATTTAGACAGGTCATGACCTGTTTGGGCCGCCGCGGGAGCGGACTGCTGGGCTAGATGGACCTATGGTCTGACCCGGCGGAGGCACTGCTTATGTTCTTATGTTCTTATATTCTTAAATATTTGATTATGGCAGAAAAATGTCCAGGTTATCAGCCTACCCTAGTCCCATCCAAACCACTCCTTTAGCATGCCCTTTTGAGATTTAGATGAACTGCAGATAAACAGCATAGAAATCCATCTAGAAAATAGCAAATTGGAAGGGTTTGGTGAGAAAAATGTTCATCTGCCCCTTTATGCCTTTTTCAGGATGTTTTCTTTTTTGAAAATGAGATGCATAATCTCCTTTTTAAATAACTCCACCAGTGGGAGCTGGAACCTGCATGCTGTTACAAGAGCACCCTCAATAATGAGCAAACTCCTTGTCTGTGTCCAGGGAGGGGGTTGAGTTTAGTACTGGCCTGGAAAAGTGTCATGAGTGGAGTATCGCATGGTTCGGTGCTTGGACCCGTGCTCTTCAACATATTTATAAATGACCTGGAAATTGGAACGACGAGCGAAGTAATTAAATTTGCAGACAATACGAAGTTATTCAGAGTAGTGAAGACACAGAAGGATTGCGAAGACCTGCAACGTGACATAAACATGCTTGAGAAATGGGCTGCGACATGGCAAATGAGGTTTAACATGGATAAGTGTAAGATGATGCATGTTGGTAACAAAAATCTTAGACACGAATACAGGATGTCTGGTGAAGTACTCAGAGAGACCCTCCAGGAAAGAGACTTGGGAGTACTGGTTGACAAGTCGATGAAGCCGTCCGCGCAATGTGCGCCGGCGGCAAAAAGGGCGAACAGAATGATAGGAATGATTAAGAAGGGGATCACGAACAGATCGGAAAAGGTCATCATGCCGCTGTACCGGATCATGGTACGCCCCCACCTGGAATACTGCATCCAGCACTGGTCACCGTACTTAAAGAAGGACATGGTCGAAAGGGTCCAGAGAAGAGCAACTAAAATGGTTAAGGGGATGGAGTTGCCTTACAGTGAGAGATTAGAGAAACTGGGCCTCTTCTCCCTTAAAAAGAGGAGACTGAGAGGGGACATGATCAAAACATTCAATATAATGAAGGAAATAGATTTAGTAGATAAAGACAGGTTGTTTACCCTCTCCAAGGTAGAGAGAACGAGAGGGAACTCTTTAAAGCTAAAAAGGGATAGATTCCGTACAAACATAGGGAAGTTATTCACCCAGAGAGTAGTAGAAAACTGGAACGCTCTTCCGGAGGCTGTTATAGGGGAAATACCCTCCAGGGATTCAAGATAAAGTTCCTGCTGAACCAGAACGTACGCAGGTAAGGCTAGTCTCAGTTAGGGCAATGGTCTTTGACCCAAGGGCCACCACGTGACTGGACTGCTGGGCACGATGTACCACTGGTCTGACCTAGCAGTGGCAATTCTTATGTTCTTAACTAGGGAGGTGGAGGGAGAAGAAGCAGCAAGGAAGGCAGGAGTGCTCAGGGCTGAGAGTTCTAGATGGCAGTGAACAGTCAGAATGCATGTACCTAGTAGAGGCTGGATCAGAGCAGTTGGAGCCTGGAAACCAGGAAGTACAAGCCATGGAGTTGGAGCCATACCATCAACTGCCCAGTGAGATACTTACTAGCTATGGAAATCTGCTACACTAAAGGTAAGTGAATTAATATTGCCTTATTGTTTGGCTGGATGGTTTTGCCTTACTTTTGTTTTTGGGTTTGCTTCTGAGAACTAAGATTGTATTGTTTTTTAGTTTTTGTTTTTTACAATGCTTACTGCTGTGTAACCCTTGAGAAGAGTGGTGATCCTGAAAGAACTTTGAAATAACTGTTTTTGTTTTCTGTCTTTTTTCCTTTTCCTCTGGGTGAAGGAAAGGCTGTTGATAGTCCCAGGAAGTTGGATTTTTTTTTGTGGTGGATTTGAGGGCACTTTGCTGCATATTAGACCACACAGAGTACACTTACTGGCCAGCATGTCATATGAAAGGCTAGTGCTGTAGCAATAGTGCAGGCTGAGTCAACTGACATAAGCCTAAGAAACTGTTTGTTTGTTTAAACTGATTATTTGCTATGTGGATAAGATAACTCAGATAAGTTTTGATGGCTTTGAAAAGCTGGGACTGTTGATGTTGTTTTTCCTTTGCATTACTTATAATGGTGGGACATTCAAGTTGAAGCAGAAGTTATGCAAAGAACTTTAATGAACTGCAAAAACTTGGAGGTTATTTAAAAGTACATTTTTTTTTCTGTTGCACTGTTTAAACTAGTAGAAGGACCATCTGGAATGACTTGAAACATCCTTACATTATTGTTTTGTATTGTTGTTGTTTTCCATTTTGTGACTGTGGAACTGTTCATACCTTCCTGCAAGTGCCAGATTCCAGAAGGAGGGTTTTTTTTCTCAAAAAATTGGGTCCTTGCTTCATAAAGTATACTTACCTGGTGATGAGGTATTTTCTTCTTTTTGTCTTCACCTTTTCCTTGCATAGCCCACTGCTCACAAGAGTATTTTTCTTGTCATTGTTTCCCTGGGACCCATTGCCCTGAGGCTGCCTATGACAACATCCAGGCTATTGTTCGTCCAGACCTCCAGTATACCACATTCTCAACCAAAATTTTGTCCCAAGTCCCAAATGTCCAGAACAAGACTATTTGGATGTGGGAGTGGCCAGAATTATGATGGACTGGCCACCCAGACATGGCAACAGAGCAGTGGGGCACCTTCCAGGGCACTGCTGTGAACTTCACAAAAAGGGTACCACTTAAGCATCTCACCAGAACTGCCTTATAGGTTATGCTGAGCCCCCCAGAGTACCCCTAAAAGCCACTATACCCACCTGTCTACAACCCCAATAGCCCTGCAGTACAGTAGGGTTTGGGGGGGGGGGTTGGTAGGCACACATGTTTCACCATAAATGTAGTGGTTAGAGTGGCTTATGGACCAGGGTCCTCCTCTCTATGATTCACTAGCCCACCCCCCCAGGCTATTTAAGACATCTGTGTGCAGCTCTATTGTGCTTTCCTATACTAGGCACAGATGTTCTAGAAACAGATATGTATGTTTTTATTCAGATCTTTAGGGTGGAGCAGGGAGGGGGGTCAGTGAACACTGGGGGAGTGTGTGGAGATCTTTACTTTGTCTCTGTAGTGGTTATCTGATCACTTTGGATACCTCTTAGCATTTATACCTGTTTTTACATTGACTAAGTCATAACGTATAAGTTCTATCTAGGAAGTCTCGTAAAACCTTTGATTATCCTTGCAGGACAACTAAGTCTAGGTCAGCCCATATCCTGCTTACATTCCACACTAAACACTTCTCTAGATATGCCCCTTTTAGGTCTGGGTGCACAACAGAGGCCTAACTCCCTGGATATGTCCAAAAAATAGGTTTTATTATCGACACTTGGACAACCTGTCTTTTAGGTCATCCAAGTGCCAACTTGGGCGGGTTTTTAGATGTGTTTAAGTTTCGATTATCAGCCCCATAGTGCATATGTTACCTGGATTTACCATGGAATTTTTGATTCTCCACAGATCATACAACTTATAAATGACCCACATTTCATTGCATCAGTGGATGAAATTGAATCATGTGCCTGGTCATCATTTGTTCTTGTTGTGAAAAACTTTCTTGGCAACAAGAAGACAAACAACTACACACAATTAGTAGAGGATATGATCTTTCATTTCAACAGGCTTGGTTGTAACATGAGTGCTAAAGTCTATTATCTGCACAGTCACATAGTAACATAGTAGATGACGGCAAATAAAGACCCGAATGGTCCATTCAGTCTGCCCAACCAAATTCAATTTAAATTTTTTTCTTCTTAGCTATTTCTGGGCAAGAATCCAAAGCTCTACCCGGTACTGTGCTTGGGTTCCAACTGCCAAAATTTCCGTTAAAACCTACTCCAGCCCATCTAAACCCTCCCAACCGTTGAAGCCCTCTCCAGCCCATCCTCCCCCAAACGGCTATATATAGACACAGACCATGCAAGTCTGCTCAGTACTGGCCTTAGTTCTATATTTAATATTATTTTCTGATTCTAGATCCTCTGTGTTCATCCCATGCTTCTTTGAACTCAGACACCATTTTCCTATCCACCACCTCTCTCAGGAGCGCATTCCAGGCATCCACCACCCTCTCCATAAAGTAGAATTTCCTAACATTGCTCTTGAATCTACCACCCCTAAACCTCAAATTATGTCTTCTGGTTTTACCATTTTCTTTTCTCTGGAAAAGATTTTGTTCTACGTTAATATCCTTCAAGTAATTGAACATCTGAATCATATCTCCCCTGTCCCTCCTTTCCTCTAGGGTATACATATTCAGGGCTTCCAGTCTCTCCTCATACATCTTCTGGTGCAAGCCTCCTATCATTTTTGTCGAACTCCTATGGACCGCTTCAAGTCTTCTTACGTCCTTCACCAGATACGGTCTCCAAAACTGAACACAATACTCCAAGTGGGGCCTCACCAATGACCTGTACAGGGGCATCAGCACCTTCTTCCTTCTACTGACTACGCCTCTCTTTATACAGCCCAGCATCCTTCTGGCAGCAGCCACCACCTTGTCACACTGTTTTTTCACATTTAGATCTTCAGACACAATCACCCAAAGGTCCCTCTCCCCGTCCGTGCATATCAGCTTCTCTCCTCCCAGCATATACGCTTCCTTCCAATTATTAATCCCCAAATGCATTACTCTACATTTCTTTGCATTGAATTTTAGTTGCCAGGCATTAGACCATTCCTCTAACATTTACAGATCCTTTTTCATATTTTCCACTCCCTCTTCAGTGTCTACTCTGTTACAAATCTTGGTATCATCTGCAAAAAGGCACACTTTTCCTTCTAACCCTTCAGCAATGTCACTCACAAACATATTGAACAAGATCGGCCCCAGCATCGAACCCTGAGGGACTCCACTACTCACTTTTCCTTCCTCCGAGCGATTTCCATTAACCACCACCCTCTGGCATCTGTCCAACTGCCAGTTTCTAACCCAGTTCACCACTTTGAGTCCTAACTTCAGCCCTTCAAGTTTGTTTAACAGCCTTCTATGAGGAACCATATCAAAGGCTTTGCTGAAATCTAAGTAAATTACATCTAGCATATATGTCCTCGATCCAACTCTCTGGTTACCCAGTCAAAAAATTCAATCAGGTTCGTTTGGCACGATTTGTCACTTACTGCTAGATGCACTAAAGTCAGCGATCGTCACTAAACCTGTTTTTTGATAGCTTTAGCGACCATTGCTTTTATTGACCCGATTCAAAAATGGCTCACCGTGTGTTTATCTCTTTAATCGCCCATTTTCCAATCTGGTCATGCAAATTAGCTAAATCCCCATGCAAAGTAGCCAAGCGATTGATGCACTAACATCGCTTGGCTATGCAAAAAAAACCCCAGGGGTTTTAGCGATCAGAAAAAAAACAAGAAGTCTGCCTGTTTGGTTTTTTTTTAATGGCACAGATATTTTGCGTGTGCACCGGGGAGGGGAAGGCCTATCATTTTCGACTAGTGGGCCTCAGAGCTTGCTTCTGCGGGGTGGGGGGAGGAGGGGTTTTGGTTGGTTCCTGATGCTAGGACATCAGAGAGGTCTTTTTTTTAATTGGGAAGATATTGTGCATGTGTGACACATGTACATCTGTTTCCTACCTTAAACAGCTGAACGGCAGGATACTGCTCTCAGGGCTTCCGTTTCCTCTCAGCTACTCGGGCTTCCCTTTGCCGGCTTTGCACATGTGTAAGAGTCACTCTCACACTGATCAATCAGATGAGAGAGATGGGGATTACGACGAATCTCCGCGCAAATCATTGTGGTACATCGATCGCTCTTCCACAATCAGCCAGAGAATCAGCCAACAGCAATCCAGTCGGTATTAGAGATCATGTTTAGTGCATTCAGGCCTTAGATTGCTTTCCAGAGAATCTTGGTGACTTAAGTGAAGAGCAAAGTGAAAAAATTCACTAAGACTTAAAAACAATGGAAGCCAGATACCAAGGAATATGGGATGAACACATGATGACATGATTGCAAACTATTGTTGGAATCTTATGCGGGATTGTCCTGGCAGATCCCACTCTCAGAAGTCTTACAAAAGGAGCTTCTTGTGTATCAAATGTCTGGAAAGTTTGTATCATAAACTTGTGCTTTTGGTATGAAATAAGTATATTTTCATGTTGTACACTTTTCTTTTAATTTTTAATATCTTTCCTTCATGCTTAAAAGATATCAATTTAATCACTATATTAATATATCCTGATTTTTTAATGGGCGAATAGAGTGAAGAGCGGTATATGGCACATGTTTTGTATCTCAAAAACTAGAGCTGATAGGAGAAAACTGGTGCCATGTTTGGAATCAGCAGGTCAAATATACCCAGAAACAAGTCTAACATTCAAGGCATCAAAATGAGCGTTGGTAGAGTAATTAATCTAAGTAAAAGTTATCATTGGCTACCTGAGGTTATTAATTTTTTTTTAATCTTATGGGTAAGAACGTTTCATTCACTAAAGGAAAAAAGTGTTGCATATATCTAGGGAAAATGTCCTTTATCATATCATAGAGGTTATTTTTCCATCTGTCATGCTTTGTGCTTTCCTATCTCAGAGCATTTTTTTTTTTTTTTTAATGGGAACTATGAAGTAGTTCTTGTGTGTCAACAGGCTGGCTTTTTCCAATGGTGTCCTACAGAGCACTGTTTGAAAGCATATTTAAATGAGTACCAGTAGTGACTGAAAGGGGTTCAAATCCTCTTAGCATCACACTCTTTGATTGTGCTGTCACTCTGAATAAGCTCCATGTGCTTTGCCTACCCTATTTCGGATGAAGTTGGCGTTAGGAGAGCAATTTGGCTGTCTGAAAAAGAAAAATGAATCTCAAATATATTGTAATGAAGCTGAAAGTATATCACATCATGGAAAAAGGAGACATGTCTATAACCCCAAATAAAGACAATTTTTTTTTTAACTTTAACAAGATGGACAGGGCCTGTCAGTAACTCTTTTCACATGTAGGACAGAAGTACATTGAGAATAGAGCATTTACCCATGGTAAGAAGCTCTACTGCAGTTTAGTAAAAGCCAGCATTCATTACTTCCTCATTAAGAGGTCCTTTTAACAGTGGCTTACCTAGGGCATGTGGCACCCGGGGCCCATAATTTTTTGACACCCCCCCAAGTAAAAAAATATTTTTTTGTAATAACCATGAAACTGAATAAATGGTCATAATAGAAACAGGCAGTGAAAATTTTCTTTTATTGAACCTCATATATGTAACCATTATTCCAAACATACCATAACATAACATAAATTATGTCTGAATTGTCATGACATGAGAAGTACATATGGAGTAGTTGCAGGTGATGCTTGGGACAGTTCTGATTGTGTTAGTTCGGTTTTATGTGTTTTTTGAATAGAAGGGTTTTTATTTCTTTTTTGAAGGTTTTGTAGTTTGTGGTTGAGGTCAATAGGTTGTAGAGTTGGGGGTCGAGTGTTGCAGCTCGAATGGCTAGGAGGTTGTCGAACTGTCTTTTTCTTTGGATGTTTTTGGTTGGAGGGTGTGTGAATGGTGCGTGAGTTCTCCTATGTCTGGTTGAGGTGGATTGAATTATTTAGCTGAAGAAATTAGTTACCCCCTCCCATTCCACACACATTAATTCTCTTCCATTTTTGTTCCCATTATAAAAAAACACTGATAAGTTCTCAGAAAAAAAATACATTAAAATAAGAAGTGAAAACAAAGGCCCCTACAGATGAGAACATAACATAAGAATAGCCTAACTGGGTCAGACCAATGGTCCATCATGCCCAGTAACCCATTATCATGGAAGCCAATCCAGGTTATTAGTACCTGGTCAAAACCCAAAGAGTAGCAACATTCCATGCTACCGATCCAGGGCAAGCAGATGTTTCCCCCATGTCTTAATAACAGACTATGGACTTTTCCTCCAGGAATTTGTCCAAACCTTTCTTAAAACCAGCTACGCTATCTGCTTTTACAATAACTTCTGGCCACTTCATTTTTAAGCTGAGATCTTTCCTTCCAAACAGAGACTTTGCTAGATGTCAAATACAGCACAAGGTAACTTCACATGGACTTAGCTGTGCAGGAAATGTGAATCTCCTCATACACCCATCATATAGTGCAAAAATGTGCAAAGGTCTAGTTTTTTCTTTCGATCACTACATAGACTAATGCCACACAAGCAGCACTGTTACAAACATATTCTGTAGGTCAGTGCTAAGGTTAACAAAGTTACCTTCCTTGGACCAGAAGGAGATACTGAAAAACCACTGGAAGAGATCCCAAAACAACTACCCAGGAACAACACCCAAAGACCCACTCAGTGTGTGAACCAGTTGAGTGGAGTGGACTAACTGGGGGGTGGAAATGGGCCCGGAGTTTGCTCAGCAGAATTTCCCAGATCACCTCTTCCTCTCAACACATTGACACGCTGCCGCCACCACCACTAGGAACACCTCACCGGGTAGACCAGCAATGCTATAAACTTTATAAAACACATTATTATATTTTCTTATAAAGCACATATTTTAACTGAACTCTCTGACATCCTCAGCCTTTCCATTCACAAAAATAGAAGGAAGAAAAGTTCCCATTTCCTGCTGTCTCATGTCCCCGGCCTATACAATATTTTTCTTCTGCAGAGTGCAGACCCTTCAAAAATCTGACCAAATCCTCATTTCACTTGCATTATAAAGTACTGAGGATGCCATCTCTCCCCAATCCCAGGTCCTAAAGTCTAAGACAGTAGCGCAAACTAGTGCTGCCAGATTCAGGAAAAAAAATTTCAATTAGATTCAGCCTATTGAATTGGTTTATCAATTCGATTTTCCTGCCCAATTGGGTGTTTTTTTCAAATATCCTGGTGGGTTTATTTTATAGCTCTTTCACCCCCCCCCCTTTGGCTTCTCCTAACCACACAGGCACTGTGGTGTAAATAAAATAAAGAAACAAAAGGACTTTTCCTCTCTCTGTTAAATCCTAGCTCACGATTGCGGTCTAACACCAGCTCTGGCAGGATACACATTTCAAATCTGACATATTGTAATCACAAAACAGAAAATAAAATTAGTTTTTCTACTTTTTTGTTGTCTGGTTATTTTTCAAATCTTGTTGGTCCAAGGCTCTGGTTGTCTTCTGATAACTTGCTTGCCAGGGTCTCCTTCTTTCTTCTTTCTCCGTGCTAACCATCCATCTGCCATCTCTGTCCTCCTCTTCCGTTTCCCTTCCCTCTCCCGGATGTCTGGCATCTACCCTTTTTTTGTCTCCCTCCACAGATCCACCTTTTCTTAACTACCCTTTCATTCAGCAGCTCTCCCTCCTTCCCCACCACCTCCGGGGTCCACCATCTCTCCCTTTCTTTTCCCAACTACCCTCCTAACCAATATCTCTATCCCCCCCTCCACACCATCCCTTGTGTCCAACTTCTCTCCCTTTCTGTTCCTTCCATCCCTAAAACCCATGTCCATCATCTCTCTCTTTCTCCTCTATTTTCAGACCCAAAGTCCGGCATATGCACGTCTCTTTGAACCCCTCCCCCTTCCCTCCGTGTACTTCTACACCAGGGCCCCCCCTCCCCTGAAGGCCTGTCCCGCCCTTAAAGGTCTGCATCCCACCCCTGAAGGCCTGTCCCCCCCTTGAAGGCCTGCCTGCCTGCTCCCCTTGAAGGCCTGCCCCCCTGAAGGTCTGTCCCCCCCTTGAAAGCCTGCACCCCCCCTCGGCCTGCCCCCCCTTGAAGGCCTGCACCCCCCCGAAGGCCTACACCCCCCTCGAAGGCCTGTCCCCCCTTGAAGGCCTGCCTGTCCCCCCCTTGAAGGCCTGCCTGTCCCCCCCTTGAAGGCCTGCCTACCTGCTCCCCTTGAAGGCCTGTCCCCCCCCTTGAAGGCCTGCACCCCCCCCTGAAGGCCTGCACCCCCCCTAAGCCTGCCCCCCCTTGAAGGCCTGCACTCCCCCAAAGGCCTGCACCACCCCGAAAGCCTACACCCGCCTCGAAGGCCTGCCCCCCCCTTGAAGGCCTGCCTATCCCCCCCTTGAAGGCCTGTCCCCCCCCTTGAAGGCCTGTGCCCCCCTTGAAGGCCTGCCTACTTGTCCCCCCCTTGAAGGCCTGTGCCCCCCCCTTAAGGCCGGCACCCCCCCCCGATGGCCTGTCACCCCCTGACGGCCTGTCACCCCCCAAAAGGCCTGCCTGTCCCCCTTGAAGGCCTGTTCCCCCCCACGAAGGCTTGTCCCCCCTTTGAAGGCTTGCCTGCCTGTTCTCCATGAAGGCCTGTCTCCCCCCCCCTCCACAAGGTCTGCCTGCCCGCCCCACCCTGAAGGCCTGCTGCCCCCCCCTACTCGAAGGACCACTCGGCACCACCACCACCACGAAGCACTGCTTATTCCTCCGGCCTCCCCGCTTCATTTCCCTGGGGAAACAGCCTGCAGCAAGATCACGCGATGACGTCAGAGGAGGGGCGGGACCGCGGCGGAGGAAACAGCCGAAGCAAGCAAAGATCGCTTGCATCGCGATCTTGCGGCAGGCTGTTTCCAGACGCGACACCCGGCGCAGGGGGTGGAGAACCGGACCGGACCAGGAGCACCCCCTCAGGGCTTGGCACCCGGGGTGGACCGCCCCCCACACCCCCCCTTTGGTACGCCACTGCCTTTTACTCAGATGTACTATGAAATGGGTTCAGCACATTTTAATTGGGAACTTTCCCATGTGCTAAACTCATTTCTAGCACATCTCTAAATAGGATTTTTTATATGTTTAGGTCCTGTGCTAATGTTATCATTAGTGCACTGTAATTGAAAATAATTAGCGCTGGGGCACTTACCATCTCCCGTATGGGAGGTGCTAAGTGCTTCCGTGTTAACCCTGCATTATTCAGTTAGTATGCACTAATGTGAGCCCATTTCCTGAATAGCATTTCAATGCACATTCCCTCCAAAAAATTTATAAAAATAAATACCATGTGGTTATCAAAAAAAAGGGGAAAATTATAACAAGACACTTTAGTGTGATCTGGAGTATGCTTTTTTTGGCACACGTGAGCCCATATTTGGTATGAATATACTAACAGAGTTGAAACTTCATACTCTGTTACCTGTTCCTCATCATTGAGCTAAACGCTAAAGGAAGATCATAGGTCTTAAAATGTTGCAATTTGGTAGTCAAGTGATCATTCTTGATCCTCTATTTGAAAACAATTTATTTAATTTTCTAAATTGTTATCCCATGGGAGATCAGAATGATTTACATGAAGCATTTTTCCCTGTCTGTCCCAGTGGGCTCATAATCTATCTAATGGACCTGGGGCAATTGGGGGATTAGGTAACTTGCTCAGAGTCAGAACGAGCCATGCGGGTTTGAACCCACAACCTCAGAGAGTTGAGGCAGTAGCTTTAACCACTACGCCACACTCTCCCCTGACCTGAATTTTAGACAATATTGTCAAAGATGTGAAACATAAAAAAGTAGTCTAACTCATAAGTCAAAATAGCATACTGATACCCTATGTAGCAGGGGCTTATGCAAACTATTCATATATTCAGAATATGCCTAATGCAGTTGGTCCCATACCTGGTCCTGGAGGCAGTGGCATACCAAGGGGAGGGCGGGAGGGGCGGTCCGCCCCGGGTACCAGCCCTGAAGGGGTGCTCCCGGCCTTGCCGTTCAGTCCCCCCACACCCCCGAAGGACCGCTCGCCCCACTGACCTTCCTGCACCACCTGTGAAGCAGCAAGCAGCAGGATCGCGAGGTCAGCTATCCCTGAGCTGCTTGGGCGCTGCTTCCTGCGCTGCGGTCCCGCCCCTCCTCTGACGTCAGAGGAGGGGCGGGAACGCGGCGCAGGAAGCAGTGCCTAAGCAGCGCAGGGATAGCTGACGTCGCGATCCTGCTGCGGCTGCTTCATAGGTGGTGCAGGAAGGTCAGTGGGGCGAGCGGTCCTTCGGGGGTGGTGGGGACTGAACGGCAAGGCCGGGAGCATAGGTAGTGCTGCTTCATAGGTGGTGCGGGGAGGTCAGGGGGGCGAGCGGTCCTTCAGGGTGGGGCGGGTGGGCAGGCAGGCAGGCATTCAAGGGGGAGGGGGGTGACAGGCAGGCAGGCCTTCAAGGGGGGGGACAGGCCTTCGGGGGGGTGTGCAGACCTTCAAGGGGGGACAGGTCTACAAGGGGGGACAGGTCTACAAGGGGGTGGGCAGGCCTACAAGGGGGTGGGACAGGCCTTCAGGGGGGGTGCAGGCCTTCAGGGGGGGTGCAGGACTTCAGGGGGGGTGCAGGCCTTCAAGGGGGGGACAGGCCTTCAAGGGGGGGACAGGCAGGCAGGCCTACAAGGGGGGGGGACAGGCCTACAAGGGGGTGGGACAGGCCTTCAGGGGGGTGCAGGCCTTTGGGGGAGGTGCAGACCTTCAAGGGGGGACAGGCCTTCAAGGGGGGGACAGGCAGGCAGGTCTTCAAGGTGGGGGGACAGGCCTACAAGGGGGAGGGACAGGCCTTCAAGGGGGGGACAGGCCTACAAGGGGGTGGGACAGGCCTTCAAGGGGGGGACAGGCCTACAAGGGGGTGGGACAGGCCTTCAAGGGGGGTGCAGGCCTTCAAGGGGGGACAGGCAGACCTTTAAGGGGGGACAGGCCTTTGGGGGGGACCCTGGTTTAGAAGTACACGGAGGGAAGGGGGTGTTCAAAGAGACGTGCATATGCCAAACTTTGGGGGGGGGATGAAGAAATAATGGGTCTGAAAATAGAGGAGAGGGAGAGAAATGATGGACCATTAGATTTAGGGACGGAAGGAACTGAAAGGGAGAAAAATTGGACACAAGGGATGGTGTGGAGGAGGGATAGAGATACTGGATAGGAGGGTAATTGGGAAAAGAAAGGAAGAGATGGTGGACTCTGGGGTGGTGGGGAAGGAGGGAGAGATGCCGGATGAAAGGGTAGTTAAGAAAAGGTGGATCTGTGGAGGGAGATGAAAAAAAGGAAAGATACCAGACTTCCTGGGGAGGGAAGGGAAATGGAAAGGGAGGACAGAGTTGGCAGATAGATGGTTAGCACGCAGAAAGAAGAAAGATGGAGACCCTGGCAAGCAAGTTATCAGAAGAAAACCAGAACAAAATTTGAAATATAACCAGACAACAAAAGGTAGAAAAATTAATTTTATTTTCTGTTTTGTGATTATAATATGTCAGATTTGAAATGTGTATCCTGACAGAGCTGGTGTTGGACTGCAAACGTGAGCTAGGATTTAACAGAGAGAGGAAAAGTCCTTTTTGTTTCTTTATTTTATTTACACCACAGCGCCAGTGTGGTTAGGAGAAGCCAAAGGGGGTGAAAAAGCTATAAAACCCACCAGGAGTTTTGAAAAAAATCACCCAACTGGGCAGGAAAATCGAATTGAAAAACCAATTCAATAGGCTGAATCGAATCAAAATTTTTTTTCCTGAATCTGGCAGCATTAGTTTGCGCTACTGTCTTAGACTTTAGGACCTGGGATTGAGGAGAGATGGCATCCTCAGTACTTTATAATGCAAGTGAAACGAGGATTTGGTCAGACTTTTGAAGGGTCTGCAGAAAAAAAATATTGTATAAGCCGGGGACATGAAACAGCAGGAAATGGGAACTTTTCTTCCTTCTATTTTTGTGAATGGAAAGGCTGAGGATGTCAGAGAGTTCAGTTAAAATATGTGCTTTATAAGAAAATATAATAATGTGTTTTATAAAGTTTATAGCATAGCTGGCCTACCCAGTGAGGTGTTTCTAGTGGTGGTGGTGGCAGCGTGTCAATGTGTTGAGAGGAAGAGATGGTCTGGGAAATTCTGCTGAGCAAACTCTGGGCGCATTTCCACCCCCCAGTTAGTCCACTCCACTCAATTGGTTCACACACTGAGTGGGTCTTTGGGTGTTGTGTTGGGATCTCTTCCAGTGGTTTATCAGTATCTCCTTCTGGTCCAAGGAAGGAAACTTTGTTATCCTTAGCATTGACCTACAGAATATGTTTGTAACAGCGCTGCTTGTGTGGCATTAGGCTATGTAGTGATCGAAAGAAAAAAACAGACCTTTGCACATTTTTGCACTATATGGTGGGTGTATGAGGAGATTCACATTTCCTGTACAGCTAAGTCCATGTGAAGTTACCTTGTGCTGTATTTGACATCTAGCAAGGTCTCTGTTTGAAAGGAAAGATCTAAACTTAAAAATGAAGTGGCCAGAAGTCATGGTAAAAGCAGATAGTGTAGCTGGTTTTAAGAAAGATTTGGACAAATTCCTGGAGGAAAAGTCCATAATCTGTTATTAAGACATGGGGGAAGTGTCTGCTTGCCCTGGATCGGTAGCATGGAATGTTGCTACTCTTTGGGTTTTGACCAGGTATTAGTGTCCTGGATTGGCTACCATGAGAATGGGCTACTGGGCATGATGGACCATTGGTCTGACCCAGTTAGGCTATTCTTATGTTATGTTCTCATCTGTAGGGGCCTTTGTTTTCACTTCTTATTTTAATGTATTTTTTTTCTGGGAACTTATCAGTGTTTTTTATAATGGGAACAAAAATGGAAGAGAATTAATGTGTGTGGGATGAGGGGGTAACTAATTTCTTCAGCTAAATAATTCAATCCACTTCAAACAGACATAGGAGAACTCACGCACCATTCACACACCCTCCAACCAAAAACGTCAAAAGAAAAAAACTGTTTGACAACCTCCTAGTAATTCGAGCTGCAACACTCGACCCCCAACCCTACAACCAATTGACATCGACCACATACTGCAAAACCTTCAAAAAGAAATAAAAACCCTTCTATTCAAAAAACACATAAAACCGAACTAATACAATCAGAACTGTCCCAAGCATCACCTGCAACTACTCCATATGTACTTCTGATGTCATGACAATTCAGACATAATTTATGTTATGTTATGTTTGGAATATAAGAAAATTTTCACTGCCTGTTTCTATTCTGACCATTTATTCCATTTCATGGTCATTACAAAAAATATTTTTTTACATGGGGGGGGGGTGTCAAAAAATGATGGGCCCCGGGTGCCACATACCCTAGGTACGCCACTGCCTGGAGGCACCCCCAGCTAGTCAGGTTTTCAGGCTATCCACAATGAATATTCATGAGAGAGATTGGCTGGGGTGCCTCCTGAACCAGGTTTGGGAATCGCTGGCATAATTAATATGTATATCTTATAATGAATTTGTATACATTGTTGCTTGCAAATACTCCAAATATATTTTCATTGGAGAAATCCTGAAAACTGGCCAAATTGCAGCCCAACAGATTTGTGGTTTGACACCATTGCTACACAAAATGTTAATAGATTTTTGCTTTGACAAATTCTCAAAATAGGTTGCTCCTTCAACAATAGATTAGTGCAACAATAACAGCAACTCAAGTACAAATGCTAAAGCTAAAGTGTATATTTTAGGAAGGTTTTAAATAGTACACCACCCTTGGGAAAGTTCCGATGAATTTAAAGATTATGGGGCTTACACAATAAAATGCATGCAATAATAATAATAATAATGGAAATTATAAAGCCACTAAATAAAAGATTTAAAAAAGCCTGCTTTGGTGTTAGCAGCTGAGAGGAGCCATGCGATAGGGCAGGGTCTCGCACGCTAAATTTGGTGGCTGTGGCTCCAGTCATCTGGAAGGACACAGACGTTGATATGATAATGTCACGCACATGAATGATGTCATCACATCAACATTCGCCCATGCGCAAAGACCCTCCAGACGGGACCCTCAGCCGCCTGTGTAGGATGCTGGAAGGGAAGAGGCACAGAGAGAAGGAGAGGCGCCGGCTAAGTGCCTACAGGATGTGCCTCTCACTACAAAAGGCATGTCCTGTAGGCAGTCAGCTGGCACCGGCAGCTCTCCTCCTCTCTAGCATTTCGTGCCACACCTGGAATCTCGGGCAGCACACAGTTTGTGATACACTGCAATAGGGATCTGATTCCGTAAAGTGTACCTAACGTAGACGTTAAGACCTTAGGCACATTGTCATTTAGGCCAGATTCTATAATTGGTATCTAAAAAAGATAGATGCCGATTGCATCACACTTAGGGGAACTAACAAATCGTTCCAAAGAGAAAAGGAAAAACCAAACAAAAAAACAAGGCCGTGGAACCAATGCTCTTGGTCAAAGTTTTAATAAAAATCTTTGTGAATAAAAACAATGCAGATCAATAAAGGTCTTCACAAATAAAAACAATGCAAATCAACAGCTAAATCCATTTTTTTTAGTTCCAAGATTTTTATTGATTTAAAAAAAAAAAAAAAATACAAATGTAATACAAATATAAATGTTAACAAGGCAAGATATAGACAAGGTGTACAAAGCAATGAATCATAAAATTTAGTAAATTTACCCCCTCTTTTACTAAGGTGCACTATGCTTTTTAGCGCGTAGTAGATATTAGCACACACTAATTACACGCTAAATGCTAACGTGCATGTTATCCTATGGATGCATTAGCAGTTAGTGCACGCATTGATTTAGCTAAAACGATTAGCGCACCTTTGTAAAAGAGGGCCATAGTAAAAGTCAGTAAATGTGGTATGGCCATGACACGGTTCATGTTTTGGTTAATAATAACCTTCTTCTGGGGTTCCGATCCATACAGTAGATTCCACAAATCTTAGATATGCCAAAAAAAGCATAAGGAGAACGGTGAATGGAACCCAAATGCTGAGAATATGAAGTGCCATATGGATTGACCTATTTATCTGCATTGTTTTTATTTGTGAAGACTTTTATTGGTCTGCATTGGTGTTATTTGCAAAGACTTTTATTAAAACTTTGAGCGAATCGGTTACACGGCCTTATTTTTTGTTTTGCTCTTTGTTTGATCACACTTAGTGGCACCTAGCTTAAACTTAGGTGCCTGTAATATAGGTCAGGGTTTTAAAGACTTAGAGGGGCATAATCAAAAGGGACGTCTAAATCCGTTTACGTCCATCGCGCAAGTCGTCCAAAGAGCCTAAGACACATTTTTGAAAGATACGTCCAACTTTTTTACTTTCGAAAATTGTCTAATTATACGTCCTGCCGATCTGATTGTCCAAGCCACTAAATCATCCATCTTTATACCACATTTCTGTCCAACTTTCCGTCCAAGTCCAAAACGCTTAGAACAAGCCCTGTTAGACGTGGGAGGGGACTGCACACCCAGACATGCCACCTAAATAGTGGGGTACCTTACAGGGGACTGCTGTGAACTTCACAAAAAGGGTGCCATGGCTTCTCCTCACTACAGCTCCCTTATAGGTGATGGTGAGCCCTCCCAACCACATCCAGAATCCCCTAGACCCACTTATCTGCCACCCCAATAGCCCTTATCGCTGCAGGAGCCACTTATATGCCAGTAAAAAAGGGTTTTGGGGGTGTATAGGGCAGTGCATATGTTTAAAGTATCAATGCAATGATTACAGGGGCTTATGGGCATGGGTCCTCCTCCCTATGGGTCCCTAACCCACCTCCAAGACGACTTACACTGCCTCTGTGCTGCCTCTGCGGTTTCCTATGCCCAGCTGCCAGGTGATGATGGTCTGGAGGCTGAAATTTAAAGTTGTGGGGGTGGGGAAGGGTTGGTGATCACTGGGGTAGTGTGTGGGGGTCTGTGTTATGTGTTTGCAGTGCTTATCTGGTGAGTTTAGGTGGGTTTTTGTGACTTAGACCATGTTTTAAATGGTCTAGGTCACAACGTCCAAGTTCCGTCTATGCTGTGCTGTATAACTTTTGGTTATATATGCAGTACAACTAAGTCTAAGCCTGCCCACGTCCCACCCAAATCCCGCCCTCGACATTCCTCCTGAAACGCCCCGTTTAGCTTTGGACGTTGAGCGGCACTATGAAGGCCTAAGTCGTTTAGAAATACGTCCAAAACCCGTTTTTATTTTCGGCGCTTAAACGTTTTTTAGAAATGTTCGTACAAGTGCTGACTTAGGCCGGATTTTGAACGTTTTTCTCTTTCGATTATGAGCCCCTTATATTATAGGCACCTAAGTCCTTAGAATTGTGTCTAGCGGCACCTGTCTTTATCCACCCATAAACACGACTACTTTAGTGATAGGGCTCCATTAAGTGCCCTTCGAAAGGTGCCCATCTTTTGTAGAATTGCACCTAAGAGGCCTAAATGAGTGCACCTAAGTGAAACCACACCCAAAATCCACCCCTAATCATGACTACTTGCAAGTAGGTGCCTCGGTCTAGACGCCTACCTCGAAGCGATAGGCATCTACTGAGTTAGGCACCTATCAGCTAATATTTTTTAAAAATATTTTTAATGGTGCTTTTAATTATCAATGCTGTTTAAGTCAATTAAAAATATTAAGTTAGGTGCGCCAATCTAGGCGCCTAACTTTAGGCATCTCTTAGAATCAGGGCCTTACGATGCATCCTTGGAGTGCCTAAATGAAGGCACCCAGTTATTGAATTGCCCCCCGAAGATTATCCAGATGGCAGCTGAATATTGTCTCCATCCTGATAATTTTGTAGTACTTCCCTTGCTTTACCCTTTCACTATACTGTATACATAGTATCAGGCCAGTTAGAGAGATCTTTGTCCTTATGGGCTCCTTTTACTAAGGTGCGCTAATCGATTTAGCATGCACTAAAGATTAGTGCGTGTTAAATGCTAAAGCGCCCAAGAAATATAATGGGCGCCTTAGCATTTAGCACGCGCTAACCTTTAGCGCACGCTAATTCGATCAGCATATGCTAAATCGGATAGCACGACTTAGGGCTCCTTTTACTAAGCTGCCTTAGGGGTTTTAGCGCGCGCTTAGCGCGCACTAGACGCTAATGCCAGCATTGAACTGGCATTAGTTCTAGCTGCATAGTTCGGGGTTACCGTTTGCGGCAATTCAACGTGCGCTAAAAACGCTAGCGCACTTTAGTAAAAGGAGCCCTTAGTAAAAGGACCCCTATATTATCTCTATAGTGGGCCAAAACTCATAAAGCAGAGTTTTTCCTTCACAGTTCAAACCCACACTGCTCCTTGTGACCCTGGGCAAGTCACTTAATCCCCCCATTGCCCCAGGTACATTAGATAGATTGTGAGCCCACCAGGACAGACAGGGAAAAATGCTTGAATACCTGAATAAATTCATGTAAACCGTTCTAAGCTCTTCTAGGAGAACAGTATAGAAAATTGAATAAATAAATAGTGTGAAAATCTTCAGCCTCTGATAACCAGAGCTGGTACTGTGACATCATAATGCCTCATTCTACCAGTGTTTAAGAGCCAACCTCATCAGTGATGTCACAATGGCTTGATTGTCCTGTACTTGGCTCACTTTTGCTACATTATGATTTCTAGAATGGTGCAGTGGTTAAAGCTACAGCCTCACCACCCTGAGGTTGTGGGTTCAAACCCACACTGCTCCTTGTGACCCTGGGCAAGTCACTTAATCCCCCCATTGCCCCAGGTACATTAGATAGATTGTGAGCCCACCATGACAGAAAGGGAAAAATGTTTGAGTACCTGAATAAATTAATGTAAACCATTCTAAGCCTCTGGGAGAACAGTATAAAAAATTTAATAAATAAACAGTCCAAAAATGGGACTAACATTTTTGATAGCTACTTAGGGCCTCTTCTATAAAACTGCGCTAGCAGTTTCTAGCACGGGGAGCCGCACTGAATGGCCCGCACTGCTCCCGACGCTCATAGAGTTTCTATGAGCGTTTGGAGCAGTGTGGGCCATTCAGCGTGGCTCTCTGCGCTAAAATCTGCTAGCACAGTTTAATAGAAGAGGGGGTTAGTCTTTGCTTTAAAGTGCAAGAACCTTAGACACCAGCTATAATGTTCCTTTTTTGCAATCTGTTGAAAATTTCTAAGCACCAGCTAACTTCCATGGGCATTTTCAGTGTGGTAAACGCTCTTTGCTCTCTTATTAAGTGTGACCCTTTGAACAACCATATTTACGTTTCAAATATTTCCTGAAGTAATTTTCAAATTGCAGTACCTCTCGGATGATCTATACTGTTCTGTGTCCTTGCAATTTGATTTATAACGGGCAAACTAAGGAGGAAAATTAAAACCTGCATTACTGAACATCTCAGCTGTGTTTGGAATTCCAGAGAGGAATCTCTGCTGCTTGAACACTCAGCTGAAGATTTGAACTTTTATTTTTTTTTTATGACTGACTCTATACATCTTCAGGGTCGCAGTGATATTTTTGACAAACTATTATGTAGAGAACAAAGCTGGATTTACTGCTGGAAGACAGTATCACTGGAGAGACTTAAGCAAGAGAATGGGTGGCAGACTTTTCTATAAATGTAAATAAATGTTAAGTTTTTTCCCTGTTGGGAGCTCAAGAAGAAAAGGCATGTGATTTAGTTTATCATTGCCACACTAACATCCATCCCCGACCCAGTCCTCAGGGTCCCACTGGGTTTTCAGGATATCCACAATGAATATACATGAGTTAGATTTGCATGCACACTTATCTCACACATATTCATTGTGGATATCCTGAAAACCCCAAGAGACTAGATATGCCCTGAGGACTGGGTTGGGAATGGCTAGCGCAACATAGGGCTCCTTTTACAAAGGTGCACTAGGGCCTTAATGCGCGCAATAGTGCGCTTTAAATTCCCGAGCGCTAGCCACTACCGCCTCCTTTTTAGAAGGCGGTAGATTTTCAGCTACCGCCCGCTATAGCACGTGGTAATTTTGTGCGTGCGCTAAAAACCCTAGCGTACCTTCGTAAAAGGAGCCTTTAGTAAAAGAGGGAGTAAATGATACATGGCTAGAAACATCAAAATATTTAGGGGTCCTTTAATCAAGCTGCGCTAGTGGGGTTAGCGCATCAGACATTTCATCACGCACTAACTCTCTCGGCCAGCTAAAACACTAACGCCTGCTCAATGCAGGCATTATAGGCTAGCATGGCAGGTGGTTTAACGCTCGGTATTACGCGCATTAAACCCCTACCGCAGCTTGATAAAAGGGCCCCTTAATAAACAAAAGAATGTAAAATAAAAATGACCATGTGTACATAAACAAATTAATAAACATGACCATGTTTACATAAGCAAATTAATTCCAGGGTTGACCAGGAAATGTTTTTATTTATTTGTCTCAATATGCGTATCTGCTTTACTCAATAAATCTCATTTAAAGAAGAAGCCATCAGAAGTGGCTCTCGTAGGGGACTTGTTTTGCCCATTGAGACAAAATTGTTCAGCTGCAAGCCTCCTCATCGGCTTCAATTTTTTAATTTCTAAAGGGTTTAAAAAAAAAAAAATTCCGACTTCATCAATGTTTTGAATACAGCCTTTTTAAAAATTCTACTGTGCAAAATATGCTAAAAGTACTTAGCTTAATGTGCCATTCATCAACTCGCTGCCAAACCCAATGCTGAAATGCATGTTTCACTGTCTGCAATGAAAAAAAGGTAAAAAGCTCAAATTAAATAGAAAGAGACCTGGGAGTGATGGTAGACACATCATTGAAGGCGTCGGCGCAGTGTGCCACAGCCTCAAGGAAGGCAAACAAAATGTTGGGCATCATTAAAAAGGGTATCACGTCCAGGACGAAGGAAGTCATCCTGCCACTGTATCGTGCAATGGTGCGCCCGCACCTGGAGTACGGCGTCCAGTACTGGTCGCCGTACCTCAAGAAGGACATGGCGGTACTTGAGAGAGTCCAGAGAAGAGCAACTAAGCTAATAAAGGGCATGGAGGACCTCTCATATACTGACAGACTGAAGAAGCTGGGGCTTTTCTCCCTGGAAAAGCGGAGACTTAGAGGGGACATGATAGAAACCTTCAAGATCATGAAGGGCATAGAAAGAGTAGACAGGGACAGATTTTTTAAATTATGGGGAACCACAAGTACAAGGAGGCACTCAGAGAAATTGAGAGGGGAAAGGTTTAGAACAAACGCCAGGAAGTTCTTTTTCACCCAGAGGGTGGTGGATACATGGAACGCGCTACCGGAGGATGTGATAAGCAGGAGCACGCTACAGGGCTTCAAAGAAGGTTTGTATAGGTACCTGAAGGACAAAGGGATTGAGGGGTACAGATAGGAGTAGAGGTAAGTTATAGGGATAGGATTAGAGGATTAGAGACAGTAGAAAAATTAGACAGGGGCACTGTTCAGGCAATTAGGCCTGATGGGCCGCCGCGGGTGCGGACCGCTGGGCAAGATGGACCTCTGGTCTGCCTCAGTGGAGGCAACTTCTTATGTTCTTATCAAACCCCAGATAGGCATAGTACGTTCAAATCACCACTCAATTTCAGCAATCATTTAATTTCTTACTTGGTTTCTCACATGTCTGCATCAAACTCGACAAAATAATGCTTCAGGGTCTACGGCCCCACCAAGCTCAATTATAACAGTGATCTCATTACATATGAGCATATCTATCACATAGCAGTATATTATTGGTCATTCTATGTTAAAGACATCCAGTCCAGAGCAGCATTCAATCCATTCGACTCTAGTGATTTTAATTCAAAAATCCAGCTGTATTCTTTGTGGTTCAATAAAGATCCAGGCCCAAATTCTGTAACCAACGCCTAATGTTAGGCACCTATTTTTGAGGTGCTCAACTAGATAGGCACCTATCAAGAAAGAGTGACTCTGTAACAAGGTTTCACTAAAAATGTAAGCGGCCTTCAAAAATATAGGTGCTATGCATGTTAGGTGTGGGCGTGGCTTCGTGTTAGGCGCCTTGTTACAGAATCACTGCTCATAAGCGTGCTTAAGTGCTCATATGGGCACCTAACTTTTAGTTGTGCCTAGAGCTGGCCTATTTATTGGGCGCCTCCAAAACAGGTGCCGCTCAGCGTGATTCACTGAGCAGCACCCGATTTTACTTGAATCGCACTGAATGGTGCCTAATTAGGTGAATAACTTTGGATGCTTCCTATGGAATTTTCCCCTCAATGTCTCCACCCTATAACAATTTGTTCCAAAATTCTCCATTTGAAATCAGATACAGTATGGCCAACTTCATCCCAATGAGAAACGATTGGAGCTAAAGATTTTTATTTTTCAATCTAGATTTATGTCCAGTTTAACATATTTTTATAGCTTGCATAGATTTTCCAACATATACAGTAACTTGTTACAGGTGCATTTCTATCATAATAAAACCCTTAGCATGCATGCGCACTTTAATCTCCATGTGTCATGCTTCTGTGCCGCACATGCGCAGTACAATAATTTGTCTGCTGTCGATCACCCGTGCCTACCTCAGCTGATTTCCTGCCTTCTGCCATGATCTCCGATGCCGGCTGACTTCCTGCCTTCTGCCTATGCTGCCAGGATGCCTCTTCTTCTCACCCCCGGACCAGCAGCGGCAGCAGCTGCGGTTTCATCATGCAGCCACGGGGCCTTTGCTAGGCTGGCCCACTTGGATAATGTGAGGCAGGTCGGCCTAGCAAAAGCCCCGAGGCTGCCCGGGCTAGCGGATGCTGGACAGGGGGAGCAGGGAAGGGGTGCTGCTGGACAGGGGGGAGGTAAAAGGAAGGGAGAAGGGCTACTGATGGACAGGGGGAGCAGGGAAAGGGTGCTGCTGGACAAGGGGGGAGGTAAAAGGAAGGGAGAAGGGCTACTGCTGGATGGGGAGCGGGGAAGGAATGCTGCTGACATGGGGGGAGGTAAACGGAAGGGAGAAGGGCTTCTGCTGGACAGGGGAGAAGGAAGCAAAGAAAGAAAGGCCTCAATAAAATGTACAAGGGCAAGTTTTAAAGATGGGAACAGCTGGGAAACATGTAGACTGTTGCTACTTAGTTTGTATTTATGTGTGTCTGTGTGGTGTGCATGCAAGTTTGAGTGAGTGCATTCATAAAATACTGTAAATCAGGGGTGCCCAACGCGTCGATCGCGATCGACAGGTCGTTCGCTCAGGCAACCCCAGTCGATCACACAGCAGGTTCCCTTCTTCCCTTCTCTTTTTTTCCCCTTCTGACCGGCCCGCCTCTTAAAGAACGTTGGCCAATCAGAGTGCTGGAAGGGCGGGGTGAAGGTCGGTGGGGGACGGAGCTCAGCGCATCACAAGAAATAGAAGCGCCTGTAATGATTGAGGTAAGAGCGAGGCCTAATGCTGCCCGATATACAATTTTAAAAACCCCAAAATCGGCCTCCCAATCAGTGACGTACCGAGGTGGGGCGGTCCGCCCCCGCCCCCGGTGCACGGCTTGGAGGGATGCACAGCCGTCCGGGTCCTCCTGCCCTTCCTTTCCACCGGTCTGCGCACGGGGCTCGCACCCGCCGCCCAAATGGTGCTGTTGGTTATCGCGAGACTCGCGGGAGTTGACGGCACCATTCGAGCGTCGGCGCGGGACCAGGCAGGCGCAAGCCCCGAGCGCGGACCGGGGGAAAAGAAAGGCAGGATGACCCGGACCTGGCCAGCTGTGCACCCCTCCAAGCCGTGCACCCGGGCGGATCGTCCCCCTTCTAAATCCATTGTACTTGTCTTTTATTCAGTTCCACTAATGAGCATTGTGACAGGCAGTTCTTATGGGGCAGTTCTTGGAAGTATTTCTTTGTTTTTCTGTGCCTAAGTATTCTATTAATTTAACTTCCTTATTCCTGTGGGGATCTCCAAAGGGGACGAATGAGAGACGGCCGGTGGCAGGTGGTACTTTAGCAATTCTTACAGGTTGCCATAGGCCTCAGGAGCTGTCTTCCCTCTGCCGTGGTCCTGCCCCTCCTCTAAGTCAGAGACAGGCTTGGGGCAGAGGGAAGACAGCTCCTGAGGCCTATGGCAACCTGCAAGGATCGCTAAAGTACCAGCGATCCTCTCTGCAGACTGCTCCCTGCTAGAATTAGGTAAATGGATGTGGGGAGGGTAGGCCTTCGGGGGGGGGGGGAGTGCAGTCCTTCAAGGGATAGTGCAGGCCTTCAGGGGGGGAGTCAACCTTTGAGGGGGAATGTGCAGACTTTCAGGGGGGTCAGGCCTTCGGGGGAGGGGGGCTGTATAATAAAAAAATATTTGAACATAAATACAAAGTACACTCGGTGTGTATATACATATATATATATATATATATATATATATAAATATATATATATATATGTTTAGCATTTTTATTGTTGGTAGATCATTTTGACTTGGTCATTTTAAAAGTAGCTTGCAAGCCCAAAAAGTGTGGGCACCCCTGCTGTAAATGATTAGGTTCTGAGGCCAAGATTCATTAAAGCCAGTGATCGTCACTAAACCTGTTTTAACAGCTTTAGCGACAATCACATTTGCTGACTTGATGCATAAAATGTCTCTCCGCCTGGTTTTCTGCACAATTGTTCATTCCCCGATCCAACCATGCAAATAAGCTGATTAATATTAAAATGCCATGTAAACTAGCAGAGCGATTGATGCTCCAACATGGCTTCCTGATGCACTAAAAAAGTGATTGCTTTTAGTAATCCAAAAAATGCAACTAATCCAGACCGGTTACTTACCTGTCTAACCTTTTTTTTTAAATGGGCACACGTGCACAATATCTGCCCCATTAGAAAAAAAAAAAAAAGAAAAAAGCACCCCCACACACCGATGCCAGCCCTCCCCTAACAACCGGCACCGGTAACCACCCCTCCCCTCCCCGTGCCAGTGAAAAAGGCAGGAGGAATGCCAACTTCCTCCTGCCATGTCGACCCCACCTCCCCACGTGAGAAAATATGGCAGAAGGGATGCCCACTTCCACCTGCCACCGAAAGCCCACTCCCATGCAATGTGCCCCCCCCCCAAACATCCCCTCCCCTTTACCCCCTGAAAAAAAGGTAGGAGGGATGCCCACTCCCACCTGCTACCAAAGGTCCCCTGAAACTCCACCCCACCCTTTGAATCATCTGAAATTTGGCAGCTAAGATTTAATGCTAAGAAATGCAAGGACATGCATTTGGGCTGCAAAATCCTGAGGGAAGGTACAGTTAAGAGGATGAAGAAGTTGTGTGCACGACAGAAGAGCAGAACTTGGGTGTGATTGTACGTGATGATTTTAAAGTGGCTAAACAGGTTGAAAAGGTGATGGCGAAAGCAAGAAGGATGCTAGGGTGGATAGGGAGAAGTATGGTCGGTAGGTAAAAGGATGCCCCTGTATCTGTTGAGACCTCATTTAGAATATTGTATACATTCTGGAGATTGCACCTTCAAAAAGATAAAAAGGATGGAGTTGGTCCAGAGGAAGGCTGCTAAAATGGTGCGTAGTCTTTATCATAAAGCGTATGGGGATAGTCTTAAAGATCTCAATATGTATACTTTGGAGGAAAGGTGAGAGAGGGGAGATATGATAGAGATGTTTAAATATCTACATGACATAAATGCTCATGAGTCAAATTTATTTCATTTGAAAGGAAACTCTGGAATGAGAGGACATAGGATGAAGTTAAGAGGTGATAGGCTCAGGAGTAATCTAAGGAAATACTTTTATTACAAAAAGGGTGGTAGATGTGTGGAACAGTCTCCCAGAAGAGGTGTTGGAGACAAAGACTGTGTCTGAATTCAAGAGAACGTGGGATAGGCAAGTGGGATCTCTTAGAGAGAGGATGAGATAATGGTTACTGCAGATGGGCAGACTGGATGGGTCATTTGGCCTTTTTCTGCCATCATGTTTGTATGCTGCTATGATTTGTACCTGGTCCTGTTGTTTAAAGTCTACTGCAGAAATGTGTCTGTAGCCATTTTTGTACAAATGGTGCCAGGCAGATATTTTTGTGCTTGTTTATATTTTGGACATTTCAGTTTGGGAAATGGCCATCCATTGTGAACATTTTCCATGCAAGAACTTCTCATGTATTTTTGAACAGGAAATCCCAACATTTTTTCTATTCAAAAATGGTTGTGACAAAAACTTGTTTTTAATGTTATGAGCAGGATGACTAAATTCTGACTTTGGTGTTCTTTTGAAAATGCCCCTCCACATTCCTATGATTTGGACAGTCATGTTAAAAAAAACAAAAAAAAAAAACTTGAAGAAATATCAAAATTCCCTAATATTTTTATTTTTAAAAAAATTATTTATTGATTTTTAATCAAAAACAGTTTCTTTCATTTGTATGAAAATTCCCTAATATTAGATTAATAACACTGAACATATAGTTGGGAATGATGCCAGGAAGAATGAGAAAAACTAAAGCTCATAGTTAAAAAATAATGTGTTGTTTGATTGGGAGCCAGTGAAGTTTCAACAGCAGCAGAGTAATGCAAGTGCTTCAGTTAACAACATTTTTTACCCCGTAGATCTTGAGCTTTCATCAAATCTACTTTAATAATAGTTTTGTCCAATCTAATCATCAAGGATTCCCTGAATAAATAGGTTTTCATCTCTGTAAGAACCAGAATGACTCCGGATTAAGGTGACTTGCAATAGTTTTCAAGCAATAATTTGTTTTGTGTGGGCCCCATCTAGACACCCGTTCGGATATGAGCTAGAGAACTGCCACAGTTTTAGTAGTGGTAGATGTGTGGAACAGTCTCCCGGAAGAAGTGGTGGAGAAGAAACCATGTCTGAATTCTGAGCATGGGGCATTGACGCCATTTGTGAAAGCTTCAGGTTTGAAAATAATTCTACATGCAAAATGACACCAGCGCAAGGTTTTAAAATTATAACCAGGATTTATTGAATTATTGGTTCTATTTTCCCATTATTAGATCAAAAGAACAGCATAATTGCTTACGTTGCGCTCATGGGAGATCATCATCGTGGCCAAAGACTGGCCTTCTCACAATGGTCTCGTCTTTCTATCTCATTAGTCTATTATATAACTTTTGGTTTAGTGACATCATCAAGTTTGACGACCAATAACATTTCTCTGGGTGGTCTTAAAGTTTAGACAAAGAAACATTCCTCCATGTTTAAAAGTTAGTCAAAGTTTCAGATGATTTCTGAATTAACATTAACATTCAAAAGAATTCACAATTATTAACATGGTAAATTCTCAGTCCTTCCATGCTGACAAGTTCTGAGCCTTAAAGGAAAAAAAACTTCTAAGCTGACAGATTCAAATTGCATGGCCTTACACAGAAATCTTACTCAGGAGAAAAAGGGGGGGGTTAAATCCCCCTCTCCTCTCCCTGAAGCGTGGGCTTCCAATGCCCCCCCTTCTCCCTATTCTTGAGACTGACTCTAATCACTTCCAGATGTTGTGCTCAAGATTTTTTCTTAGTGTTTCTGCTTATAAACATAAACCATTTATATTTCCACAATCATATCATCACATATTACATTCAGGGGCCCCAAACATTCATAATTTCATTCATATCTTGGCCATTCATACTTCATACATTTTATATCTTAGTTTAGGACACGTGATCTTCCTAGCCAGTCTACAGTACATGTGGTATTACTTAACACCACGCTGCTGGGAGCGGGAAAAATTCAGAGAGGACAAAGAAGACAGAAACTAGTCACTGGTAAACACAAAGAACCCAAAATGGATTCCATGTAATCCTGATTTCCACCATGATTTGGCTCAACAGCAAAGTACATACACAGATATTATTATGCTTTCCCTTATATTAATCCTTAGTATATTTTTCTCTGGCCTTAGCTACATTATATTTAAATGTTTTATTCACCTGTTTTTCCGTACGCTTCTATTTGGGCGCGGTCCTTAACTAACACAGATGTTTGTCTAACTAGAATTACCCAGAATCATACGAAAAACTGGCGCTACAAAAATACTGCACTATCATGCTTCTGACCTCAATATCGTCCCATAAACAGCACCCCCTGCTGGCCACGAGCCACTACTCAATTCAAGAAGGCGTGGGAATAGTTACTGCAGATGGGCAGACCAGATGGGCCATTTGGCCTTTATCTGCCATCATGTTTCTATGTTTCTATAAGGTTGTATTATCATTTTTGTTATTTCTACTGGGTTTATTATAAGCCCTGCCAAGAATAAATATCATTTATCTTTCTGAATCTAGTATAACTGTACCTAATCCTAAATCACTCATGCTTTCATGTTTGGTTATTACACGTGCATGTAAATAAATATACTGGAATTTAGAATGCTAGGTGTAATCCCGCATTCGTATTGCACCTCATGGACTTAATATCCTATATATCTGTCTTCACAATCCTCAACAGGGCCACCAGGCACTCAAATATTTTTCATAGTGCTTGGCTTTATGCTCCAACTCGTCATCAAATCATTTCATTTTATATTTAAGTTTGTTTTTACTTTATATTTATTTAAATAAATATGTACTAAAAGTACTTAGCTGTATAGTGACACTTCATGCAGGGGAAGAATCACCAACATGTTTCACCCGTAAAACTTTAAGGGTTTTTTCAAGGCTACCACTCCCTATAAATAAAAAGAGAAAGCACTTAATCCCTGTAATTTACAGCTAGTCAGCAATACATACATATAAATCTCATTTGCCATCGTTCAGTATAGCCTCTCAAACCTCCCTTTTTTACCTATCTAGTTTTAACCATTCCAAGCTGACCATAGCGTCTGGTAAAGAATGGTGCCATTGTTCTTTCACCGTGAATTTAAACACACCATGGCTCCATTAGCCAACGCTAGGCTCAAACGTCAACGTACGATGTCAGAGTGTGTGTCAACAAACTTTATTTGGTCAAATAAACTTTATCCAAATGATCGAGGCAGGAGGGAGCCCAACCCCTTGTGTCCGAAGACCCCCACCCCCAACAAAGATCACAGCAGGAAGGAGCCCAACCCCTTCTGCCCGAAGACCCAAGACCCCTGACTAAGATCGAGGCAGGAGGGAGCCCAACCCCTCCTGCCCAAAGAACCTTCCATGCGTGGTAGACCATCCCCCCGGCTAACACTCCTCCCCCCCCCCACACACACACACTAACCTTGAAAAGTTGGCTGGCTGTTATGTTTCCACCTCTTTTTAACCGTGGAGCTTCCAAAACCACAAACTTTAGATCATCTAATGTATGAGACTGTGCCTGCCAGTGCTGAGTAAGTGGGGCTCTCATGCTGTGATCTTCCCTGAACCCACCCTTCCCCCAACAAACCACCCACCGACCCCAACACTTCCCAATACAAACAAAAAGGAAATAGGGGCGGGAGGGAAAGAAACACCGTTCAGACACCACCTCCCACTCGTCCAACCCACTCCCCACAAAACACCAAAAAGCCTGTTTGCCTGCATGTGAGAGTGGTTTTTGGTGGGCTATCTCTACCTCCCTTCCTTACACCAATTGATACCCTCTATCCATCTTTACCTTCCACCAACTCCTACCTACCTCACCACCAACCCTCACCTTCTTTCTCCCTCCCTTTCTGCCCTTTCCATTACTTCTTTCTACAATGCCCGGCTCAGCTAATGTTATGTTCCTACCAGTCTAGACTGGCGGGCCCCTCTTATATGTAATTATTTTAGTCCTAAGGGGTCTCCATGATTAAGAATAATGCAAGAAAGCATACAATTGTTTTTAGTACAATTTCAATACAGTGTGTGCTGCAGAAATGAGAACTAGTGATAAAACTCATATTTTATACGATATGACCAAATTACTAACAACTGTTTGTCTCTCACATATGATTGATTGTCATCTGTAACAGAGTAAATGAAAAACTGACAAGGAATGATGTATTCTCAATGCAAATACCTGAATAGAAAGATGTTACACATTGATAAATGCTGTATATTGTATGTGTAAGCAGTATTTCCCTGCCCACATTACATTCATTATTTATATCACAGGGTATAAATAATTTTTACAGCTGAAAAATGGTGCAGACTTGAATAAGAAAAACCAAAGCCAATTGAGAAAGTTTGAAGATGAATATATCAAAAGTTGAAGGTGATGTTTTATGTAACTGTTTTTAACTATTACCCATCATTTTTCTGCCGGTGAAGTTCATTCAGGTACCATTGACGTTGAGAAAATACAAGGGGCCACTAAAAAGTTTTCAGCCCAACCTAGAAGAAAATGATGTGGAGTCATGAAACTTACCTATTATTCCACACTTTTCTTGACACTTTTCATTTTAATGATATGAAATGAAACAAAAAGTGTCAAGAAAAGTGTGGAATAATGGGTAAGTTTCATGACTCCACATCATTTTCTTCTAGGTTGAGCTGAAAACTTTTTAGGCCCTTGTATAGGTTTATTATTGGAAACAGACGGACTCAGTGATATACACAACCTGAGAGGAGGGCTCACTATACAAAAATTTAGCTCAGAGATATAAAACTCAAAAGAGGGAGAGGTTACCCCCTCTTGGAAAAAGAGTTTGTCTTCCAATCATTGCTTAATCAATGTTAAAAGAGAGACCAGCTCAGAGGTGTGAAAAAATATTTTAACTGAATTTATATCACTTAATTGCTTAATTGAAAATACTGTATGCATATAAGTCAAAACAAACAAAAAGAAATTATTCTTGCAAATCAGGTTGCCACTGATACTTTCAACTTAGCTTGACTTGATTTTAAGAAGCAAGAGCTCATGAGGGTCTTGCTTCTTAAAGCAATTAAGTGATATAAAACAGCTGAATCTAGGAATGAACCAGCTTTCCTTAAAAACAGTTTCATAAACACATTTTGTACTGAATTGTAAATGATACTGCTGTTTTTTTAAATAATGGTCTTGAGAAATTAAGTTTGATCAGAATATAGCTATTTGTGAGCTACAGTGGAGTAATTACATATGCCACCTTCCATTTTTAATATGAATATGCTGACATATTTCATGCATAATGTTAGCAGCTAGGAGTTGATGTTTTGTTTCTGCTAAATACAATCTAATTATAGGTATGTGCAAAAAGACCTAACATATGAATTAAAAGGAAAATTAAAATAAGGATAGCCTAAATCTATAAAATGTAGTAAGCATAATCTAGTGGGTGTTTGTTTTTGGTTGGTTTTTTTTTTTTTTTTACTGTACTTTTGTTTTGGTTCTTTATTAGAAGTATATTATTCCTATTGGATGAAATATTAAAAAAATTGGGATATTGGTGTTTGAATATACCCTACAACTGACAGTTTGAAAATGATCAGTGAAATGTTCCACTTATTTTAAAAAATGAATTCATGATGCAATACAAGCAGATCTATGAAGGGCTGCTAAAAAGTTCTCAGCCCAAGCAAGAAGAGAATGAAGTGGAGCCATGAAATTTACAAGTTATCCCACACTTTTCTTGACACTTTTAATTTTAGTGAGGCAAATGCATCTAGTAAATGCGCACAAGTATGGGGAAACCAAGCCATTGTGACATCACTGATGAGACTGGATCTTAGGCATTGGTGGAATGAGGCATTATGACATCACAATATAAGGGGCCACTGAAAAGTTCTCAGCCTAACCAAGAAGAGAATGATGTGGAGCCATGAAACTTACAAGTTATTTTACACTTTTCTTGACACTTTTCGTTTCATTTCATATCATTGGAATGAAAAGTGTCAAGAAAAGTGTAGAATAACTTGTAAGTTTCATGCTGTATAACTTTGTTTTTCGGTCATCAATAGATGTCACCTCCAATGCTAAGATCAGCAACTGTTAGTTCTTTCAAAGCTCAGCTTTCCTCTGCTTCACCTATTATGCCAAATATTGACCACGTTTTAAAAATTTATATACAGAATTTGACATTCCAAAACAGAAACATCATGAAATACAAATATCTCAGATAAGCAAGCAAAAAAAAAAAAAAGGTATATTCAGTATCTATTTATGATCTAATACTCATAATCAAGCCCACATTTAACTTAGGCACTCATAAGCTTCCACTTGTAGTATCCCCACGTACCATACACTCACACACACATACAAAAAAAAATACATAAAATTCACAAACTGATATGTGAGGTAAAACAGCAAAACAGGGCCACAGATTTAACATTCCAATTCAAACAACCAAACGAGATTGATAAAACTTAGATTACCACACACCATAAAGCATGAAATGTAATAACACAAATTAACCATCCCTTTCACCCACGGGTAGGCAATTCCAGTCCTTGAGAGCTGGAGCCAAGTCAGGTTTTCAGGATATCCACAATGAATATGTATGAGATAGATTTGCATGCACTGCCTCCTTGAGATGCAAATCTATCTCATGCATATTTATTGTGGATATC
The DNA here is from genome assembly GCF_902459505.1 of Geotrypetes seraphini. Classification (NCBI taxonomy): domain Eukaryota; kingdom Metazoa; phylum Chordata; class Amphibia; order Gymnophiona; family Dermophiidae; genus Geotrypetes; species Geotrypetes seraphini. Next base: position 221,145,359 of record NC_047085.1, read on the forward strand.
CTGAAAACCTGACCTGGCTCTGACTCTCGAGGACTGGAATTGCCTACCCCTGCTTTAACCTAAACCAACTAGTCGCTATTGAATTAGCTGAGTAATGCACCCAGAATCTCAAGGGCCAGCAGAGACACCAAGTCCCAAATCCTCAATCACTTGAGGCAGTGACACTCTCAAGTGAATCAATTACATTTGTTGCTAAATCAGAAACTCCACCGTGACTGTATAACACCCTCAAATTTCTACAAAGCTGTGACACCTCCACTGAGAAAACCATTAGGAAGGAAGAATGGGATAAAAATCCCACTTTAAGCCCTACACCAGGGGTAGGCAGTTCTGATCCTCGAGAATCGGAGCCAGGTCAGGTTTTCAGGATATCCACAATAAATATGCATGAGATAGATTTGCATCTCAAGGAGGCAGTTCATGCAAATCCATCTCATACATATTGATTGTGGATATCCTGAAAATCTGACCTGGCTCTGGCTCTCGAGGACTGGAATTGCCTACCCCTGCCCTACACCAACACTTCCCTCCCAGTCTACTCACCTAAACAAAAACTCATCAAAATCCCCACAAAGACACCAAACCCTAACCCTCACCCAATAGCCCTCCATTCCCAATCCAAGCTCTCCACCTAACGTCCCTTCCCCCCAGACCATCCTTCATCAAATTAACCCTTAACAGTTCCATGTTCTTGGGCAAGGTAATTGTTCATGGCTCAGACCATGAGTATCTTAAATACCCAATAAAATTTTTTATTAAAAACAAAAGGTAGGTAAATAGATCCTCTGAAATCCACCTGCTAATAAATAGAACCATTCCTGTTCCTGTACCGGTGCCTATCTCAGATGCCTATTTTCTGCCCCTAACCACACCTACTTTTCAGATAGGCATCATTAGGCATTGCTAGGCATCCTAAGAGGTCTTCATTGAACTCTTAATCGGTAATTTATTTTTCTTTTAATTGGCTGAAAACTGGCATGGTCAATGACATGATGCCTCAAGCAGATCAGAGGGACATAAGAGAGGCAGATGATCTGCTCTTTGTTCCACCCATTATCAATTACTAAGCCAATTTTTTTTTTTTTTTTTTTTTTTAAAGGTTGCGTGCGGTTTCCGAAGTTAGGTGTCACCAGGTGTCCTTCATTAGGTTGCCTAGCGGTGCCTAATGTAGGCGTCCTGTACAGAATCTGGCCCTTATTGAATATTATCAGTAGTGAATGTTGCATGGTACACTTAGGTGCTCCAACTTATGCCAGCCATTGACCTCCTGTAAGTGGGTGTGCCCATATTTCAGCACATCAACACAGCTAGTATTTGATAACAGTTTTGGTCCATCTTATCAATGCTATTATAAAATTGACACTGTGACTATAAATGGCACCTAGTATGTAGGTACCAAGAAGTTCTGGGGCACTGGTAGGCACTGAAACCTTAGGCACACTCTATTTATGCCAGGTTTTCTTTGCCTATAAGAGTATATCTAAGTCAAAACATGCCCAAGGTCCACCCATGACCATGCCTACTTTCTGGTAGGTGCCTTAGAGTAGATGCAGACTTCAAAGTGGTAGGCACCTACCATCTAATTAATTGCAATTTCATTGGTTTTTTTTATTCTAATTTTTAATTAACGGCACCAATTAAGACTTATTAAATAATTGTTAGGTGCCTAGTTTGGCTAAGTGCTCTGATCTAGGCAACTAACTATAGGCATCTTTTTTAGAATCAGGGTCTAAATATGTCCCGTTATGCCTCATTAGGCACTTCCAATATACCTATCATAATAAAACCCTAAACACGCATGCACACTTCACACTCCGTGATCCCTACGTCTGTGATCTGTAGCTCCGTGGCTTCATGTGCGCAGTAGAAGGAGTCAGCGGTAGTTTCTTCTGCGTATGCGGAGGCACCTTAAGAAGGGATGCCCGGAGGCAGTGACCATGGAGGCGACTCCCCCCTCCCGCCCTCACTCCATCTATCACAGCGGTCTCAAACTCATGGCCCCCAGGTACTGTTCTGCAGCCCATGGTCTGGCCAGCTCCCTTACAGTCCCTTGCTGAAGTTATTTTTAAGTTCAAAGCCACCGCTGCAACTCCTCTCTTGAGCCGCATCTGCGTTGGAAGCCTCTCTGACATCATGTTGCTAAATCAGAAACTCCACCGTGACTGTATAACACCTGACATCACGTCAGAGAGAAGGCTTCCGATGCAGGCGCGGATTGTGAGGGGAGCCACCAGGGCAGCTTTAAACTTAAAAATAACTTTGGCAAGAGACTATAAGGGAGCCGGCCAAAAACAAACAAAAATGCTGCTGCTGCAGCTGCACAAGGAAGTGGAGAGGGATGGAACTACCGCTGCTGCTGCACAGGGAAGTGGAGGGGGAGGGAATGCTGCTGCTGCACAGGGAAGTGGAAGGGGAGGGAATGCTGCTGCTGCACAGGGAAGTGGAAGGGGAGGGAATGCTGCTGCTACTGCACAGGGAAGTGGTGTGGGGGAGGGAAATGCTGCTCCACAGGGAAATAGAGGGAGAGGGAATGCTGCTGCTGCTGAACAGGGAAGTGGGGGGGGGAGAGGGAAAGGGGGCCAGACAGACAGACAGGCAGGGGGCCAGAGAGACAGACAGAAAAAAAAGACAGACAAAGGGAGCCAGGGAGAGAGACAGACAGAAAGACAGACATACAGGGGGCAGGGAGAGAGACAGATAGAAAAAAAGACAAACAGACAGCGGGAGGGAGAGAGAGAGAGAGAGAGAGAGAAAGATAGACAGCGGGAGGGAGAGACAAAAAGAAAGGAAGAAAGAGACAGGGGCAAGGAGAGAAACAGAAAGACAGACAAAGGGTGCCAGGGAGAGAGAGAGAAAAATAGCAGGAGGGAGAGAGACAGAAAGAAAGGAAGAAAGAGACAGGGGCATGGAGAGAGACAGAAAGAAAGACAGACAGACATATATTCTAGCAACCGTTAATGTAACGGGCTTAAACACTAGTATCTTTATAAAACACTAGTGTAAACTGCAGATATCATGCCTATCTTATAGGTATGGATAATTACACCATCTCTTGAACACGTGTAACTGATTATGCCTGAATTATTTGAGAACACATGTAGAATAACCTATCTTACTCTTTACATTAGTATGTGTGAATTCTGCTCGTGCTCCATACGTGCTCAATACTTCCTCCATGTTTGCATGCACCATCAAATTCCTTGCCATCATGTCATGGCACATTCATGTGAAAATGACTGAAATTGCCACCTGAGAATGTATTGTTCAATCCAAATATACAATGGCACATGCATTTAGTGGTCAAATATATTTGCTTATTTATGGCCTCTTTTATAAAGCTGTGGCAAAAAGTGGCCTTAGCAAACCCTTATTTGAATCTTTCCAGCATTCTAAGGCCATTTCTACTGCAGCTGGGAAACAGACCATTTTCCATTTTCTGATTTACGAGGGGCAGTTGAAAAGTTCTCAGCCCAAGCAAGAGAATGACACGAAACGAAAAGTGTCAAGAAAAGTGTGGAATAACTCGCAAGCTTCATGGCTCCACATCATTCTCTTCCTGGTTAGGCTGAGAACTTTTCAGTGGCCCCTCATAATGGCCATGTGCTAATGTTGCTATTAGTGCAAAGCTAAGGAGTCATGTGCTCATTGTAAGGGCTCACAAACTAATCCTGTACTATATCAGTTGGCATGTGGCAATGCCAATGCACTGATTAGCACAAAAACACCAGCTCTTTCCCCACAGACATGCCCCCTTGGTTAAAAAAATAAAAATGTATACATTTTAAGCTATGGTAAGCAAGCCTTGGTGCTTACCACAGGTAAAAGAACCACATTATCTTATAAACTAATAGAATGTAATAATTTACTCAGATTTCATAGTTTCCATCCTAAAAGTTAAGTGCAGGTTGCTGGTCAGTTTATGAGGCTATGGAGGATTTGCTCCATCAGTTTATGATATTAAATAAATATTGCTGTTGTTTCATAGTATGCAAATTGCAAAATGAAATGTCTTGCAATTGACATGTCATAGCAATTTTTTTTTTAAATTAGGATTAATCCATTGAACAAACCCAGTAAACTGTGAAAGTGTGATAGTCTATACAAAGAAACATTGTGGATGTGTCTGCACCATAAACAACATTAAATGAGGAAATTGAATGAGACATTTTGTTCTGAAATACAAGTATAAGAATAAAGCTATGAGCTGCTGAATTATGCAATAACATCATATTACTCCAATAATAAGCTTGCTTGTTCCAAAAGCAGGAAAATGGCAATTTGAAAAATAGCATAAACTGCTTGACTGAAGCAAATAAGTTCACCCCTGGAAGAATAAGTATTTTGAAATGTGGACAGAATCAGGAGTAGATACTGTAGATAAGTAAAATTTCTGTTTATATGCCAATGCATTTGGATGGACCAATAAACCAGCACTTTTCCTCACAATGCAATAGTCAGATTTTTTTTTTTCTGATTTGATGTAGCAATAAGGAACTAATGTATGAAAAATCACACTACACTCAATCACACTGATTTTAGCATGATTTTATTTACAACGCATTGGCCCAGGATATAAAAATAACGATCGTGACGCAAACTACACATGTCCAAGAACCATGCTCTGCATTTATTTTAGATTTCCCCACACTTATTGGCCCAAATTTAAAGGTCTAACTAGCCCAGATGAATCCACCACTCCCTAAATAAATTAGAAATCTCAAACCTTTCTCCCAAACTATTCTTTCATAAGGAACTGATAACTCCTCGACTCCATAGCCTTTCCCAAAAGACAGTCAGTAGGCTGATAGTCCATTCATTCTCCAGTACTGACGTTGCACTACTTTGAAATAATGTGAGGTTATAAGTGAATAGACCCTTATATATTTTTTTCTTTATGATCTTTTCTAATATTTATCCCCAAAATCTTTATGGTTATTAAAAATTTATGTAATGCTTATAATGACCATTCAAGTCAATTCAAAGCGGTTTACAAAATATACTTCCAATTTCCAATTACTTCACATACTTCCCATCAGTACAGGAGAAGTTATCACTCACCCATGATATAAAATAGCACAATATTCAATATTCAAATGATACTATGTACTGAGCTAAATAGTCTTTTCTTTAGCTTTAAAACTGTGTTCATCTTATGAACCTTCTCATGCCTTAAAATGTCATTTTCTGCATTCCCATCTTTTTTGCCATTCAGTTTCATCTTCTATGATCCAACTATATAGATATTTATATTTTTACTTTTATCAGGTTTTCTCTATCAGCAAATATTTCAATAGTAATGGTATTCTATTTCTTGAGTAGCACAATTTACATCTTCCTGGTGTTCAAACTCATTCACAGAGCTTGCCGGTTGTGCATAATCTATTTATCACTTCATATGTTTTTTTTTAGATGCCAGTAGTACTATCATTATCATATTGAAAGCTTGTCAAAATTATGCCATTGATATTCATACCTTCCTATACTTCCAAAGTTTACAAGATTAAAAATTCACTGTAGAAATAAATAAAAGTGAGGAGACTCAGCATCTTTGACTTAATCATCTTTTATTTTCACATTCTTTGCATTTCTTGCAGAGATACACTATGGGGTTTTTTGGTGTGTTGTTTTTTTTTTTGCTCAGGTATATTTTAATGATCAACTTGATTTGATATTTAGGTATATGAACTTTTCATACTGCTTCTACTGGTTTCTAATTTATTCTATAAAAACCTTGATATAGTAAATAACATAACATTGTGTACCGTATTACCCTTCAACTCTGTGCAGTTTAACAAAAGTAAAATACTGCTACAACACAGAATGAAATACATTTTCAATCTTTCAAAAATATCCTAAATAAGTCTTTAATAGTTTCCTAAAATTTTGATATGATGTAGATGAAGGGAATAATTGACGAAAGTCAGTATCCCAAGTAGCTGCTTGAAATGACAGTAGTCGATTATGATATCTTTTATAGCGACAACCTTTGGGCGACAGAAAATCAAAAAGGGAAGCTATCCGAGTAGAACGTCTATGATGGAAAAAAAACAGAGTAATGATGCTCATCTTCCTGAGCAGAGCAACCATGAGACCAATTCAACTAATTTGTGTTTTCCTAGCCTTGTAGCGTGCTTGTCAGCTATTGAACTGCTGGCCCTGCTGGCCCTGAACCATGCTTGTCAACCATTTTGTTTGTGTCTGCTGGCCCTGTACTATGCTTAATTACTATTTTATGCGTGTCTGGCATATGTACACAAAGCAATGCATCCAGTTATGTATTTCATTGTTCAACAATTGGTGTGATTATATTTCCAATGAACTACATTAGTATTTTTGATATATATGTAGGATATTGAGCTTATTGTCCTGTAGTCTCTGTAATTTAGTGCATTGTTCATTTTAGAAAATGGATTGAAGAGGAAGTCTTTTGTTAATTGTCCCATGACCTACATCTGGTTCATTCAATTTAATATTTTCCTCAACTGAATTCTGTAGAAATTCTTCAGGTATGTGGAAAGGCATTTTTAATAAGATGTCAAAATCTGAGTTTAGACATTTTGGGAAAAACATCCAAATATCCTATAGAGAAAATAGCCTTTTTCAAACCAGAAAAAAATCTTTTTCTTTTTTTTTTTAAAAATGTCCATTTCCTAAATATGTTTATTCTCGGTGCATCTATCTTTTTGAATCATTAAAAAAAAAAAAGTTCAAATAAAAAAAACAAAATCCAGCCATTATTATGTAGGTGTAGCCAGCATTCTTAGCAGACTGTCCACACAGACATCCCAGCAGAACAGAAGGATACTCTAGGAGGTACTCAGTGAACCTCACATAACAGGTCCCAGGTGCATATCTCACCATTACCCCTTATATTGTATAGTGAACCCTCCAAAACTCTCTTAAAACTTACTATATCCAACTGTTCACCACCACATAGCCTTTATGCCTACAGGTGTCACCAATATTTTGGTTCAGGAAGTTTCGAGATGGGGGGGGGTCACCCTTTCCACCAGAAATGCACTAATTAGAGTGGGATATGGGCCTGGGTTCCTTTCTCTGCAATCCACTGCAATGATCATGAGGCTACTCCAGAGACCTGTTTCCTGCTCTAATAGGAATGACTGTAACATATAAAGCTGTCATACACACTGGTATGTACTGTTTCATTCATATCTTTGGGAGGTGGGAGGGGATCAATGACCTATGGGGAAATAAGTGGGGAGCATGCTTTCATGTCATCAGATCAGTTTGACTATCTTTTTTGCACGTATTTGTTATTGAAACAGATCTAGCCTCAAACATCCAAGTTTTGCCCTGGATGTCTTCTGTAATGTTCCATTAGTGAAAAAAAGTGTCCAAATCATAAGTCTGTTCTAATCTGGCCCAAAACACACCTCCAAAATGCCCCCTTGAGATTTAGATGCACTGCAAACAACATAGAAAACCATCTAAAAATATATTTAAAAAATGGCAATTTGGACATTTTAGCAAATAAACACTGGCTTTTACAAAGCTGCGGTAGAGGGTTCTATTGCGGATTGTTGAGCATCAGAGCATTTACCTCATCGGCCCACAGGAGAAACCTCTACTGTGGCTTTGTAAAAGGAGCCAAATATGTCCAAATGCCACATTATGCCATTTTGGGGGACATTTTTCTCTTTTGAAAATAAACCCCATTGTCACATAAAGAATGTTCCATAAAAACATCTGCACTCCACTTTCTCTTCGCATATTTTATTTACGCATTCCTTGGTATAAGGGATTTTCTCAGTCAATAATCATTACAGAGTAATTATTTGATCTATACCTCCCCTTTTTAAATTGTTTGTTTATTCAATTTTCTATACTGTTCTCCCAGGAGAGCTCAGAACGGTTTACATGAATTTATTCAGATACTCAAGGTACTGTGTGTCCCAGTGGGCTCATAATCTATCTAATGTACCAGGGGCAATGGTAGGATTAACCCTCCCCCTCCCCCCTTTTTACAAAAGTGTGGAAGAGATTTTTTGTGCTAGCCGGTATGCCGAATGCTCTGCGTTGCTCCGACGCTCATAGGAACTATGACCATCGGAGCAGCATAGAGCATTCAGTGTGCCAACTGGCGCTAAAAACCTCATTTGTGCTTTTGTAAAAGGGAGGGATAAGCGACTTGCCCGTGGTCACAAGGAACAGTGTGGGTTTGAAACCATAACTTCAGGGTGATGAGGCTGCAGCTCTAACCACTGCACCACACTTTCAAACATAGTATGGTAAAAGATAGCATGGCAGACATTGTCTGACAAAGATGGCAAAACATAGGGCTCCTTTTACAAAGCCGCGCTAGGGCCTTAGCGCGCAGAATAGTGTGCACTAAAATGCTGTGTGCGCTAGCCACGACCGCCTCCTGTTGAGCAGGCGGTAGAATTTTGGCTAACGCACGCTAATCTGGTGCGTGCGGTAAAACCCGTAGCGCACCTTCGTAAAAGTAGCCCATAGTTAATAAAGCATGGTAAAAAAACATAATATGACAAAACATGGTAAGGTGAGACATAGCATGGCAAGATAGTTTGACAAAATATAGCACGACAAAAATAGTATTCCAAAGCATAGCTAACATAGTATGACACAATTTGGCAAAAATGGTAAAGCAAGCATGGAACAACAAAACAGCATGGAAGACATGAAACGGCAAACATTGTGTGGCAAACATGGCTTGAGAGATCATAGCATGGCAGACATAGTAAATTGCCCTCTTTATCTTCTACTCCTAATTTCAATTTCAATCTGAATGCCTTAAGTTTCAGGTGCTCTAATTTTAATTTTTTAAATGAATAGTGGCTTTAATGTTTCTCCAGTTCTTAGAGTTTTCCCATACTTCACTCTAAAAAATATCCTAATAAACCTCAAGCTACCTCTATAAATGGTTTCCATTATTATTGTATAAAACCCAGGTTTTTTGTGGCATAAACCTTTCCATAAAAGACTTGTGGATCCTCATCCCTGACATCAATTTAAATTGTGTAAATAAACGTGGTTACAGTCATCACTGAGTAAGGAGTTAATCACCTTATATCATAAATATCATATACAGTCAAACCTCGGTTTGCAAGTAACGTGGTTTGCGAGTGTTTTGCAAGACGAGCAAAACATTCTCGCAAATCGTGACTCGCAAACTGAGCATTGACTCGATTTGCGAGCACCCCCCCACTCGAACCAGCATCCCTTCCCCCGCCCGCCAACGCCCCCCGAGAACCGGCATCGCACCCCCATGCTGGAAGCATCTCCCGCCCATCCAAACAAGCCCCTTACCCATCTGGCACTGGCACGTCCTTTGGGTTGGTGCTGCATGCCAGTGCCAGTGAACGTAGATCCCACCTCTTGCCTGGACTGGACCTTGAGCATCAGCACATGCTCAAGGCCCTCTGGCTCTCGTTTTCTCCAAGAATCTCGGAGAGAACGAGAGCCAGAAGGCCTGTGCCAGATGGGGGTTAGGGTCTTGTTTGGGTGGGCGAGGGATGCCGCTTCCAGTACGAGGGTACCATGCCGGTTCTCAGAGAGGAGCGTTCGCAGGCAGGAGCGATGCTGGTTCGAGCGGGGGGTTGCAATGCTGGTTCTCAGTGGTGGCGTTCACGGGAAGGGGGAGCGATGCCGGTTCGAGCGGGGGAGGGGTCGAGCAGCGCCAGTGGTCTCGTGGGGAGGGGGGGAGGTAGAACCAATCAAGCGAGTTTCCCTTACTTTCTATGGGGAAACTCGCTTTGATATACGAGCAATTTGGTTTATTAGCATGTTTCTGGAACAAATTATGCTCTTAAACCAAGGTTCAACTGTATACTTTTTTTGCCATTTGTACTTGGGAATAACAGGATTCTGCATGAGGAAGGAGCAGGATCAGAATATGCTTGTACTTTTTAAACTATGGGTATACCTGTATTGAATATAAACAAAGTTGTACTGTATCTACCTCGGAGCGAGTGTAACTTGCTATATCTAGAATAGAAGGGACAGCTGAGGTAGGTGTGCTTTACCTCTACTTCATTTCTACTTCAGGCGATCATCTAGGCCTCAAACCCCTGAAGAGGCAAACCATGTGTCAATATTAGGGATGCTGGAGGCAGTCATGACTGCATCTGAAATCACAGCCCCAGTTTTGGTTTCCTTTTGTCTTGCCCAAGTGAAAATGTTGGTCCGGTCTGAGCAGGCTGAGAGGCAGCTGTTGCAGGGATCGTGGAAGTTGGGAAGCCTGAAAGTTGAAGTGAGTACACACATGGCTGACTGGGAGTACTCCAGTGTAGGACAACCAGTCATGAACAGCCTGAGAGGCAAGGAGCTGTGAGTCAGGGCAAATGGGTGCAGGAGTGCATTGCTGCCAAAGGTGAGCAAGTTATCTTGTAAGAGTGAATATGGGAGCTGAAGAGGAGAGGGAAGCCACCCAAGATATCTGCAGGCATGGAGGGCATCTGGTCTAGTAGCATGCAGTTGATTATGACGGAGACTACCATTTTGGGATTCAAGCGCAAGTTGGATGCGTACCTTCTTGCAAATCACATTGAGGGATACGGGTAATCAAGGTCTCCATCAGGGAGCACCTAGCTTGGCCTCCGCGTGTGTAGGTTGCCGGATTAGATGGACCTAAGGTCTGATCCGGTGAAGGCGTTTCTTATGTGCATTGAAAAAGTAGGAGGAAGCTGTAGAAAGCATGGCTGATCTGGGGGTTTGCACAGAGTAGCTCCTTTCTCATTGCATAATTTATTTGTATTGGCCTCGAATTGTGATGTCCTTATCATGTGATTTCAGCCCCAGCTCAAAGACTACCACTGTTGCTTTGAGCAGAGCAACCATGAGACCAGGCCAGCTAATTTGTGTCTTCCTAGCCTTGTAGCGTGCTTGTCAGCTATTGAAAGTGTAGCTGCTGGCCCTGAACCATGCTTGTCAACCATTTTGTTTGTGTCTGCTGGCCCTGTAGTATGCTTAATTACTATTTTATGTGTGGCTGGCATATGTACTCCAAGCAATGCATCCATATTGAGAGGGTCAAAACAATAAATAAGGGGGGGGGGGGGATAAATAATCAGTAAACATTTGATATTTATTTGAAAGGTTAATTTTAGATCTACTTTAGCAGGCTTCAAAGACAGCTGTCTCTATGGGCAGATATGAAGCAAGTACACTATAAAGAGAAAAGGAGAATAAGCTATTTGATACAAATAATATACTGTATTTACTGTATAATATACTGTAATATATTGTATTTTTTAAAATAATATTTTGCATGATGCCATCAGCAATAAATTGCATCGAAGGCCCCCAAAAGGCAAGCCAGCATCTGCATGCTAGAAGACAGCCCCCCAGAAGAAGCAGGTAAGGAGAGGCTTTCACACAGCCAGTTATGGAGGCCATTGTGGTGCAGTGGTTACTGCTACAGTCTCAGCACCTTGAGGTTGTAGGTTCAAACCCACGCTGCAGCTTGTGACCCTGGGCAAGTCACTTAATCCCCCCCATTGCCCCAGGTACATCAGATAGATTGTGAGCCCGCTGGGACAGACAGGGAAAAATGCTTGAGTACCTGAATAAACTCATGTAAACTGTTCTGAGCTTTCCTGGGAGAGCGGTATAGAAAACTGAATAAATAAATAAATTCAGGAATTGCAACAATAAGTCAATAAGCATGGGGCCTCTGCAGTGATGCAGCACCTGTAAAACACATTGCTGGTTCAAGGAAAACCCCAGTGGCCAAATTATCAGCACTGCACAATATTATCTTGCACTTCTCTGAGCATCATTTTGGGTGAGTCTTTCAAAACAACAGCACAACTGGGTCCATCATAAATCTAGACCATGACTAAACATGATTTAGGTGATGTAGAACTAGCATTAGCCAGCATTATACAGCACTCACCACTCAGGCCGTCATATCGAAAAAGGCCTTCCACATTTTATTTTTAGATACAGCGATCAGAATTGAATGCAACATTCAAGATTAGGTCACACCATTTTAATATTTTGGGTCTTATTTACCATCCCTTTCCTAATAACTCCTAGCATCCTATTTGCTTTTTTTGGCCTCCGCTGAACATTGGGTGGAAGATTTCTGCATATTATTTACAATGATACTTAGATCTTTTTCTTAGGTGCTGACTCCTAAGGTGGACTCTAGCATCTGATAACAGTGATTTGGATTATTCTTCCCAATGTGCATCATTTTGCATTTGTCCACATTGTTTCATCTGCCATTTAGATGCTCAGTCTTCCAATTTCCTAAAATCTTCCTGCAATTTTTCAGTCTGCATGTGATTTAACAACTTTAAACAGTTTTGTGTCTTCTGGAAATTTAGGCCCCCTTTTATCAAGCTGCATTAAGGGTTTTGTTTTTTTCACGGGTCATAAGAACATAAGAAGTTGCCTCCACTGGGTCAGACCAGAGGTCCATCGCGCCCAGCGGTCCGCTCCCGCGGCGGCCCATCAGGTCTATGACCTGGGAAGTGGTTCCTGACCATTTCTATAACCTACCTCTACTTCTATCTATACCCCTCAATCCCCTTATCCTTTAGGAACCTATCTAAACCTTCCTTGAACCCCTGTAATGTGCTCTGGCCTATCACAGCCTCCGGAAGCACGTTCCATACGTCCACTACCCTCTGGGTAAAAAAGAACTTCCTAGCATTTGTTCTAAACCTGTCCTCTTTCAACTTCTCCGAGTGACCCCTTGTACTTGTGGTTCCCCACAGTCTGAAGAATCTGTCCCTGTCTACCTTCTCTATGCCCTTCAGGATTTTGAAGGTTTCTATCATGTCTCCGCTTTTCCAGGGAGAATAGCCCCAGCATTTTCAACCTGTCAGCGTGGTAAAAGCTCCAATACTCATAGGAATTCTGTGAGTGTCGGAGTTTTTACCACAGCAGCCTGCAATTAAAAAAACACAACTCTAACACAGTTTGATAAAAGGGGGCCTTAATCACCTCACTTGTCATTCTGATTTCCAGATCATTTATGTAAATATGTTAAATAGCACCAATCCCAGTACAGATTCCTGTGACACTCCACTAGTCACCCTACTCCATTGAGAGAAATGTCCATTTAACCCTAACCTCTGTTTTCTGTCCAATAACCAATTCCTAATTCATTACAGAACTTTGCCTCCTATCCCATGACTTTTTAATTTTCTCTGAAGTCTTTCATGAGGAACTTTGTCAAAAGCTTTCTGAAAATCTAGATATATTACATGAACTGGTTTAACTTTATCCAGTGGCATAGTAAGGGTGAGCGGCAGTGCCCCTCCCCCGCCATCTTCCCCACCCCACCCTGCTATGCGCACACACCCTTCCCTGTCCCTTTTTAACTTCTATGGCATGAGCAACATGTACACGTTGGTGTCGGCTCACCTTTTGACATCACTTCTTAGGTGTGGGTCCCGGAAGTGACGTCGGAGAGAGCGCTGATGCTGACACAGGCAGCAACCTCACGCCGGGGAAGTAAAAAAAGGTATGGGGGAAGGCAAGGGGTGGTGGAGAGAAGGAGGGGTGCCAAGTCCTTGGCAAGATGGTGCCTGGGACAGACCTTACCACGCCACTGCCTTTATCTACATGCTGACTCACACCTTCAAAGAAATAAAGCACATTGGTGAGGTAAGACTTCCCTTGGCTGAACCCATGCTGACTCTTTCCCATTAAACCATGTTGGTCTTTATGTGTTCTGTAATTTTATTCTTTATGCAGAGACTCTCTCTTGAATTTGATTTATTTTTAATTTTTTTATCTTCTTTCATTATTTCTATTTCTTTGATTTTTGATCTTGGAAATGTATGATAGGTACTTTAGCTAGATTGTGAGCCTTCGGGACAGATAGGGTAGTTTTCCACAAGTACCTAATTTCATTTTAGTTTGATGCATTGTAAACCGCTTAGATCAGTAAAATGCAGGAGCGGTATATCAAATCTTAAATAAACATAATTGCTTCCACTATCTTGACTGGCACTGAAATCAGCTCAGGAAAGAGTTGACCTAGGTTTTTGCTAGAAAAGCAAACTTACCTCCAGTTGTCAAGGGGAACCATTACTCCTCCTGGTTTTCCAATCAGAGAAGACTGAGCAACCAGGGGCCCCTTAAGGAAATTACTTGGTATAGAGCTACTTTATCCTTCCATCAATTGTTCCAACATTTAGTTGGAATCACTTCTAGGCCATGAGGATGCTGCTTTTGCCTCAGGGTTAAGCGAAGCATTTTCTCCACAACAGCTTGCAACCAAAGTCATCCGCCCAGATAAAGCAAGATCCACTGTGGAAACAGGAGGAACCTGAAAAGCACCCCACATTGCCTGCTGCATTATCAGTGGTTAACTAGACTCAGAGAGGAAAAATCTAGCCCTACCATACCTCTTTTTCATCTCAGTGAGGCATGTAAAAGAACAACTTGGAGTTAAGAAAGAAACACTTATGAACTTATTCCTATGCATCTCTCACAGACATCATCTTGGCCCTTATCTTCACTACCTTGAATGTAATTTTCAATAAGATATAAAAATATTATTATATGACTCTAAGGGCTCCTTTTATCAAGCCACGCTAGCGGTTTAACGCGCATAATACCATGCGCTAAACCGCCGGTTGCGCTAGCCGCTAACACCTCTCTTTAGCAAGTGTTAGTTTTTAGGCCAGCGCGGTATTTAACGCGTGATGAAATGTCACATGTGTTAACCCCGCTAGCCTGGTTTGATAAAAGGAGCCCTAAATGTGCCTTTATATTTTGCTTCTGTAATATATTTTATTATGATATGATATATGAATTGCTATTTTTTATATATTTACTGTTTTGTTATAAACTATCTCATGTCAACTTTGATGCAGACAGTATACAAATACAACTACATCCTACCTGCATGGAAACCAATCCTTATGTATAGAGAATGACACAGTGACAGAATTTGTCATCATCCCTGCCCTATCTCAACCTCAGTCCTTCTACACCAGCGTTCTTCAATGCAAGGCTTGAGGGTCAGTGGTTGTGCCCTTTCATACTCTGATTCTTATATGGGCCAAGTATAGGACAGTCAAGCCATTGTGACATCACTGTTGAGGTTGGCCCTTAGGCATTGGTGGAATTAGGCATTATGACATCACAATATCTGCTCTGGATACCAGAGACTGTCATTCTCTAGTGTGTATCTCAGTTTCAGTCCTTGTATACCAGCATTCTTCAATACAAGGCTTGAGGGTCAGTGACTGTGCCCATACTCTGATTTTTCCCTCTCTCATTAAAGAATGACACAGGGATGGTTTCCCATGGTTATCTGCGGAGACAGGGATGGTGACAAATTCTGTCATCATGTCATTCTCTAATCCAGATCTCATACACCTCTTATGTATCATACAGCCATAACACACACAAATGGCATGTTTTCCATACATATGTTTCCATATAATATAACCATCAATATCACTCACTGTTCCCATAATTATTTGTCGCTGTACAATCATACATACTCTCACACATCCTATTCCAGAAATTTATTTTGAAAAACATTCCAAAGCCTTGTCTCTCCATGCTTTCATTATTCACGTTTGATGTAAAGATATCCTGGAAGACATTTGATATAGTGCATGACAAATCATGCGTACTTTGACTACTGTGAGAGAGGACCATTTCAAGGTAGACCTAGCAAAATATATTATTGCAATTCAAGTCATAATAAAAACCATGTGTGCTAGATTCAATGCTGATGTTGATTTAAATACTGTAATAAAGCGTACAGGTAATCACTGTGTTATGCTTGACCTGGTATAGTTTAATAGGGAGCAAAATATTCTGCTATATAACAGGAAACATGTCTAGTCTCACAATTTCCGTTCTTGCTGAAATAATAAAAAAGGTAAACTGAGAGCTATTTTCTCATGTCTATACTCGTATTATAAAACAGCAGAGATAATCTCATTTACACTATAGACATGAGAAAGAACTGTAGTTCCTGCTTTACCTTTTTCTTTTTAGCAAGAAGGAAATGGTAAGGTCAGGCATGTTTCCTGTTTTGCAAAAGAATATTTTGCTTTCATCTAAACAGTGCCAGGTCAGACATACCATAATTACCCTATCTGTTTATCCAAAAAAACCCAAAAAGTCCTCTACTCTCAGTATCAAACATTACATTTACTTTCTTTCCATCAAATATGGTTCAAATAAAACCAAAACACACAGATCAAGAAAATAATGCATCTGAACATATGAACCTGGGAAAACTTGTCATGCTAACTCTTTAAGCAAAAAGCTTTATTAGTAGTATTCCTACCTGATAATTATGTAAAAAAAAAAAATTATGTAATGCGTGTGCCTTTGATATGAATAGATCAGGACTTTTAAATACAACCCACTCTCTTTTTCTTTCAGGTAACTGTACAAAGTTTTTGTGCAAAGTTACCTGAACACAGGAGGGAATTGAAATGAGTTTAGGCTAAAATACTTAGGGTTTCTTTTCCTAAAGTACACTAATGGATTTAATGTATGCTAATGATTAGTTTGCGCTAAATGTTAAAAAGTCAATTTTATTCCTATCAGGTTCTATTTATATACCTATATTTAGGTGAACTATTATAGAATTGTCCTCACTATGTGGCAAAATGCTGGTGGGCAAGTTGTTCCATTCAAACATCTAATCTAAAGTTGTCCAATAAAGTTATTTGAATAACTTGAACTGGCTATTCAATTAAAAACATATCTCAATAAGTTCTACTGAATACGAGAGGATGCTGAAATGTTTTTAGCCTAACCAAGAAGGGAACGATGTGGAGCCGTGAAACGTTCAAGTTATTCTAAGAGATTTACCCATAAGTTCAGCAAACTTGGCACATCGTGTCTAAAGTTTCTGTAGCCCTTTCGAAAAATACTCTGATGTCTGGTCATTGAAATACTGTGTCCCCTGCTGCAATCATCTCTGAATCATTGAAAAATTGTCACTCTTTCAAACTCTTTTTAAAGTTTGGAAACAGAAAATAGTCAGGTGGAGCAAGATCTGGTGAATAGGGTGGATGATCTATGCACTGAAACCCCAACTGCATCACAACATCCATCATTTTGCAAGCCTTGTGAGCAGGTACATTGTCTTGCAATAAGAAAACTCTTTTCCACAGCTTCCCTCTCCTTTTTTTTCTTTCAGTGCCTCCTTTAATCAGCACAGCAAGTTACAGTAGTATTCTGCATTAACTGTGTGTCCCCTTGGAAGATAGTCATTACAACACCTTCCTAATCCCAAAACACTGTGACCATGACCTTTCCTGCTGACTTTTGGGCCTTGAATTTCCTTGGCTTTGGAGAACTTGAGTGCCGCCATTGCATGGACTGTTGTTTTGTCTCAGGATCATAGTAGTGTAACCATGTTTCATCAACAGAAACTAGTCATTCCAAAATGTTGGCACCAGCTCACTGAAAATGCTGCATAATCAACTGGGAAGTGTCTATTTGACGTTGTTTCTCATCAGTATTCAAACATTTGGGCACCCACTTGGCTGACAGCTTCTGTATACCCAGTTGCTCATGGATTATACACCCAACACATTCCCTGGATATCTGTAGTGTCTCAGCAATTGTTTTAGCCAATATTCACTGATCTGCCAAAACCAGGTCATGGACATGGTCAACAATTTCAGAGGTTGACACTGTTTGAGGCCTCCCAGACCTTGTGGCATCTTCGGTCTCGGAATCTCTATGCTGAAAGTTTGTATGCCACTTCTTCACTATGGAGTATGATGGGCATTTCAAGTTTCAAGATACGATCTTTAAAGTTACAAGATACGATCTTTGCGGTTATGGAATTCCTTACCATCATTTATTAAGGAAGAAAAATCACTAAGTAAATTTAAAGGACTGTTAAAATGCTAGTTGTACAAGGATGCTTTTGAGACCTAATCATCGGAGTCTCTTTTGATCTCATTCTTTGCTTAAACTCACATGTCCTCTGTCTTAGGCTCTTAGAAATTGAATTAAAATTTTTTTAAAAAAAGTTCTTAATTTTCTATTATATTTTTATCAAAACTTTTAAAATTTCTTACCCTCCTTTTGTATTTTTCTTTCATGTGTCCTTTACTATGCTTATTGTAGTTCTCTCTACTTCCCTTATGTATTGGTACGTCATGTCCGTGTGTGTTGATTTTAGTTAATAATTAAGACCCTGTTTTAATTGTAAATCACTTTGAATTAATGCGATACATCAAAATTTTAATAAAACTTGAAACTTGAATCACAAAATCATAATCCAATGCGATTACACTCAATGCTTGCATCATACATTCATGGATTTCCTTTGGAGTTTTCTTCTGCAGGAATAAAAACTTCCTGATGGCTCAGAGTTCTACACTTGAAAATTCCACACTTTTCGTTGACATGGTTCAATCAATGATCTGAAACAATGTCAAAACACAGCATTATTATTCTGCAAATGAACACTTGCAAAATAAAATAACACTCTTTTCAGCTACAGTGGCAAAATAACATGAGAATTTAGGAAGTTGGTTGGGCTGAGAACTTTCAGCACCCCCTAATATCTCTATAGCTTTTCAATGACTCTCGACCTGGAACTCATAATTTTTAATTAGTAGACCTGTTTAAATATTTGTATTTTCTTTATATTCTTATAAAATTGATATACTTAGGGGCTAAGATGTTCTATGTGTTTTAGCATGCGTTTAGGGCGTACTAACCGCTAACACATCCATAGACTAACAAGTACGTGTTAGCATTTAGCATGTGGTTAGCACATGCTAATATTTAGGGCACGCTAAAACGCTTAGCACACCTTTGTAAAAGGAGCCCTTAACGTGCACTAATGAAAATTAGTATGTGCTAAATGCTGCACATTCTATTTTATACCTATGGCCACGTGACACTTAGCATGTGCTAATACGCATTAGTATGCAGAAAACAGAATGGAATTGTCCAGATCAGAATGATGTGCACCAAAAAAGTGTCCTCCAATTCATCTGATAATATGAAAAACTTTATTTCTCCAATGTCACAATAATGCAAACAACGACTCAATGACTCGACACGTACATGTTTCGGCCAACAGGCCTGCCAACTCGCAATGAGCGTCCCGCTACTTTTTAGTAGCAGGATGCCTTTTTAGTAGCGGGACGCTCGTTGCGAGTTGGCAGTAGCGGGACATTCGGTGTGAGTTGGCAGTATTCGCACTACAGGAAGACGTAGATGACATTCTGGTTTGGTTGAATTCTGTGTAAAATCTATCTGAGCGGCAGTATACTTTAAATGTCCACAATTATGACTCTTAAGACTCCTGAGGCAGGCCTATTGGCCGAAACATGTACATGTCGAGTCATTAAGTCGTTGTTTGCATTATTATGACATTGGAGAAATAAAGTTTTTCATATTATCAGATGAATTGGAGGACACTTTTTTGGTGCACATCATTCTGATCTGGACAATTCCATTCTGTTTTCTGCATATTAGTTTTTGTGGTTTTGTTTTTTTCCCCTGTTTTTTCTTCTAATATGCATCAGCACATGCTAAGCTTTTGTAAAAGAGCCCCTTAGCGATTTTGGAGGTTCACTAACACACGTGATTCTCCTCTTGTAAAAAAGCTTATAGTTAAAACATTCATGGTTGGTAAACTGGTGTATGTAATGGTTGGCATTTGTAGGACTTTCAGCTTGATTCATGTACCACCATTACTTTACGAACACCTGCCTATTACTTGAACATCATCTGGCTAATGGTCTGAAATGAAACTTGAGAACTGGTAAATTCTGACCTTTGCAGTGCTCTTATTGAGGTAACAGATAAGGACAGTGGCATCATTCAAGAGGCAAGGTTCAATATTTAGTACCACCAGATTCCAGATAGAAAATAGCCAGGGCTGGAATTGCAGAGTTCCTGGAGCACAGATTTCAGTAGCCAGATGGTCAGGGAATGGATAGGTTTCACATGGACTTCCTAAAAGTTAGTGGATATCTCAATGAGGATGCAATTCAAAACATTATCTATGAAAGAAGAGTAGCGGCAAATGAGTTGAAACAAATATATCTCAACCGATCGTGCTTATGTTTGCTACAGCACAAGAAGGTTTTGCTTTTCTTTAAGCTTCAGGCTTCTAGGCGGTGTCCATCATTTTAAAGATAAAGTTTTAAATACATATAATAAAACATGAAATTAATAAGTACAGACTTTACTGGGCACTTGTTGTACAATGGACAAAATAGTTTGGATGAACATATACAAAAGGAGAAGGGGTAGAACTACTATCTTGAAAGAAAAGAACAAAAAAGGGAAAAACAGGAGGAAGGGAGAAGAAAGTATATATAGGATCATCCGGTTGTCCTTAGAAGGACAGTTATATTCCAAAAGCATCATTGAATAAGAAAGGTTGTTTTTTTTTTGTTTGTTTGTTTTTTAATCTTTATTCATTTTAAAGCTAACAGTAAGTGCAACATATTATGCAAACATTTTATACTTTAAACAGCACTTAGGGCCCCTTTTACTAAGCTCTGATAGCGGTTTTAGCGCACGCTTAGCGCATGCAGGATTTCCGCGCATGCTAAACGCTAACGTCAGCATTGAGCTGGCATTAGTTCTAGCCGCATGGCAGCTTAGTAAAAGGAGCCCTTAAATACAATCAAATTATATTTCATAACAAATACATATCTCTTCCCCCCATACAAAAATTAAATTAAAGGTATTTCTCCACCCCCTCCTATAAATTAATTTAAATAAATTAATTAAAATTAATTATGTTTTTTTCTTCTCTTTAGGGGCTCCTTTTATGAAGGTGTGCTAGCGGTTTTAGCACGTGCTTAGCGTCCGCTATAATGCCATGCATGCTAGATGCTAATGCCTCCATAGAGCTGGCATTAGTATTTTCCGTGTAGTGTGGGGTTAGCACACACCGCATTGTGGCCCATGCTAAAAACACTAGCGCACCTTTCTAAAAGGAGCCCTAAGTCTTCAAATTGCCTCACACCAAGGGTCTTATTCTTTTAAGTTGCTTTTGAAATGACTATATATTGATTAACAAAGTTAACCACCTCTTTTACAAAGGTGCACTATGCTTTTTAGCACACACTAAATATTAATGCGTGCTAAATGCTAACGCATGTTATCCTATGGACGCATTAGCGTTTAGCGTGCATGCTGAATTATCACGTGCTAACCATGCGCTAAAATGCTTAGCACACCTTTTAAAAGAGGGCCTAAGATGTGTTAACTGCAAAATCTCTGCATTAACTGTACCGGAATGTTCTCAGCATTTAACACTGAATTTTATTTCGCTGTGCTATCCCCCCTTTTTATAAAACCGTAGTGCAGTTTTTAGAGCCACTGCCGTAACAGCTCTAATGCTCAAAGAATTCCTATGAGCATCGCCGTTGTTACCATCGCGGACGGTACTAAAAAACACGCTACGGTTTTGTAAAAGGGGGTATATTATTTATTTATTTTACATATTTATATACTGCCTATCAAAATTATCTAAGCTGTTTACAGTTAGGAACTCAAGCATTACCCTTATCTCTCCCAGTAGGCTCACAATCTCTCTAAAGTACCAGGGTCGTTATTTATTTATTTAAAACATTTATATCCCACAAAACCAAAACTGTATGCCGGTTACAAAAGAAAACACATAAACATAGCTGAACAAACATCCTCAGATATTGAAATACTAACATACAGTTCTTAAACTTCCCAAAATACGCAATCATACAATCATAATAAAAAAAAAAAGATCAAATTCTTCAACACATATAGCAATAATGTCAAATTCTAATAAAGTCAAAACCAATAACAGATTTTTAAAAAGCCTTCTGATAGAAGTAAGTCTTCAAATATTCTTGGTACAGTAAAAATGAAGAGATTTGACAAACATTTTCTGGATGGGCGTTCCATAACTGAGAACCCGCCACTACAAAAATCCTGCAATGTCCGTATAGACAGAACAATCAGCAATTCCTTAGGCTGTGAACGCAAAGATTGAGATGGCTTATATATGGTGATAACATGATGCAGTTAGGTACACTGTTTGAGATGGCTTTAATTGCCACATTAATAGTTAACATTTATTTATTCACAAATCGTGCACTCAGCACTGTTGCTCTTACCTTTCATGGACTAGCGTGGAACAATGATGACACTCAGGCATTTATCGACTCATGTGGAATTTATTTGGCCGCAGCCATGACAGCACAATTACATCCAACTGTTATCAACTGAACATAATAATCAAGCATGAACGGTGATGACCCGTACACTGGAACCGCACTTCTGACAATGGCATAACCCGCAAGGTACATCACCGGGCAACATATAACCAACCGATGCTCAGGCGCACAGCATATACCTCTCTATCCCCGCACAATGTGGGGTGCCGTACAAGCAACCCAGGCTCACCGGGACCCTTCCCGTTCAAGGAGGTGTCCCCTCGTCAGCGGTACGTAGCTGTGAAGATCATGGCCTGGCCCCCTGCCGTCCAAGCAAGGCGACGTGCCCCATGTCTTAACCACTGTAAAGATGTATGCCTTCTATCCATATGCTGTGCTTACCTGCCACTACCCGTGATAGCGAAGCCTCGCTAATCGCGGGTTCCCCCCAAGTGTCATGGCTGCGGCCCCTCAATGCCATACTGTATTGAACATATCCAGAGCGATGTCGGAACGGTGTATCCCATCCGGGCGGAACAAACGCGGACCGCTGTCCTATCGCCAGCTGGCAGAAATTTTTGCCCTGCACTTATTGAGTTTCTTGCAAGTTATCTCCACGGCTGTGTGAGATCTAACCATGGTAAATGGCTCATAAACAATCGAGATGTTGGGAGTTATCTCCACGGCTGTGTGAGATCTCGCAGCTTTTCATACTAGCTTTCCATAAGCTTTTCATACTAGCTTTTCATACAAACTGGGTATAAACTGAGTATAATATGTGCCGGCGAGGGGTAAACACTCGGACCAGATCAGATAGCATGGGGAAGCCTGCTGGCTGAGGAAAACCATCGGACCACATAAGGTAGCGTGGGGAAGCCTGCTGGCTGAGTATAAAACAGTAAGGTAGCGTGGGGAAGCCTGCTGGCTGAGGATAAACCATCGGACCACATAAGGTAGCGTGGGGAAGCCTGCTGGCTGAGTATAAAACAGTAAGGTAGCGTGGGGAAGCCTGCTGGCTGAGGATAAACCATCGGACCACATAAGGTAGCGTGGGGAAGCCTGCTGGCTGAGTATAAAACAGTAAGGTAGCGTGGGGAAGCCTGCTGGCTGAGGATAAACCATCGGACCACATAAGGTAGCGTGGGGAAGCCTGTTGGCTGAGTATAAAACAGTAAGGTAGCGTGGGGAAGCCTGCTGGCTGAGGATAAACCATCGGACCACATAAGGTAGCGTGGGGAAGCCTGCTGGCTGAGTATAAAACAGTAAGGTAGCGTGGGGAAGCCTGCTGGCTGAGGATAAACCATCGGACCACATAAGGTAGCGTGGGGAAGCCTGCTGGCTGAGTATAAAACAGTAAGGTAGCATGGGGAAGCCTGCTGGCTGAGGATAAACCATCGGACCACATAAGGTAGCGTGGGGAAGCCTGCTGGCTGAGTATAAAACAGTAAGGTAGCGTGGGGAAGCCTGCTGGCTGAGGATAAACCATCGGACCACATAAGGTAGCGTGGGGAAGCCTGCTGGCTGAGTATAAAACAGTAAGGTAGCGTGGGGAAGCCTGCTGGCTGAGGATAAACCATCGGACCACATAAGGTAGCGTGGGGAAGCCTGCTGGCTGAGTATAAAACATTAAGGTAGCGTGGGGAAGCCTGCTGGCTGAGGATACAACAATAAGCGTGGGGAAGCCTGCTGGCTGAGGATACAACAATAAGGTAGCGTTTTATTCCTATATACCGCCATACCCAGCGAGTTATAGGCGGTTTACATCAGTTAGATTAGGATCTGCAGGCAAGCATCAGAATTACAGCTTTAATCGGACTAGCCAGAGGATGTGTAAGTAGCGTGGGGAAGCCTGCTGGCTGCGGATAAACCATCGGACCCGATAAGGTTGCATGGGGAAGCCTGCTGGCTGAGGATAAAACATCGGAGCATGGGGAAGCCTGTAGGCTGACCCTCTGGCTGCCTTTTCTTGCCTAACTGTACCGTGGTCGTTGGGGTGGAAGGATAAGCATATTCCAAGTACTGATGAGCATATCCTGATGAAAACATTAGGAGGAAACATAAGGAACTTCCGCATGTAGTGTATGCAATAGCCTAATATACTGATAAGCATATAGTGATGAACTTCCCAAACCAAGCATTCTGATGAATATATCCAACATACTATAACCCTAATGTCACTAGTCCTCAGGGACTTGAAGTAATATAAACCCTAATTGTGAAAGTCATTCAGCATCTCTTGATGTGTTGTAAAACGTAAGGTAAACCCCGTAATGTAGGTCCTTCAGCGTTCCATGCGGTACTGTCGACCCAAAATCGAGGCAGCATCCTTTCCTATCCCTGATGTATAAACCGAATGTAGGTTCCTGGTTTTGCACTAATAGTAACCTCCATAAACCGGGTGTAGATCCCTGAATTTTGTTACTACTCTTAAGGTAAGGACACTCTTGATCAGTGGTCTCAAATTTGTGGCCCGGGGCCACATGCGGCCCCACAGGTCCTGGGCATGTCGTCCCTCAGGGACCATTTTGAGGGCCTGGGCATGTCCATCAGAATCAGCAAAGTAAAACAAAACAGCCTAATGACCGAATGTCTGTCTAGCAGGGAAGCAAATTTTTAATTTTTTTTTTTTTTTTTTTGAGGCTTAGGCAAGGAAAGATGCATAACAATGAAGGTTAACCTCATGCAAAATTGTCATTGCTTTAAGTAGACATTAACTACCACAGCTCTAGAGGTAATGTAACCTAATGATAAAGGTACTTCGGCCAGCAAGGCCAGCAAACCATAAGGTAAACGATGTCAACCCGCATTGTAACATCCACGACCCGAATGTAGACCCAGACCTGAACATTCTTATCTCCTTGATGCTTGTGAGTGATGTTATACTGTACCGCTTAGGGCTTCTTCACATTCTTAACTCCTTGATGCTTGTGAGTGATGTTATCTGGTCGCAAGGCTAAGGTCTCTGGTAATCAAGTGATGATAGCCTGGAAGGGCCTGGTATGGTCGAGGAGAAACCTTACGGAAGGCAAATGTCTTACGTCCCATGCAGGTAATAGGATCATAAGGTGGGAAATGATGATACTAATGAAGTGAGGTCAACACATCCAGGAGGAAATTATATGCAGGTAATAGGATCGTAAGGTGGGAAAAGATGATATTGTGGCAGTGTGAATACATGAAATACTAATGAAGTGAGGTCAGTAGCATCAAACAGTCAGCACGGAGAAACCGCAAGGAAGCCTAATATGAGAGCTCAAAGCTGTAAGGTCTACGTCTTACTCCTGCTCACTGGCTAAGGAGGAATTCATACATGAATGGAAGAGAAAAATATGATGCCCAGGATACGAAGTCTTGTTGAAGAGGGATTGATAATAAGACTCGAGAAGCGGGCTTGGTTACCGCACATGTGATATCATCCTTTCTATGCTAACCAGGTCTGTTTTGACTAGGGGTCATGTGTTACTTGCTGCCGAAAGAGGTTGAGCCCAAGACTGTTCAAAGAGCGACACCTCGTGCCAGTGTAACCTGTTCCACGTGAGAGGTAAGGGCGTATTATGTGATGAGAGAGCGTCCCGTAGTGTAGCGGTAGCAATCTCAGGTGCTGGAGGTAGGTGTGTCGGTGTAGGAGCAACTTGTGGTTCACCTGGAATGAACGTCGACCGCACCCCGTGCTGCTCTATCTGCCTCTGGAACTCAGCCATTAAGTCGGCCAGTTCTTGTTGAGGCTGTGCAGCCATAGAACCGGAGCCGCTGTTGTGGCCGTAGAAGCCACCGCTGATGTGGCGCGTGTGGTCCTCGTCTTTCTTTGACTCCTAGCCGTGGGTTTTTCAGCACAGCTGTTTTGATCGTGGCTTACGTTGAACAGGGATGGCTATAATAAGTACTAAAAGAATATAGATTGGAACCCGAGACAGGCCCTAGTATTAGTAAAGCACTCCTTCTGGAATCACGAAAAAAATGCGATATAGGAGTCAAGCCATCAGAAACTCCAGCTGGAGAAAGAGTGCAGTGCAGCTAAGTTGTAGGTATCACATATGATGGGATCTGAATAGCATATAATGGCGGCTAATAGCCGATGATAGCCTTACAGAGCATATAAATAGCTTTTAAATAGCATATAATAATCTTAAATAGCCTATAAGAGCCTTAAATAGTATATAAATAGCCTTTAAATAGCCTATAAGAGCCTTTAAATAGCATATAAGCTGACCTCGTATATCATCTAATAGCAGGTAATGAAATAGCGAATAATAGCAGTGGATAGCATATAATTGCATAATAGCACAGCATATAATAGCAGTGGATAGCATATATTTGCGTAATAGCATAGCATGTAATCAACTAGCATATAATAGCCGTGGATAGCATATAATTGCGTAATAGCATAGCATGTAATCAAATAGAATATAATAGCCGTGGATAGCATATAATTGCGTAATCGTATAGCATTTAATCACATAGCATATAATAGTCGTGGATAGCATGTAATTGCGTAATAGTATAGCATTTAATCCAATAGCATATAATAGCCATGGATAGCATCTAATTGCTTAATAGCATAGCATTTAATAGCAGTGGATAGCATCTAATTGCGTAATAGCATAGCATTTAATCAAAGCATATATAGCCGTGGATAGCATATGATAGTATAGCATTTTATCAAATAGCATATAATAGCCGTGGATAGCATATAATTGCGTAATAGCATAGCATTTAATAGCAGTGGATAGCATATAATTGCGTAATAGCATAGAATTTACTAGCAGTGGATAGCATATAATTGCGTAATAGCATAGCATTTAATAGCAGTGGATAGCATGTACTTGCGTAATAGCATAGCATTTAATCAAAAGCATAGCCGTGGATAGCATATAATTGCGTAATAGCATAGCATTTCATCAAATAGCATATCATATCCGTGGATAGCATATAATTGCGTAACATAGCATTTAATAGCATATAATCAAAATAGCTTATAGCATGTAATGTTATCTAAAACAAGGAAGCTCATCAGAAATAATAAATCTATATAAATTTTTTTTTTTTTTTTTTTGTTACTCATCGAGAACTACTCAGGCAGGCTCCGGCAGAGAGGGGCCACGTGGGTGGTCGACTCTCTCTCTGGTAGAGTCCCAGAAGCTGCCTGAGAGGACCAGGGCCTACCCAAAATCTCCAAGTGGCCATAGTCCTGCAGGGCCATGTGGGGGAGGGGCCAACCTCTCCCGCAGCAGCGGCCATCAACAGGAGTGGCTCCCCTCCTCTCCCCTCCCCCCCAGAAAATTTATTTATTTTTTTTGATTAGCAGAGGCAGGCGGCACAAAGGCAAGAAGTGCTCACCCAGCGAGCAAGCGGAGGCGAAGGCACGCCGAGACCAGGGCGGCTGACAAACAGCCTGGGCGGGGCAGGACGCCCCCCCAGCGGAAAGAGGACGGGGGGACAGGGCGAGTGGGAAGGGACGCGGTGGCCAACCCCCGGGCCCGAACCGGCCGCAGAGCAGAAATCGGGGGAGACCAAACAACCCCCCTCTCCCTCGCAGCAGGAGGGTGGCGGCAGAGCTCTCCGGAGGCAGACAAGACGCGTGGCAACGGAGGAGGACGAAACTCGGCCACGTGGGCGCCACTCAAGCGTCCGAGCGCACGCGCCGAGCAGACGGGGAGGGCGGCGGCACCGCGAAGCCGCCGAAGAAAGGAAAACCAATCCAAATCCTTTTTCTCCCTCCAAAGACGAACACCCTCACTCCCTAGCCGCGGGCCGCGCCGGGGCCATCGGCCCGTGGCACAGACAACCAGCAACAGGCGCTCGAGGCCAGCGACTCCCCTCCTCCCAGGCCGTGGGCCGCGTTGGGGCCAGCGGATCGCGGCATCGAATGTCTCCGACCGGCGCTCCGGGGCGGCGCGCCCCCTGGCCGCGTGTGCAGCGGCCCAACCCCCTCTCCGCCAGGACTCACCCATCCGGCA
The DNA here is from genome assembly GCF_902459505.1 of Geotrypetes seraphini. Classification (NCBI taxonomy): domain Eukaryota; kingdom Metazoa; phylum Chordata; class Amphibia; order Gymnophiona; family Dermophiidae; genus Geotrypetes; species Geotrypetes seraphini. Next base: position 221,173,416 of record NC_047085.1, read on the forward strand.
GCTGCCTAAGCGTCCCGTGGGGAAACCGACACCGGTCCGAGACACTCTGGTGTGCAGCTGCCGGAGAGAGGATGTAGGAGAGGAAAGTCCGCCGCTGGAGCTGGAAGCGCCGGTACCTGCGAGGTAACAGACCGCCAAAAGGGGTGGGAGGAAGGGAAGCCGCGTCTCTCCCTCGGGATCGCCGTATCGAAAGGGCGACCTCCCTTCGACTCACCCTTGTCCCCTGAACCCCCCCCCCTTGCATCCCTGCTGATTGGCCCTTCCCTCTCCTCCCCTCCCCTCCCCCTCCCCCTTCCTTTTCGCTCCGGCTTCGGCCGATTTGGCCTCGCTCCTCCCTAGGCGGTATCGGAGCTTGTTCTTTCATTCAATTTTCTATACTGTTCTCCCAGGGGAGCTCAGAACAGTTTACATGAATTTATTCAGGTACTCAAGCATTTTTCCCTGTCTGTCCCGGCGGGCTCACAATCTATCTAATGTACCTGGGGCAATGGGGGGATTAAGTGACTTGCTCAGGGTCACAAGGAGCAGCGTGGGTTTGAACCCACAACCTCAGGGTGCTGAGGTTGTAGCTTTAACCATTGCAGCATTTTAGAAATAAAAATGTAGTAGAAGTGAGCCAAGTACAGGACAGTCAAGCCATTGTGACATCACTGATGAAGTTGGCTCTTAAGCATTGGTGGAATGAAGCATTATGATGTCACAGTATCAGAAGCTGAAGCTTTTTCCTGTCTGTCCCAGTGGGCTCACAATCTATCTAATGTACCTGGGGCAATGGGGGGATTAAATGACTTGCCCGGGGTCACAATGAGCAGTGTGGGTTTGAACCCACAACCTAGAACATAAGAATTGCCTCTGCCGGGTCAGACCAGTGGTCCATCGTGCCCGGCAGTCCGCTCCCGCAGCGGACCCCCAGGTCCATGACCTGTACGTTTTCCCTACCTAACCTAAACGTCCATACCCTATTCGCTTAATGTCCTGTAAGATAAACCTCTATCTGTACCCTGTTATCCCCTTCGCTTCCAGGAAGTCATCCAGTCCCTTTTTGAACCCCAGAATTGTACTCTGTCTTATCACCTCGTCGGGAAGTGCGTTCCAGGTGTCTACCACCCTTTGAGTGAAGAAGAACTTCCTTGCATTCGTTATGAATCTGTCTCCTCTCAGTTTTTCTGAATGACCTCTTGTTTTTGTTGTCCCCGCTAGTCTAAAGAATCTGTCCCTCTCCACCTTCTCTATGCTTTTCATGATTTTATAAGTCTCTATCATGTCCCCTCTCAGTCTCCGCTTTTCCAGGGTAAAGAGCCCCAGCTTGTCCAACCGTTCGGCATATGAAAGGTTCTCCATGCCCTTTATCATCCTCGTTGCTTTCCTCTGGACCCTCTCGAGTATTGCCATGTCTTTCTTGAGGTATGGCGACCAGTATTGGACGCAGTATTCCAGATGTGGGCGCACCATTGCTTGATACAGTGGCAGGATAATTTCCTTCGTTCTGGTAGAGATACCTTTTTTGATAATGCCCAACATTCTGTTTGCCTTCTTTGAAACCACTGCACATTGCGCCGCCGGCTTCATTGTGTTATCCACCAATACTCCCAGATCTTTTTCTTGGTTGCCTTTCCCCAGTACCCTCCCTCCCATTGTATAGCTGTACATGGAGTTCCCCTTCCCTATGTGCAAGACCTTACATTTCTCCACATTGAAGCTCATCTGCCATCTTTTAGCCCACTCACTCAGTTTGTTCAGGTCGCTCTGCAGTTCTTTGCATTCCTCAACAGTTCTGACCCTGCTGGAGAGTTTTGTGTCATCTGCGAACTTGATAGCTTCTAACTTCGTCCCCCTTTCCAGATCAATAATAAATATATTGAACAGCAGCGGTCCCAGCACTGACCCCTGCGGAACACCACTCGTGACCCCTATCCAGTCAGAGTAGTGCCCCTTTACTCCTACCCTCTGCTTCCTGCCCGCCAGCCAATTTTTTATCCATCTGTGCACGTCCCCTTCCACCCCGTGACTCCACAGTTTCTTCAGTAGGCGTTCATGTCTAAGGCTTTTTGGAAATCTAGATATACGATGTCTACGGGGTCACCTTGGTCCAATTGTTTACTTATCCCCTCAAAGAAATGCAGTAGATTCGTCTGACACGATCGTCCTTTACAGAAACCATGCTGGCTTGTTCTCATCAGATTATTTTTTTTTATATGCCCATTGATACCTTCCCTGATCAGCGATTCGGCCATCTTCCCCGGAACTGAGGTTAAGCTCACTGGTCTGTAGTTCCCTGGGTCGCCTCTCGATCCTTTTTTGAATATCGGTGTGACATTCGCTATCTTCCAGTCCTCCGGAATTACCCCTGTTCTTAAGGATAGATTGCAAATATGCCACAGTAATTCTGCTGTTTCATCTCTGAGCTCTTTCAGTATTCTCGAGTGGATCCCGTGTGGGCCCGGAGCTTTGTCAGTTTTTAATCCATCTATCTGCCTGAGAACGTCTTCGAGGTTTACCTCCATGCATGATAATTTTCCCTCTTGATCTCCCCTGAGGATTTTTTCTGGTTCTGGCATGCTGGATGTGTCTTCTATTGTAAAGACCGACGAGAAGAACTTGTTTAGTCTACCAGCCACCTCTTTTTCCTCTTTCACCACTCCCTTCTGGTCACCCTCATCCAGAGATCTCACCTCCTCCCTCGCTGGCTGCTTCCCTTTTGGTTTGAAATTTCTTGCTTCCTTGGCCAGTCTCTCCTCATACTCTTTCTTGGCTTTCCTGACTACTCGGCGACATTCTTTTTGATGCTTCCTGTGCTGAGGCTGTAGCTATAACCACTGTGCCACAACTGTTAACACAGGCCTGTGTTGTTTATATAACAATTCCCTCAGTAAACAGCTAATGCAACATAATAACTAGGGCTCTGATGCTCTAAACTCACTGTGTCTTTAACAATCAATGCTAAACTAGATCCTACTGGTTTAGTATCAAAATATTTTACCTACCGATGCTCATAATGGCTAACCACAGTATTTTCTGTGTTTCTTAGCAGCTTCCGATTCTGCTATGTAAATTTAGTAAAATGAGGTAATTAATATTAAAACTAGCACTCTCAGTGATGTTCTTTGCCTCTTGATGCACAAAATGAAGCGACGACTTTTAACACTCCAAAATTACCAGCTGGTCTGGGGATGCTGATAGAGTTAAAAACGCAGCTCAGGCGCGTGTGTTCAAGGCGCATCTGAGCTACGTGCGTCAAAGCTTACAGTAGATTGCCCGCTGCAAGTGAGGTAGAAATTCACCATATTTGGAGGGGGCACTGCCAATTACATGAGAGAATCACTTGACCCGCCGAAGCAGGCTGGCCATTGCATACTGTTTTGCTGATATTCTGGACATTTGGTAGCTCACCTTATGAGATTTAGCACACACAAAATTAATTTAAAAAATGTTAACCTATATAGGAATGTGTTTTTGTCACTAGTTCTATTCTATCTATAGTTGTAGAGCTCTGTGAGGCAAATAAACAAAACAAAAATTTAACCCCATATATTGTAGAGTTTTTTTTGCTGTTTCTCAACAACCACTTGCAATTTCAACGTGAAATTTTACAGTTTTACAGTTTTAGTTATTGTAACTATCTACATTTCACGACCTTAGAATTACAAGGTTCTAAGTGACAATTTTCAGTATTTTTAACTCCGATGACTTCCGGGTTCTATCTGACATGTAGATGTTACAACACTCACGAGGATTTATTGCAACTTAACCGTTCCTTCATTTCATAAGACATTCTATGTACAGAAATTAGTCTATGCATGGGATTACAAGGTTCTAACTTTCAGTACAGTTAGAACCATGTACTTCTAAGGTCGCGATTTATATGCCAAGTGGAATGAGATTATCTATAAACATGTTAAAAATTTCAGACTTTTTTGCATGACCACCCAACCATTTTTGCACATTCAAAACAACATGTGAATCACAAGTTTACTCTTTCCAAAAATACAAATACACACACACACATTAATCTGGGGAGCAAATGAGTGTTATTCAGAAAACCTTGGCTAGATCTCTCTTCTCCTTAATCATGGGGGAAGCTGCCCCCTCCCCATGAATGGCAGTATTATATTAATTTAAGTGCTCTGCAGATTTATGATGCCATTTGTTCTTTTAGGCCTGCGGGGTCATGAGTCATGGCAATTAGTCCTGTCCTCTTTAGCAAAAGTTTGTTACGCAGCCACTTGGGACAGTGCTTTATCTATTATTGGGCCTTTATTATGGAACAGACTGCCTGACAATTTACGTCATTGGTCATTCATGTCTTTCAGAAACTGAAAACTCATTTGCTTGTGGAAGCTTATTCTAAATGAGATGGATGTAATAATGAGCAGGGATTCAGTACACCAAGTCAAAAATGATATGTTTGTTTTTTGTCATTTATAGTGAATGTTTTTATTGTTACACTAGTATTTTAGCCCGTTACATTAACGGGTGCTAGAATATATGTCTTTATTTCTGTCTCTCTCTTTTCCTCCCGCTGTCTTTCTTTCTGTCTATCTCTCTTCCTGGCCCCCCTTTGTCTGTCTGTCTTTCTGTGTCTCTCCCTGCCCCTTTCTTCTTTTCTTTCTGTCTCCCTTCCTCCCGCTGTCTGTCTTTCTTTCTCTCTATCTGTCTCTCTCCTTGCCTCCTATGCAGCATCATTTCTCTCCCCCCACTTCCCTGTGCAGTATACACAACAGTATTCCCTCCCCCTCCATTTCCCTGTGCAGCAGCCAGAGCAGCAGCATTCCCTCCCCTTCCATTTTCCTCCCCCCCCACCACTTCCCTGAGCAGCAGCAGCATTTCCCCTACCTCCCCTTTCTCTTCCCACGGTCTGGCCGGCTCCCTTACTGCCCCCCCTTCCCTTCCCGCGGTCCCGACAAACCTGCCGATTTCAGCAGCATGTGCAGCACTGTACACATGCTGCTTCGGGGCCTTCTACTGCCCTGATTTACTCTGGTCCTTCTGCGGCGGGGGCTTTGAACAAAAAAATGAACTTTGTCTGGCCGGAGCCGGCAAGCCCATTAAGAGTGCGCATGCGCGCTTAGCGTTTTATTATTATAGATGTTTAGTTAATAGCGGGTTATAAATAGATAAATAAATGGTGCTTAAATTTAGGTGATCTATTATAAAATAAGGAATATAGTCTGGATTTGGACATTTTCAACTTGGACATTTCTGTGGTTGAAACTGAGGTCTAAATGCAGCCTTCCTGAGGGATGGACGTTCTGTTGGTCTAGATGTCCAAGTAGATGATTTTCAAAAAATATATATTTTTGGATGTCTAGCAGTTCGGCTTTCAAAATTGGACATTTCTGTGCTTCCAACTTTGGATGTTTAGTGAGAAAATCCAAGTTGGACTTAGAAATCGTTTTCAAAAATGGCCCTCCACATTTATAAAATGGGCTTTAGAATTTAGTGCAAGCCAACTTTCTTAATGCACGTTAAAGTTGCATTAAGCCCTAATGCTGCTTGATGAATTCCCCACTAAATAAATAAATAAATATGTTATAAAAACATGTGTGTTCAAATTTGGGTGCATACACAATTTCATTGAATAACGAGTCCAAAAGCATCAATAATTGGGATATTAACGAGCAATTATTGGGACTAATTAGTTTTAATTAAAAGTTACACATGCAAATTTTCATGTAGGAGTCAAAAAGGGGGTCATGGAAATGGGAGGATAATGGGTCGATTGGGCATTCCTTGGATTTATGCGTATGCTTATGGAATAAAGGAGATCTGTGTGTAGTCTAAGCTTGAGGATTAGCTGGTACATATGGATGTGCCTAAAGTTACAAAACAACAAAAAAATTGTGGAACAGAAGATCAGATATACCAGTTTGTAGTTTAATAAGCATCCAAATAACTTAAAAACAATCCACAAAGGATATATATAGTCACAAGTGACCCACAAGATAAAAACCAAATAATGTTTAAAATGCAAACGACCCAACATGGGCCGTTTCAGCATAATGAAATGCCTTCCTCAGGGGTCTTATAGGGTCCTTGGCTGTCTTAAATTTAAATACATGAAAGTCACCAAAAAATCCAAGTAGTTTAAGAGGCTACAAATGAACAGCACAGCACACAAGCTTCCAACGTAAGCTGGTGGTTTTTTTATCTTGTGGGTCACTCATAGATGTCAGAACAGGGGAGGCCACAGGGGCCTTGGCCTCCCCCAAATTGGCGGTTGTCGGTTAGTGCCCACCCTATCACTCATTTCCCAATGTACTTTAAATCTTCAGGGCAGCGTCAATGAGCAGGCCTGCCACGGAACCTGCATTTTTCTTCAGGGGGGGGCAGGCCTGCTGGTTGACACTGCGCGGTGGCTGCCCTGAAGACTTAAAGTACAACGTCGGGTGGAGGTAGGGGGGTAGAGTTGGGAGTAGTGCTCAGTGGGGGGGGGGGTTGGTGCCAGGTTTTTTTAATTGTCATATAAAGAATCTAACTTTATGGGCTCCTTTTACTAACATGCGCTAGTGTTTTTAGCGCGTGCTACATTTCCACGCATGCTAACTCCACGCTACATGCCAAAAACTAACACCATCTCAATGGTGGCATTAGAGTCTAGCGTGTGTGGCAATTTAGCATGTGCTAAGCTCACGATAAAACTGCTAGCACAGCTTAGTAAAAGGAGCCCTATGTTAATGCTGCACTGAAACTAAAGAAGGTTTTTATTTATTTTTTAACGTTTGAACAAAATATTTTGTGCATCTTTTATATTAGAGGTTATGAGGCATGCCCAGATTATTATGGTCTTTATAAAATGATCCCATACGATAGTATAAACAATAGAAATTGATATAAGGACCACAGCTATGATCTATGGAAAAAGCAAGGTCTGCGAGATCATTAATTAATATTCTCATATTAAAATACTGGCAGCGTATTGCTAGCAGCAAATTCACATGTCTATTTTTGTAATGTGTTTGCAAGAAAAATAATATATTTTCTGAAAGTCTGGAACAGTATATAACAAGTTATAATTCAGCTATAAATTTTCAGTTTTAATTAAGTCTAATACTGCTACAGTACAACACAAAGGAAATCTCATTTTGTGTTATATTAATGTATAGTGTTAAGAAATGTGTTTATGTTCTTTAATCCTAGTAACAAAAGATAGTCAAATCATCACTTTACATTATTTCTATGAAGTCCACATAAATCAAAAGAACTTAATACATTTTGTATTACCTGATGAGATCAGCAGTATGCCTAGATGTGTTTCTGAGATTTTGTATTAACCCTCTGTGGAGATCATAAAAATGACTTTAAAATATATTATTTTTGTCAAACTGCATAATTTACCATCTAGTCCATTCAATTGTGTAAACATAAGGCAATATAACAAAACTGAACCTCAGATTACCCCATTTTTCCCATGTTCGGATTGTAGGAGTTATAATTGGAAAAGGATGTTTTTCCCTCTGTTAATCTATATTTACTGTAAGTCTTTGGAAGTTAGGTTTAGGGACAGAACAGGAGCAAGACCAATAAAAAGGAAGTTAAATGTTTGAAACTGTGAATTTTTCAAAGTGAAAATAACAATTAGAATAAATAATAAACAAGGAAGACAAAACAGAAGCAAAAAGGGGTTTCCTAGTAACACAGAAGCAGAAGGGTCTAAAGTAGGCTTGTCCAACCTTTTTCTATCAGGGGCGGAATTTTATATTTTTTAACATTCGGGGGGGGGGAGAAACACGCCCCATTGCTTCGTCAAATAGTGGCAAAATACAACAGTGTGTCATCCCATCCCAGCCAGTCTTTCACTCTGCCTCATCTACCTGCAGCCTTCATCCAGTCTACTTGCTCCTTCTCATGTAACCCCCCCCCCCACCAAAAAAAACAGACTTTACCTAGTCTGTTTCCTACCACCTAGCTTCAGTTGCAGCACAAACAATGGGCTTCCTGCTTCTCCAGTGTGACTCAGGTCTCTGCAATTCTGAGATACACGGTACCAGAAATTCAGGTTGGTCCCATGGTTTCAAGAATCATGACTTGAAATTGTGAGGCCAATCCAAACTTATGGAACGGCTCGGCTCAAAATTACAGAAATCTGAGTCATGGTGGGGAAGCAGGAGTTTTGCCATAGGCACTAGCTCTGTGGGTGCTAGAGCATCCACAATATTCTTTCCAGCACTGCCCAAACATCGGAGCTGAAATCTTCTCAAAGAAGAACTGCTTGGAAAGCAGGAAGAAAGATTGTGTCCCTTTAGCTACCACAAACACCTCTCCCTGCATCTCATTGGTCAGACATTCCTTAGCTAGCCAAGAAGCTGCAAAGGGAGCAGGACCTTTAGCTTAGAAGACACATTAGTCAGACATTCATTAGCCAGTCAATAGGCTGCAGAGAAAAGCAGGAAGATTGATGTGTCCTAAGCTATTAGTCCCGTCTTCCCCTGCAGTCTATTGGCTGGCTAAGCAATGTCTGTCCAAGGGGATAATAGCAGTGAACAGAAAAAAGCTGAATTGTACAGTAGGTCTAACATAGAGAGGAGAAGATGTGCTGAGGGAGACTCTGGGAAAAGAATGAGGAAGCACAGACACAGAGCTAGAAAAGATAGTTTGTGAGGGGAAGAGAGGCTGAGGGAAGACACATGGACTATGAAAGGGAGAACAGAGCTGAAGTGAATGTAAACTAGGGATGGGGGCATGAGCTATGATACAAAGATAGGAGTATGAAGCATAGGCTGAATAAAAAAAAACAGAGATGAGGACAGGGAGAGGAACTATGTGGGGTTCAAAGAAGAGGGGGCTGAGAAAAGAATTCTGAGAAGAACAAGCAACCTGGATTAATTTTCATATCGTGAACAAATTTTTAGTGATCAATCTGACTGATGTGTTCAGTGAATGGCTCAATCATTATCATTTATAAGATAGAACAGTCAACATATATTGTATTGATCAAAGCATTAAGACTCCTGAGGCAGGTCTTTGTGGCGAAACACGTACGTATCGAGTCTTCATAGAATAAATATATTGAGTACCAACTGGTCGCCTTCTATGTTTTCTTTGGCTAATTGAGCTGGGTCAGTTTGGGGTATCTGTTCTTTTCTTCCAAACTTGCAGTCACAGGGATAAGTAAGGTATTTCGTTAGAAGGATGAGGAAAGAGAACAAGGATGTGGAAGCATGGAATTCCATAAACTGGAAATCTCCCTTATAAACTTACTTTATCTTGGCAGCACTGATATTGAGAGGGGCTATGATCAGGGATTGAACTGAAGAGGAATGAAGAGTAGCACTTCCAATTCCTCACAAAAATAAAAAAATATGTATTTCCACAGGAGGGAGAAATGGTCATTGGGATATCTGAGCCTTAAAAAATAGCATAGCAGTAGCAGTAGTAAGAGGTGGCAGGAGATCATCCACAAAGTTGGAGGGAGGGGGAGAAGGGACATATTGTCTCACCAATGTGTTTCTTGGTTTGGCTGTCTAACATCCCTCATGTTTAATTTCTAAATCCTTGTTCTTGGCTCTTAGTAAAACTCAGCAGCCATCTCCCTGAGCTGTTTGATTCTTCCTTGGCCATGGAGCAATATCATGTAGACAGCTCAAACATAGTGGCTTAGTATGAGTACATATTGCTATGCCCTAGGCTGCTGGAATATGTTTTACCACTCAACATGTAATCTCTTAGGTCTCAAATTGTGTTCCTTGCTGGGCTTCCAAAACACAGAGTGAACAAGTGGCAAAGAATCTCATGTAGACTCTACAGGCAAAGGGTGGTTATTGGCTTAGAATCAATGAGCACCGGGAGATGTGGAGAGAGAGAGAAAGAGAGAGTAAGATGCTAATAAGTTGCAAGGGAGAGGAGAGATTAGCAGGACCCTAGCTTTTGATTTGTCCACATTATCTGAACTACTCTTGTCATTTAGGGCTTCTTTTACTAAGGTGCGCTAGCGTTTTTAGTGTGCGCTAACCCCGCGCTACACGAAAAATACTAACACAAGCTCTATGGAGGGTTAGCATGTAGCATGCATGGCAATGTAACGTGCGCTAAGCGCGTGCTAAAACCGCTAGCGCACCTTAGTAAAAGGAGCCCTTACTGTAGATACAGGCTGATTATTCACTAGAAGATTAACATTAGCATTCATACTCCATCACCTGCAACTGAAAGCTAAACACCATCAATCAATAATCATACAAGTCAATTTTATTGGAATAAATATTTGGCCACTTAAAATCCCACTTAAAATACAATTCATGTCCAAAACCAACAAACCCCTAATGCATATTTCACCCCCTCCCCCCAGGAAGCTATTTGTGTTGTCTTTAAACTTATAACATTCCCCCAAACATGACCCATGGTAATGCCAGACCATGCTTCCCCTCCCCACAAACATGACCCATGGTGATGCCAGGCCATGCATCCCCTCGCAGTGGTGTTGCCTATGAGTGTTACATTTATATACTTATTAACTGCTCATCTCCCAGATCCAACAGGGCCAAATCCCATTTTCCACCCCGCCCAAAGTTGCAACTGCTTCTCCCAACCCCAAAAGCTTGACCGAACCCACCCAAGTCCCCATAAAACCTGTAACCAGTGGCGTACCAAGGGGAGGGGTGGGGGGCGGTCCACCCCGGGTGCCAAGCCCTGAGGGGGTGCTCCCGGTCCGGTCCGGTTACCCCTCCTCCCCCCTGCGCCGGGTGTCGCGTCTGGAAACAGCCTGCAGCAAGATCGCGATGCCAGCGATCTTTGCCTGCTTCGGCTGTTTCCTCTGCCACGGTCCCGCCCCTCCTCTGACATCAGAGGAGGGGCGGGACCACGGCGGAGGAAACAGCCGAAGCAAGCAAAGATCACTGGCATCGCGCGATCTTGCTGCAGGCTGTTTCCCCATGGAAATGAAGCGGGGAGGCTTATTATGGGGATGTACCCGAATAATTTCTTCAAGATTCACACTGTCCCATTATTAAAGCACAGATGAATGCCCTTGAATAGCAACATTCGGGTACATCCCCATAATGCATCAGGCAGAAACAGGAAAGTTGCTTGCAGAGAGATTCTTGAAACAATGGTTCAGGCTTGATGACATCATAGAGGCCTAACCTTCAGGTGTGAATACGGAAATATCCCTACAGTCGGAATGAGCAGTGCTTCGTGGTGGTGGTGGTGGGGCCGAGCGGTCCTTCGAGGTAGTGTGGGGGGGCAGCAGGCCTTCAGGGTAGGGCGGGCAGGCAGACCTTGTGGAGGGGGGGAGACAGGCCTTCAGGGGGACAGGCCTTCAAGGGGGACAGGCAGGCCTTCGGGGGGGTGACAGACCGTCGGGGGGGTGCAGGCCTTCGGGGGGACAGGCTTTCAAGGGGGGGACAGGCAGGCAGGCCTTCAAGGGGGGGACAGGCCTTCGAGGGGGGTGTAGGTCTTCGGGGGAGGGGGTGCAGGCCTTCAGGGGGGGTGCAGGCCTTCAAGGGGGAGGCAGGCCTTCAAGGGGGGCAGGCCTTTGAGGGGGGTGTAGGCCTTTGGGGGGTGCAGGCCTTCAAGGGGGGGAAAGGCCTTCAGGGGGGCAGGCCTTCAAGGGGAACAGGCAGGCAGGCCTTCAAGGGGGTACAGGCCTTCAGGGGGGCAGGCCTTCGAGGGGGGTGTAGGCCTTTGGGGGGGTGCAGGCCTTCGGGGTGGTGCAGGCCTTTAGGACCTGGGATTGGGGAAAGATGGCATCCTCAGTACTTTATAATGCAAGTGAAATGAGGATTTGGTCAGATTTTTGAAGGGTCTGCACTCTGCAGAAGAAAAATATTGTATAGGCCGGGGACATGAGACAGCAGGAAATGGGAACTTTTCTTCCTTCTATTTTTGTGAATTGCAAGGCTGAGGATGTCAGAGAGTTCAGTTAAAATATGTGCTTTATAAGAAAATATATTAATGTGTTTATAAAGTTTATAACATTGCTGGCCTACCCGGTGAGGTGTTCCTAGTGGTGGGGGTGGCAGCGTGTCAATGTGTTGAGAGGAAGAGGTGATCTGGGAAATTCTGCTGAGCAAACTCCAGGCCCATTTCCACCCCCCAGTTAGTCCACTCCACTCAACTGGTTCACACACTGAGTGGGTCTTTGGGTGTTGTTCCTGGGTAGTTGTTTTGGGATCTCTTCCAGTGGTTTGTCAGTATCTCCTTCTGGTCCAAGGAAGGAAACTTTGTTAACCTTAGCACTGACCTACAGAATATATTTGTAACAGCGCTGCTTGTGTGGCATTAGTCTATGTAGTGATCGAAAGAAAAAAACAGACCTTTGCACATTTTTGCACTATATAGTGGGTGTATGAGGAGATTCACATTTCCTGCACAGCTAAGTCCGTGTGAAGGTACCTTGTGCTGTATTTGACATCTAGCAAAGTCTCTGTTTGGAAGGAAAGATCTCAGCTTAAAAATGAAGTGGCCAGAAGTTATGGTAAAAGCAGATAGCGTAGCTGGTTTTAAGAAAGGTTTGGACAAATTCCTGGAGGAAAAGTCCATAGTCTGTTATTAAGACATGGGGGAAACATCTGCTTGCCCTGGATCGGTAGCATGGAATGTTGCTACTTTTTGGGTTTTGACCAGGTTCTAGTGACCTGGATTGGTTTCCATGAGAATGGGCTACTGGGCATGATGGACCATTGGTCTGACCCAGTTAGGCTATTCTTATGTTATGTTCTCATCTGTGTTTTCACTTCTTATTTTAATGTATTTTTTTTCTGAGAACTTATCAGTGTTTTTTTTATAATGGGAAGAAAAATGGAAGAGAATTAATGTGTGTGGAATGGGGGGGGGGGGGGTTTAACTAATTTCTTCAGCTAAATAATTCAATCCACCTCAACCAGACATAGGAGAACTCACGCACCATTCACACACCCTCCAACCAAAAACGTCAAAAGGAAAAAAACTGTTCGACAACCTCCTAGCCATTCGAGCTGCAACACTCGACCCCCAACTCTACAACCAATTGACATCAACCACAGACTGCAAAACCTTCAAAGAGAAATAAAAACCCTTCTATTCAAAAAACACATAAAACCGAACTAACACAATCAGAACTGTCCCAAGCATCACCTGCAACTACTCCATATGTACTTCTGATGTCATGACAATTCAGACATAATTTATGTTATGTTATGGTATGTTTGGAATAATGGTTACATATATGAGGTTCAATAAAAGAAAATTTTCAATGCCTGTTTCTATTATGACCATTTATTCAGTTTCATAGTTATTACAAAAAATATTTTTTTACATAGGGGGGAGGTGTCAAAAAATTATGGGCCCCGGGTGCCACAAACCCTAGGTACGCCACTGCCTGTAACTACCAACAAACATGGAAGGGAGGGAGGGATAATTGTTTTCTGAAAAGACTATCTACTCTTCCCCTTTCCTCACAGAACTCCCTCCAACCTGCCACAATATCCAATCATTCCTGCGACTGCTCCACCCCCATCAGCTCAGAAACCTCCCCAATCCTTTTTCTTTCTTACAAGCTCTATTAACCTTTTCTTACCTTCTCTTATAAACTTGTTAATCCTTATTCTACAGACCCTTGACATCACCTCATACATTCCCCTCACCCTCTGCCCTACACCTAATTTCACCCAATTTCATCCAATACATATTACTAGCAGGTGACATCAGCTCAGCTAATGTAATATCATACCAGATGAATCTGTTCTTCTGTATTTTGTTTTTCTTTGATGGATGAGGGGAAATTTGTGTGAGGCCTCTGATCCCAGGACCATAGGTTAGACAAGCCTGGTCTAGGAAATCTCTGACTCACAGATAGTGGGGGTAGGAACCTCCCTTGAAGAGGTGAGGTCCTAGGACTAGTTAAACTCCAGGGTCAGAGATTGACTGAAGTTGAGGCAAGAAATATGTAAGGAAGCTTCAGTCTCTCTTTCTCTATCCTGGAATAGGAAGCGTAAAACCCTTTGGAAATAATATTGGAAAGCACACAGGTTAGTTCATACATTATACCTCAGCAAGAGTTTTGCAGTGGAGTTTGGGTACTGATGAAACCTGCTCTGAAAGTGGAAAATAATACAGCTGCTACCCATATGGCATGGCAACGGAGCAGCCTTGCCATAAGCAAGGTCTACTAGTTTCTTGGAAAAGGCTTGGCAAACCAAAGCAGTTTTAATTTTTGCATTTTCACCTGTAGAAAAGAGGTGAACACTGATATTTAAAGTTTGAAGATAGTCTTTTGATGAAGGTAGAATTGTATTGGTGTTTCCAATAAAGGAGCAGAGAGGACCAGGTCTTCAACCAAATGAAACTTTATTAGCAGCCATATAAACTGGATATTCACATGACCCGACACGAGCCGCGTTTCAGCTGAAAAGCATCCCTCAGGAGTCCTTATAAATGAGTTACCAGATCACTTGCAAAACAAACAATTGGCAACAAAAAAGAATTTGAAAATGCAAATCTAAGAACATAATCTTAATTATGTTTGATTCTAAATGAAGGAAAATACCTCAGAGATCCAAACCTTAGACTATAATGAAGTCTTTTGGTCACAACTGGATCAAGTTGTCTTTCATTGGTCAAAAAACCTTCATTATTTAAAATATTTTTTTTATTTTTTCGTTCTTTTATATAGATAGTATAAAAAAACATTTGTTCTAAACAATGTGATGTGATGTGAAAACATGCACCAACATTGACAAGGAAGTGCAAAAAATTCTTTCAATAGCCTGAATCTTAGGAATAAACTTTATCCACTTTCAGCATTTCAATTTGTGTTGCACAATGAAAAACACTTATCTTTGCTGCAAAAAGGCTGCTTGCACTCTCCATTCTGTTGTCACAGTCAGAGTGGTAAACTTAGATTTGCCTACTTGTGTATGATGAAAAGAGAATTTTCAATGATGTTTTAACTAGTACAGGTTTAAATATGTAAACTCTCAGAGCTATCTTGTCAGGGCCGCCATCAGAAATTTCTGGGCCCCTTACTGAGCAATCCTATTGGGCCCCCCACGCACCCCTTCCCCCGCCCCCCGACGCCCCCCTCCCTTCTTCCATGGGCCAAATACACACATACTTTTCTGCTAATGCTCCACCTAACTTGAGAAAAACAGACTGACTCTGTATATTAACACACCTCAAGAGCAGAAACTGCTATGCAAAAATTTTTGCTCAGAGAAATGTAACTCTAAAGAGGGAGAGGAAACCCCCTCTTGGACGAAAGAGTTTTATCTTCCAATCATAGCTTAATAGATGCAAAAGCAATTCCCACTCAAGGGTGCGAGTAAGTAAAAAAACTTGAATAAATCTCTTAATATTGCTGTATGCTTTCAAAAAACTTTCAAACAACTTCAATTCTTGCATTCAGGTTGACACTGGACACTTTACAGTCATGAGGTTGAAAAATAAATAAAGATACTTATCAGGGTCCCGATGCGGCCCCGTTTCAGTATCTGCTTCAGGAGACCCCGTCTGATCAAAGCTGAAAAGGGTAACAACCATAAGACAATTCCAAAAAAGTGTCTGAAATGCAAGAACAATCTTGTTAAAATGCAGTAGATATGGGCTGGAACAATCAAAAGCCACAAACCCATGCATATCTCATGAAAAACTTGTAGCTAGCCAAAAGGACAGGAGCACAATACAGTACATACCGTTCTTAAAATGAAACCTCTCTGTGCAACACAGAACGCCGGCACCCGCAGCCGTATTTAAACCGGCAAAAAGGCGGGAAACCGGACGTGCAGAACGTAATGACATCACAAAAATACAAAAAAAGCAAAAAACTCCAAAAGTACATCACGAGTGCCAGACATGATTAGAGGAAAGCTGCCCACTCGATCTCATTGTTAAGACCTTGTGGATGGAGAGTATTGAGATCATAGATCCATTTCTGTTCCTTTCTCCACAATGCACGGGCTATGTCCCCTCCCCTGACATTGTTGTAATGATCCAGAACTGTGAATCTCAAATCAGTTATGGCATGGTGTTTAACTTGCCAATGTTGTACAAGGGGGGCTTCTTGCACTGCGGTGCGTATGCGGCTCATATGTTCACCAATGCGGTGTTTCAAGCTGCGTGTAGTATTTCCCACATATACAAGTTGACACGGGCAACATATAGCTTAAATCACATGATGAGAATTACAGTTGGTGGCATGCTGAGTATACTTGCATCGGGAAGGCAATGACATTTGTTGAATGGTAACACTGAACTGACAATATGTGCAATGGCCACATGGTGAATGCTGACCCCTAATATAATCAGAAGTCGCTGTACTCAAAAATTGTGAATGAGTGAGTTGTTGTTTCAAGTTGGGAGGTTTAGAAAAAACAAATCTAGGGATTTCATGAAAAGCTGCATGATACTGTAAAATAGGCCAATGATGTTTGATAATTTTCTTTATTTAGAATGCATAAGTAGAATAAGGCAACACACACACCAACGAGCTAGCATCAGATTTTTGTTGTGGCTGCAACAATAAAGATCTGTTAGCATATAACCCACGTTTATAGGCTTTCTTGAGCACAGACGGAGGATAGCCTTTCACCAGAAATCTGTGTTTTAATTCATCTGCCTTGTGCACATATTCTTCCACCGTGGAACATAATCTACGGAGACGTAAAAATTGTCCCGTGGGTATGTTGTTTCTTAAGTGTTTGGGATGAAAGCTGTCATATTGCAACAAATTATTTCTGTCTGTGGGTTTACGAAAGATTGAGGTATTGAACTGCCCATTGGTGAGTGTGATGAATATGTCCAAAAAAGCGACCTGATGAAAGTCCTTGGTCATAGTAAATTGTAAATTGGAGTCCCGGCTATTGAGCCATTCAAAAAAACTTATCAATTCCTCAGAAGTACCAATCCACACAGCCAGCACATCATCAATATATCTTTTCCAAAAAAGAAAACATCCCCAGTATTCAGAAGGATACAGGAACTTGCTTTCAAACTGAGACACATAAAGACAAGCTATTGAAGGGGCCATTTTAGACCCCATAGCTGTACCTTTGATTTGTTGATAAAAATCCAAATCAAACTGAAAATAGTTCATGCTGAGAGCAATTCGGGCCAAATCAAGCAAAAACTGTACCCTAGTAACTGACAACCCTTGTGCTTGTAACTCCACTCTGATAACCTCAAGCGCTTCTTTCTGAGGGATATTGGTATATAAGGCAGAGATATCAAAAGTCAGTAATATGGCATGAGTTGGAATGTTTTGGAAAGAAGACAAAAACTGAATCATACTGGTGGAATCCAAAACATAAGACGGGGCCAATGGAACCCTATCTTTAAGGTGTAAATCAAAAGGGTTTGTGTATGCATTGATGGATAAGAATCGAAACACCAAACGTACGAAACGTCCTGCATATACACATACATCATCAGACTCATCTGAAGATGATAACAAGTCACGTCAGGGTACAGGTCAGGGTACTTCCCATAATGTCCATTTTCAGGGAGGCCCCAAACCAGCAAACAAAAGGCCGGTAAGAACCAAAACACCTCGGACGCAACCCTGACGTCTAACATCTTCAACCTTTCTCATCGAGCGATATCTCCCATAGAGATATCTGTTCTTAATAAAGGTTTGTCCTTTGTTCCTACCAGTCGGTACACGGCCTTCGACACCAGAGTGGCCATGTTTAAATTTATAAGATCTTGTAAGCTCAAACATTTCTTTTTTTCAGAAGACATTGCTGATGTTCCTATGGATTCATCCCAAAGTGTCTGTCCAGCACTACATGTGAAATCCTCTTGGTGTCCTCCTGGGGTTGTTGACCCACATATTCAGACCTTTGAAGATCTGATATTAAGAGACATAAAACAACTGGAAATTGGTCCTGTTCATACACGATTTAATTTATCTAGACCACAACATGCAGCAGTACTGTCTTTAGCATCAGATACTGATATTGTCATCCATTCAGCAGATAAAGGTGGTAGAATAGTCATTCAAGACACATGTGATTATGTTAGAGAGGCACAACGACAGTTAAGTGACTCCACGTATTATACACAATTACAAAATGATCCTACTCAGTCTATTCAAGATGTCATTTCTCATGTTCTATTACAGGCTTTGGAAGCTAGGGTCATTACTGACAAAGAATTCAGGTATTTGCATTGCAAATATCCTCGTATTCCAGTGATTTATTTCATTCCTAAGATTCACAAGTCTTTGTCCAGCCCTCCAGGGAGACCAATAGTTTCAGGAATAGGTTCCCTTTTAGAACCTTTATCTGCTTTTCTTGATTTACACCTTAAAGATAGGGTTCCATTGGCCCCGTCTTATGTTTTGGATTCCACCAGTATGATTCAGTTTTTGTCTTCTTTCCAAAACATTCCAACTCATGCCATATTACTGACTTTTGATATCTCTGCCTTATATACCAATATCCCTCAGAAAGAAGCGCTTGAGGTTATCAGAGTGGAGTTACAAGCACAAGGGTTGTCAGTTACTAGGGTACAGTTTTTGCTTGATTTGGCCCGAATTGCTCTCAGCATGAACTATTTTCAGTTTGATTTGGATTTTTATCAACAAATCAAAGGTACAGCTATGGGGTCTAAAATGGCCCCTTCAATAGCTTGTCTTTATGTGTCTCAGTTTGAAAGCAAGTTCCTGTATCCTTCTGAATACTGGGGATGTTTTCTTTTTTGGAAAAGATATATTGATGATGTGCTGGCTGTGTGGATTGGTACTTCTGAGGAATTGATAAGTTTTTTTGAATGGCTCAATAGCCGGGACTCCAATTTACAATTTACTATGACCAAGGACTTTCATCAGGTCGCTTTTTTGGACATATTCATCACACTCACCAATGGGCAGTTCAATACCTCAATCTTTCGTAAACCCACAGACAGAAATAATTTGTTGCAATATGACAGCTTTCATCCCAAACACTTAAGAAACAACATACCCACGGGACAATTTTTACGTCTCCGTAGATTATGTTCCACGGTGGAAGAATATGTGCACAAGGCAGATGAATTAAAACACAGATTTCTGGTGAAAGGCTATCCTCCGTCTGTGCTCAAGAAAGCCTATAAACGTGGGTTATATGCTAACAGATCTTTATTGTTGCAGCCACAACAAAAATCTGATGCTAGCTCGTTGGTGTGTGTGTTGCCTTATTCTACTTATGCATTCCAAATAAAGAAAATTATCAAACATCATTGGCCTATTTTACAGTATCATGCAGCTTTTCATGAAATCCCTAGATTTGCTTTTTCTAAACCTCCCAACTTGAAACAACAACTCACTCATTCACAATTTTTGAGTACAACGACTTCTGATTATATTAGGGGTCAGCATTCACCATGTGGCCATTGCACATATTGTCAGTTCAGTGTTACCATTCAACAAATGTCATTGCCTTCCCGATGCAAGTATACTCAGCATGCCACCAACTGTAATTCTCATCATGTGATTTAAGCTATATGTTGCCCGTGTCAACTTGTATATGTGGGAAATACTACACGCAGCTTGAAACACCGCATTGGTGAACATATGAGCCGCATACGCACCGCAGTGCAAGAAGCCCCCCTTGTACAACATTGGCAAGTTAAACACCATGCCATAACTGATTTGAGATTCACAGTTCTGGATCATTACAACAATGTCAGGGGAGGGGACATAGCCCGTGCATTGTGGAGAAAGGAACAGAAATGGATCTATGATCTCAATACTCTCCATCCACAAGGTCTTAACAATGAGATCGAGTGGGCAGCTTTCCTCTAATCATGTCTGGCACTCGTGATGTACTTTTGGAGTTTTTTGCTTTTTTTGTATTTTTGTGATGTCATTACGTTCTGCACGTCCGGTTTCCCGCCTTTTTGCCGGTTTAAATACGGCTGCGGGTGCCGGCGTTCTGTGTTGCACAGAGAGGTTTCATTTTAAGAACGGTATGTACTGTATTGTGCTCCTGTCCTTTTGGCTAGCTACAAGTTTTTCATGAGATATGCATGGGTTTGTGGCTTTTGATTGTTCCAGCCCATATCTACTGCATTTTAACAAGATTGTTCTTGCATTTCAGACACTTTTTTGGAATTGTCTTATGGTTGTTACCCTTTTCAGCTTTGATCAGACGGGGTCTCCTGAAGCAGATACTGAAACGGGGCCGCGTCGGGACCCTGATAAGTATCTTTATTTATTTTTCAACCTCATGACTGTAAAGTGTCCAGTGTCAACCTGAATGCAAGAATTGAAGTTGTTTGAAAGTTTTTTGAAAGCATACAGCAATATTAAGAGATTTATTCAAGTTTTTTTACTTACTCGCACCCTTGAGTGGGAATTGCTTTTGCATCTATTAAGCTATGATTGGAAGATAAAACTCTTTCGTCCAAGAGGGGGTTTCCTCTCCCTCTTTAGAGTTACATTTCTCTGAGCAAAAATTTTTGCATAGCAGTTTCTGCTCTTGAGGTGTGTTAATATACAGAGTCAGTCTGTTTTTCTCAAGCTACATTCTTTTCTGACTCCTTGGTTACTTTGTCCCTGCCATAGTGGAAACACAATGCTCCACCTAAGCCAGTCCCGTAAAATCTTCTCACATCCATTGGGTGATTTGGCATAGAGGAGATATTCATAAAAAGAACGTCCGTCAAGATCTTTACTCATAGACTGTGCCATTTGCTTTAAATCATCTTCCATCATAAATCCAAATTGCACAATTCTTTCTCTGTCTTTGTCCTGAATGACATCTGGCCACATTGCTGGATCCTTCCAGTCAACAAATTTATGAGCAAGCGCGGAGAACACATTTTTAAACAAATGTAGTTTATCCTTGTACTCCTTATGTAATTTTAATCATCTATGGATATGTTTGTATGTTTATTGTTCAATTGGTTTTATTTATTTCCCAAAATTTATTTTTGTTATACGCATTGAAAATATTTAATATTGCGTTTAAATCAAAATCTCAATAAACTTGAAACTTGAAACGAGTGCCCGTGAGATTGTGGGAGGGTTAAATACTCAAAATTTAGAAGAATAACAATTTACTTAAAGTTTTTGCTACACCAGCTTTCTGGTATCTTTACATACAGTGGCGTACGTAGCATATGTAACACCCAGGGCCCATCATTTTTTGGCACCCCCCCCATCTGTAAGAAAAACATGATTTTTAGTAACAAACCACACGTCACACATGAGTACCTAGGAAAAGGCAGCATCTTACATATTGCAGTGAGCAGTACATCAATACACCCATTGTAAAACTAAACAAGCCAGACCAATCAATCCTACACCGTCAATCCTAACAGAAAACCATGTCTTTCGAACACACAGAACACAGAAAACACCTTTGCCTAGTATGGAATATGTCATCACAAACTAACCCCTCACTCTTTTACAAAACTGTAGTGTGGATTTTAGCCACAGTGGTAACAGCCCTGACGCTCATAGAATTCTGAGCATCAGAGCTGCTACCACTACGGCTGGCGCTAAAAAACGCTCCACAGTTTTGTAAAAGGGGGGATAAAATAGAAATACACAGTTTCAACGCTCTAGCTCAGAGGTGCCCAAACTTTTTGAGCTTGTGAGCTACTTTAAAATGACCAAGTCAAAATGATCTACCAACAATAAAATTGAAAAACACAAAGCACACTACACGCTGAGAAAATGTTAATTATCATTCCTATTCTGGGTTTTTTTCAAAGAGGTCAAGGCAGATGACTCTATGCATTGTCACCTCAGTAACCATACAAAAATAGACAAATATACCCTCCATCCTTTTTATTAAACCACAATAGCAGTTTTTAGTGCAGGGAGCTGCGCTGAATGCCCAGCGCTGCTCTTGATGCTCATAGGCTCCCTGCGCTAAAAACCACTATTGCGGTTTAGTAAAAGGGGACCATATTGTAAAATATAGACAGCAGATATAAATTCAGAACTGTGCATAGTAAGTGAAGGGAAGTTTTCATCTCTGGGAATTTACCCAGTTAACTATTAAGTTATTTGGGCAAATTCCTTTGAAAACTGTGGTAATACTGCCTCCACTTTGCTAAATTTAAAATAAAATCATTTTTCCTACCTTGTCTGGTGATTTCATGAGTCTCTGGTTGCACTTTCTTCTTCTGACTGTGCATCCAATCTTTCTTCCCTTCTATCAGCCTGTATGCTTTCTCTCCTCCACACCTCATTCCCTCCCCCAACTTTTTCTTCCTCTCTCCCTGACCTTTCTTTCTTTTTTTCTTTCTCTTCTTTCCTTCTGTTTCCCTGCCTGCCACCTTTCTTTCTTTCTCCCTGCCGTTCCCCAAGCCACTGCCACTGCCGCTGCCATCGGGGAACAGGACCCACCAATGGATAACAGGCCCCAAAGCCGAAGCCGACGCATGCTCTCCCTGCTTCGGGCCGATCAGTCTTCCTCTCCCCGATTTCAATTCTGCCGTCGGAGAGGAAGTTCCGCCCAGCCAGGTAGCGATTGGCTGGCCCGAACTTCCTCTCCGACTGCAGAATTGACGTCGGGGAGAGGAAGACTGATCGGCCCGATAGATTAGATCGCCAAGACAAAGTGAGTCCTGGGTGATCGACTCACTTTGCCTTGGCGAGCTACTGGCGCCCCTGCCTTAGAACACTGCCTAGGACCCTGGGGGAGCCCGGGCCCCCTGTCAGCTCCGGGCCCCTGAATGCAGGACTGGTAGTACTGCCCTGATGGCGGCCCTGTATCTTGTATTCACATTGTGGCCCTGTACATGAAGAAGGTTGGAGACTACTGCACTAGAGTGATGAGAGGACTATATAGTCTGTGAAAATGATCTGAGACCTAAATTTGAACTTATTATGCACAGATTAACCTTTTCCTGTGCTTTTATCTCACTGCTTATTTTTAATGTGTGTATGCTGGCACTTGTGATATGGATGAAAATGGTAAAGTGTTGACAGGCAAAATAGAATAATCGTTCATCTTTATGGACTCTGGCTGGCTGGCAGCTTTTTCTTTATACAAATTAAGCAACATTGACAAAGTGCGAACCATTGATGAATATTACTGACAAATACTGCTAGCATTAGAGTTAATAGATGATTTTTGTCTTTATTTTTAAATGACATGAGTATTGACTGATGCGATCTACCATTAAACAAATCAACAATGATACATGGGCAAGAAACTTAAAAGTACAGTGGAGCCTTGGTTTACGAGCATAATTCGTTCCAGAAGCATGCTAAATATTTTTTTCTTTTCTCCTGAGCAATTAAGAGCTTTCTTAGATTTGAAAAAGATTGTCCAAATTAAAAATGTTGAAAATAATCCATTTGCATAAAGGAGGGAGCTAGCATTTTGAATGGACTGGCCACATAGACATGCCAGCAGATAAATGGAATCAACTTTCTGGCTTATACACTTTTTATATATACCTTCAATAAGGCCAATAGCATAATCACATCATAGATATAAAGCCTTAAGGTCAATAACTCAAAGACCTTAGCAGTGCAGCTTGTATAATAATTAAACTTTCAACATACAGCATATCAGAACCAAAATCGTCACTGGTCTCATAAACTTTTCATAATGCTTTAAATATCTTTTTAATAGATTTAGAGTAGAAAAATACTCATCTTAGTCTATGTGGATGAGGGAGGTGTTCTGACATAGAACTATGTTTTGCCTAAAAAGGCTGTATCAAGGAAATCCTGCTTAGTATAGCGAGCTCATGTTCCCCGCGTCTACAGATTTAAACTTTCAACATCCAGCAGATAAATGGGGCATCTTGGTCCCTGAATAGAAGCTTGATTGGAAATCATGTAAGATTGAATATTTATTAAGAAAATCTACTCAATGGAAGGTTATTATTGCCTCTGTGACCTTTACAATCAATGGGATAGAGGCTATTGGTCTGTATTTTGATACCTCATTTTTATTACCTGTCTAATTCTTAGAATAAGAATTAGGATTTTTCCTTGGCTAGATGGAAACAAACCTTCTTCCAACATTAGATGGATGTACAGGATAACCAAACCCATAACCTCCATAGGGATTGATTTAAAATGTAACTTAGATATCCATCTAATGCATAGGAGGCTCTCAAATTTTTGTTTTCAATAGTGACGTTACCCTAACAAGGGAAGGTAAATTGAAAGAAGGCCAACTTCTATCTGCCGATATACCTAACTTTTCATCCAGAGACTTCAAGAAATAACTTTCTAACTCCACTTTTATCACAGGTATGTCATGCTTAATTTTTATAAGTTTATCCTTAAAAAATAATGTCAGATATTCTGCTGATGGTAAAATTGCACTATTTGTCAAGTGATCTTGATTGTTACATAAATTATTCAATGCATTATAAAACTTCCAGAAATCAATGTTTTCTACACCTAATAATTGGACATAGAAATTCCTTTTTGCTACTCTAATTTTAGATTTATATCCATTTATGGCTTTTTCCAATACCTCTTTATTGGCTCTTGACAGAGCCTTACAACTCATTATTATACCATGGAGATTTATTTTTCATCGGATGTTTCCTCATTTTAAATCTATTTTGGTACCTCGTGTGATTGAGTGTATTGTGTTAGAGGCTTTAGAAGGTTTGATATTCTCCACTGGCCATGATAAAACAAAAAAAAAAATTGTATTTGTAGTGGTTTATAGGACACCCAATGCACAGATGTCTGTCTTGGATGACCTGTTGACCATTATAGATAAATTGATTATATTATTTCAATATGTAGTGTTACTAGGAGACTTTAATCTTGCTGAATATTTAAATGTGTGTGGTGCTTCTCTAGATTTTGTGATGATTCTGTCAAACGTGGAGGGGCATTTTTGATAGGACATCTAAGCCTGACTTTAGACATTCTGAGAAAACCAACCAAAAATTGGGTGGAGAAAATGTCCATTTTCAAACACATTTTGTCCAGCTAGACATCTACCTTTTTTATGCCGTTATTGGAAAAAAAAAAAGTTCAAATTAGAAATGTCCAAAACAAGCCATTTGCATAAAGGAGGGGCCAACATTTTTAATGGACTGGCCACACAGACATGCCAGCAGAGAAATGGGACATCTTACAAAGTACTACTCTGAGCTTTACATTAAGGGTGCCAGGTACACATTTCATCATAATCCCTATATGGTGAACCTTCCAAAACTTCCCCAAAACTGAATGTACCTACCTGTCTACCACCCCAATAGTCCTTATACCTGAAGGTATCACCTATATGGCACTACTTTGGGTTTTGGTGGGCTCACATTTTCCACTACAAGTGTACTAGTTAGGGTGTGCTCCCTTCTCTACAGTACACTGCACTGCCCAACAGGCTACTCTAGAGACCTGCTTGCAGCTCTACTAGGACTGACCATAGTACCTACAGCTGTCATAAAGACAGATATGTAATGTTTCATGCAAATATTTAGGGGGTGGGAGGGGGTCAGTGATCACTAGGAGAGCATGTGGGGGCTATATATTCATCCATCCAGTGGTCATATGGTCAGTTTGGGTACCTTTTTTGGCCCTTATTTATTTTAGAAACAGATCTACTACTATTAATTATTTCTATAGCGCTACCAGACATGTGCAGTGCTGTACATATGAACATAAGAATTGCTGCTGCTGGGTCAGACCAGTGACCAGCAGTCTGTTCACACGGCAGCTCTTAGGTCAAAAACCAGTGCTCTAATTGAGACTAGCCTTACCTGCGTATGTTCTGGTTCAGCAAGAACTTGTCTACCTTTGTCTTGAATCCCTGGAGGGTGTTTTCCCCTATAACAGCCTCCGGAAGAGCGTTCCAGTTTTCTACCACTCTCTGGGTGAAGAAGAACTTCCGTACATTAGTACAGAATCTATCCCCTTTTAACTTTAAAGAGTACCCTCTCATTATCTCTACCTTGGAGAGGGTGAACAACCTGTCTTTATCTACTAAGTCAATTCATTATCTTGAATGTTTCAATCATGTCCCCTCTCAGTCTTCTCTTTTCAAAGGAGAAGAGGCCCAATTTCTCTAATCTCTCACTGTACGGCAACTCCTCCAGCCCCTTAACCATTTTAGTCGCTCTTCTCTGGACCCTTTTGAATAGTACTGAGTCCTTCTTCATGTACGCAATATTCCAGGTAAATGGCCTGGTTCAGTGGCATGATAACCTTTTCTGATCTGTTTGTGCTCCCCTTCTTAATCATTCCTAGCATTCTGTTCACCCTTCTCGCCGCCGCCGCATGTCATTTACCCCCACTCTCTGTTTCCTATCCGCCAACCAGTTTTTAATCCACGTATTTCACCCTCAATTCCACGGCTCACAATTTTTTGAAATAGTCGTTCATGCGGAACCTTGTTGAATGCCTTCTGAAAATCCAGATATACAATGTCGACCAGGTCACCCTTGTCTATCTGCCTGTTTACTCCCTAGAAGAAGTACAGCAAGTTTGACAAGCAAGATCTTCCTTTGCTGAAGCCGTGCTAGCTGGTCCTCATCAGATCGTGTCCGTCAAGGTGATCAATGATGTGGTCCTTTATCAGCGCCTCTACCATCTTTCCCAGTACCAAGGTGGGAGGTCCCGGGGAAACACATCACAATTACATCCAGGAATAATACCAACTGTAACAGCAGACAGGTAGTATACGCTATTATTTGTCCCTGTAGTTTAATATATATAGTGAGGATGAGCCGTCAAATCAAAACTCGGCTGAATGAGCACAAATCCAGAATTAACAAGGCTGTCACGCAAGCCCCGATGGTTTCCCATATGATTAACTTTAACCACACAGTAGCAGAATTAAGGTGGCGTATAATTGACAGGGAGGGTGGGTGGTAACACTGAAAGAGATCTGAACATGAAGGAACAAAGATGGATTCATAGGCTCGACACGGTGGTCCCCCATGGGATGAATTTGGAGATAGAATGAGCTTCCATGTTCTGACTGGGGTGGAAGGGTGGTATCATCATCATTATCAAAGTTGAGAAACTTTAGTGTTTAAGGCCGGGAGGATCCAGAGCCCGAGGGGCAGGGGGCGGGTTCTCCTTGGTCCAATCACATCTAGGGGGAGGTCCCTTAGCAGGAAGGGAATATAAAGGGAGCCCCAAAAACACGGCCGCCATCTTACAAACAGTGAAGGACAAGAGGTGGATGGCTGCGGTGTTGGTAAGCAGTTTTTGTGGAGTAATGGTAGATTGAAAGTTATTAATCTTGAATGATATGATTTGTTTTAGGGTAGACCCCTGATGAAACTCTCGTGAAACATGTCGGGTCTCACCGTTAGCCCACATTGAAACATGCAC
This sequence comes from Geotrypetes seraphini, assembly GCF_902459505.1. Classification (NCBI taxonomy): domain Eukaryota; kingdom Metazoa; phylum Chordata; class Amphibia; order Gymnophiona; family Dermophiidae; genus Geotrypetes; species Geotrypetes seraphini. The sequence continues at coordinate 221,200,579 of NC_047085.1, forward strand.
AGCGCACCATTACTGAGTTAAGTAATTAAGTTATTTAAAGTTAAAAACGATAAGAATTGCACAACATTTAAAATTAAGCAGGCCGGTGAGAAGTTCACCACTTGGATCTCCCCGTTGAAACACCTTGGTGGGATGGAGGAGTGGTGGTTCTGAGGTCTACTAAAAGACTTAAAGGAATAGTAAAGTTCTCTATTAAATTGCGATAGGATATTTGGAGAGCATCTATTTATTTAGGCACTATTATAGAATCTAGTCCCACATGTACAGAATCAAGTCACAAATGTCCACTTGATGACAGCCCTAGTCTTCTATTGTGCCCAGGAAAAAATGCTCCCCAGGCAGGCCACCTATATTGAAGGCGAGGCCCGCAAGACACCTAGGCCCTGATTCTGTATAGGACGCCCGAGAGAGGCGTCCTATTCAGAATCTGCCTACACTAAAACCCCGATTCTGTAACCGGCATCCATGTTACAGATGCTGGTTAGAGAATCGGGTTAGATTAGACAAGGCCCGCTACACTTATCGCGGCAAGGGATCTCTCTGCCGCTATAAGTATAGTGGGCCGCGGCCTGTCCGATCGGATGCCCCCCCTCCGACACTACCGACCGCACACACCCCCCGACATTACCGATCTCCCTCCTACCCCGACACTACTGATCGCTGGCAGAAGGGTGTCCAATCCCTCCTGCCCGAAGACGCACCCCCCCTCCCCGGCGCTAACAACCCCCAAACCTCCAAACTAACCTGTTCTTCAGGCCAGACGGTTCTTGCCCGTCCAGCTGGTAGGCCCGCCTCGTCAAAATGAGGCGGGCTCGCCCCTTCCCGGCCCATCCCGCTGAAGCCTAAGGCCTGATTGGCCCAGGCTCTAGAAGCCTGGACCAATCAGGCCTTAGACATAGTGGGTCCGCCCATCCCCACTTAATCTAAGACCTGATTGTCGGGGGGGGGCATCTTCTGGCAGGAGGGTTTGGGCACCCTCCTGCCAGCGATGGGTAGTGTCGGGGTGGGAGGGAGATCGGTAATGTCGGGGGGAGGCGGTCAGTAGTGTTGGAGGGGGGGCATCCGATCGGACAGGCTGCGGCCCGCTATACTTATAGCGGCAGAGAGATCCCTTGCCGCGATAAGTATAGTGGCTGCGTCTACTTACAATGTAGACCAGCATTTTGCTGGCCTACATTTTAAGGTTTCTTCATCTACTAGGGAGACGCGTAGGGCCACCTAGGTTCGCCTAAGGCCCTTAGGCGAGCTTAGGCGTCTTGCGAGTCTCCCTAGGCTCCCGGAGGCGCCTTCAGGCCTGCCTGGGGAGCATTTTTTTAAAAAAAACGTGCATCCCGATTGGCTGATTAGACAGCTGTAAGACGCCTACAGCTGCCTAAAATCAGGACGCACTTTTGGAGAATCAGGGCCTTAATGCACCTTCGTAAAAGGAGCCCAAAGATGAAAATGTTATAATGCCTTTGTATCCCTCTATGGTACGGCCACACCTTGAATACTGTGTGCAATTCTGATCACTGTATCTCAAAAAAGACGTAGCAAAATTAGAAAAAGTACAGAGAAGGGCGACAAAAATGATAAAAGGGATGGGACGACATTAATTATTTTCTTTTGTTTTTAGTTTTTAAAAAATACCTTCAGAATCCTCTTTAGAAAAATTTAAACGTTCTTTAAAAAGTTTCCTGTATAAGGATGCATTTGAGATATAGATAGTATAACTTACCAATCATTAAATCTCATGATCTAAAACTTAGGGGTCCTTTTACAAAGGCGCGTTAAACCGCCTGCCGCGCTAGTACCTAACGCCTCCATTGATGAGGCGTTAGGATTTTAGGCTGCCGCGGGGGTTAGCGTGTGATGAAATGTCCGACGCGATAACCCCCGTAGCGCGCCTTGATAAAAGGAGCCCTTAGATTTTAATTAGACCTAAGCATGGGTCGCAAACTTCTCTTCCTTCTTTCCTATGCTTATTTTTACTTTTATATCCTTGTTTTGTATTACCCACTGGATGTGGTTTTCCTTAAATGTTTTTTCTCTTTCTTTAAAGATTGTAGTTCATCCCCCTTACCTTCTGTACCAGTTATTTATTTAATAATAATAACAGTTTATATACCGCAGGACCATGAAGTTCTATGCGGTTTACAATGATTAAAAAGTTACAGATTGAATAGAACTAACAAAGTTAAGATTTAGTAGTCAGTTATTGTATAGCTGCCTAAGTACTTTAGAAACAAATATGTTTTTAGGTGTCTCCTAAATTCCCCATAAGTATTCGCAAGCATGAGTACGGTAATTGTTTCAGGTCTTTACCCCATAATGCTGCCTGATAAGAGAAGAGATGTTGATGATGTCTTTAAAATTTACATCCTTTAACCATGGAGAAACAAAATTCAAGTTTGAGGCTTCTCTTAAGTCGATTGGTTGAGAAAGAGAGAAGGTCGGTTATATATCTGGGGGCTAGGCCGAAAAGTACCTTGAAGCAGAAACATCCAAATTTAAACTGCACACGTGCCTCCATTGGCAGCCAATGCAGTAGTCGGTAGGAAGGAGTTATATGGTCGAACTTCTTCAGATCCAAAATCAGCCTGATCGCCGCATTTTGCACCAGTTGTAATCGTTGCAAGTTCTTCTGGGAAATTGCCAGATAGGCTATATTACAATAGTCAAGTTGGCTCAGTATAAGGGATTGTACCAGAATTCTGAACGATGAAGCATCAGAATATGCTCTAATGGACTGAAGCTTCCAGAGAGCAAAAAAACCCTTTCTGACCAGAGTCCACCTGGTCTTTCATTTGTACGTATATACTTTGTATTTAATTCTATAAAACTGTTTTGTTTTGTCCCCTATTTTTAAAATGTTTTACGCATTGAAGTATTTGACATTGCATGTACAACAAACCTTAATAAAACTTGCAACTTCAGCCACATAAAATCAAATAGAGCAGAGCATATTATAGGCAAATCTCTTTTGTGCATATTCATTGTGAATATCCTGAACACCTAACTGGCACTCCAGGACCGACTTCGGAAATATTGTGAGCAAATTTACATAATGTCTGTGATTTACCCCCCCCCCTCCCATGGCCATGCCCCTCTTAGGCTACACAATATGGAATTTGGGCATTCAGCTTTATAGAATAAAATGTAGCATAAATCCAAATTGATACTAATTAATGTCAATAATTGATTGTTTGTACTCAGTTATTGATAATTGGCTCATTAATCCAATATACTGTAGTTGTGTGTGCATCTCAGGATAGTGCTCATCTCTGGATGTTGAAATTTGAGCACCCTCTTTAGAATCTGGGAGATAGTGTTGCTGAAAATTCATGAATTAGACATTTATCTGTATAGCATCTGCAACTGCTATAAATGTGTTTCAATATCAAGACCCTTGTGTTTGGAGTGGTACCATTACATAAAGTAGATAAAAGCTGCTTGAAAACATTGTATGAATTTAGTGGAGTCATGCTCTGTTCTATCCAATTTTATGTGGCTTTTTTCTTACCTACTGCTCCTTGCCAGGGACATTTTCACGAGAGCAATGGAGCAGTAGAAATTAAACGAGAGGGCATGCAAGTCCAATGGCTTCAGAATACTGCTTGTATTGTAAGTATACTTAATCTAAATAACCTTTTTTATGCTTTACTGGAATGGCATTTCTGAAAGGCTATACAGTAGCAAATGAGTGTGTATGTCAGTAAAAACTTGCCAGACAAATCAAATTTTCCTGACAAGTACATCTATTCATTACTACATACTTCAGTCTGAAGGACAATTTCAGTGATGGCACCATTAACATTTACTGTTATTTTGGCAATATTTTCCAACTTTACTTCCTCTCCGTCTCTGTAGTAAGACAGCTCATGCTTTCTGAAAGATATCATACGTGTTATCTCAAGGGCAGTGCTTTACTAAAGACTGGGACATTTAGGCCCGGATTCTGTATAGGATGCCCGGGATGGGGTGAAAGCAATTGAAGTAAAACAAGGATGTCTCAATCTGTCCTCCTTTTTTCTGGAGCCATAGTAACCTTATATAAAAGGCCCTAATAGTTTGGTGCCACAAATCTAAGCAGTAAGCCAGTATTCCATAGCATCATATTTATGTGCCCTATCCATTACAGAATGCTAACATGTCATCAATGTCTCGCTTAAATTTAGGTGTGAGAACTTATTTATTATTTATTTATTAGGTATTTATATGCAATCTGATACCAGATTATTTGAAAACATGTTTGGTGAAGTATAGACCAAGTAGGTTGTTGAGCTAGGAAAACATAATGCCGCTAGATGTAAGAAAAAGGGATATAGTGAAATAAGCAAATACAAGAAAATCTTGCTTTTCAACTACGGGTCCTGTTCTATGGAATGGGATACCAGGAGCAACACGATTTTTTGAAAATGTACTTCAGTTTAGAAAAATGTTCATGGCATACTTCTTTGTTCAGGCTTTTATTTACGATTGACCATTTTAAGTGTGTAATGTTGGACTTGGGAATGGAAGGTATGGGATCAGTGCAAGATGTTTTCCGGGTTGTAAGTTGGAATTTTAAAGTATTATCCTGTAAATAAATGTGGCAGTGTCGAAAGATATTGTGAATGTAAGTTTGTAAGTCGCTTAGTTTATTAAGCGGATTATAAATATTTTAAATACATAAATATAAATAAATATATATCGCCTATCAAGGTTATCTAAGTGGTTCACAATCAGGTACTCAAGCATTTCCCCTATCTATCTAACATACCTGTCCTATAATGATAATGTTCACAACTAAATGTGGCATCATTTATGTGCAACTCACATTCTATAAATCCCAAGCTGGGATGGAAGGAATGCCCATGACCCCAGTGACGTATTAAGGGGGATCGGGGAGGGGAGGGAAGGAGGTGCGGTCTTCCTAAGGGTGTTGCTTCCATGCTCCTCTCTACCCTCCACTCCTCTCCATGCCATGTGTGCATGCCTCTTGCTTCCCTCCATACCTTTTTTACTTCTCTGGCATGAGGCGGCTGCCCTCGTCGGCACTGGCGCTCTCTTTGATGTCACTTCCTGTGACATCATAGGGTAAACCGACACTGATGTAGGCATGCTGCTCACTTTGGAGAAGTTAAAAAGGTATGGGGAAAGGGAAGGGGACGTGAGTGCAGCGGGGGGGGGTGAAGAGTTCGGGGAAGGGGCACTACCGACCCTTATTATGCCACTTCATGACCAGATCATGTCCCTCCCAAGTGAAGGCCCCGTTGCACTTAGACCCTGATATCGGTGGCCAACGATCACGTGTCAATGATGCGATGGCGCTGTAAAGAGAATCACACCTCCAGGACAGATAGGCACTGGAAATATAGGCCAAGGTTTTCCAGGCCTACCTTTCTGGCACCTATGCCATGAATTGTGCATAGGTAGGCACTTTACAGCACCTAATGCCACTTCTGCCATTAACAAATTGACAAAAATTCCAGTGATGTGACTAGAAACTTCCACCATGGGATGTCAGATTGACCATTTAGAGTAATATAACTCTTAGGCCTGTCAACTCTTCACTCATCCCGAATATTTTTTCATCATTAGTGTATTAAACTTTTCTTATGCATTTTGTGCATTTTTCAATTCTTATATAACTAGAATAATTTATGTAATAAAAATAACTTAGCTTTTGTTTGGTTGTAAATATTGTTTAAATCATGCTGTATTCTATATGTTTTCTCCAGCGTTAAGACAAACGCTCCCCTCTGCCAACGCGTTTCGCCGATCTTTATCAAGGCTGGGGGCACTAGGGAAAACACACAAATAATTCGAATTAAAAGGAAAAAAAGAGATAGTATTACTATTTTAAACAGTAGCAGATCAAAGCACATACCTGCATAACCAAGTATTCCTGTTTATTATGCCAAGTGGCATCAGAAAGATGGCCGCGGTGTCTATGCACTCACTGAAATAACTCCCACCCCTGACGTCATATCCGGGGAATCATTAACTGAGATCAACTTGAGCTAACCAATCAGATGTTTCATTTAATCCCTCCGGGGCAATGAACATCCACCGAAGTTCTTTTAAGTTAAGATTTTTTTCAACATTAGCCATACCCATAGTGCTGTTAAGCGCCATAAAGCACCTACAGAGACATAATTCCGGTGTCTTTTATTTAGGTGCCAGTAAACACTTTAATTTTACTGTTTTTTTTGCTATTTTAAATGGTGTTTTTCAATTAACTTAGGCGCCGGTAGAGCGCCTACCAGCGCCTAAGGTTCAACACCATTTATAGAATATCCCCCTTAGGCAGCAAATTATGAAATAGCAGTTAAGTGCAGTTAGTGCATAACTGTCATTGTAGCATGGAAATTATATCCCAAAATGGCATCCAACTTGGCATACTATACAGAATTCGGTATAACTGCTTAGCTATGCTACTCTCTTTGTACAGATGTATTTTCCTAAAATGATTCTTACTGCTTCATGTTTAGGAAAATACATGTGTATTTTCTGTTGGCCCTAAACATACTTTTATAAAAGGCAATGGATTCAGCAGGCCTTCTGTAAAACAGATTCAACTTCCATTTCTGTCCTGGACATCCAATGTAAAGTTATTTTTCTAATCTAGTCACTATATTATTTTTAGTATCTGGAATGCGGCTGCTGGGTTGGTTTGGTAACTGAAAAAGATCTTTCAGTGAAGATGCAACAAAAAACAATGGATATGGTCATATCCAAAGCACCTTTTCAAGAGGCCTCATTATACTACTGGGGAAAAAAACAGGCAAAGATGCAGTGGTGCAGGTACAGACTCGTGTCCCTTTATTAATTTTGACTATAAAATCTCTGCCAAGATTTTAAGTATGAGATTGTCTAATGTGATGGAGAACCTAATCCATTTTAACCAAATGCATTTTCTAAAAGAAAAGATGACAGTACGCTATACTAAAACTTTTTGTCACTCTAATCACATTGCATAAGCCATGTTTTCTCCTGCAGTGCCGCCTTCTCTAGATGAATTTGATTGAATTGATGCAGGGTTTTTTTTTTTTTCATTATTATTCAGTCTTATACTGGTTTGGCACTGGGGATAACTTTATTAATATGCATTTTAACCTGATGACCTTGTTGTTTATTAACATTGCTTTCTTTGACAGCATCCCACTTACTAGAGGAACAAGAGAGAAAGAGGTACCCTTTGTCAACTTTATTATTGTCTTGAAGAAAAGAGGGTCATTTAGAGTTGTGCTGTGTATGGAACATATCATGGAAAGTTCATATATGCAAATGGAATTCCTTATATTTCATTGACCTGTTTTTGTATATTCTTCTTGTACTTTCAGATTCTGGAAGGATGATTCAGTGTCTGAAAACTCAATTATTTGCCAATGCCTTCTTATGCTAAGATATATTTCAGTTGATAATCGCCTTTTAGAATTTTTCTGACATCAATGTATGATTTAAAGCTTGGTTGTACTGAATTGATTGAATTTGTGCTCTATCCCTATTATAACAGGGACGATAAACGATGTTATTTTGGCATGTCTATGTTATATGTGATAATCGGAGGGAAACAAGATTTTATGTATGTGATATGGAAACCGTATAGTTGTATGTGGTATATCAATTTTTAAATAAATAAATATGTCAGAGCCTGTGCAATCAAAGATGTTTACAAGCCACTTCCTTTTCAATATACTCTCCTTTCTTGGAGTGAGAATAGAATTAAATATCTATTTTCCAAAACATAAAAACTAGGGCCCTCTTCTATCAAACTACGATAGCAATATTTTGCGCGGGGAGCCGCACTGAGTGGAACTCAATGAGCATTGGGAAAAGCGCGGCTCCCCACGCTAAAAACTGCTATCAAAGTTTGATAGAAGAGGGCCTAGGTGTTTTTCACTTTTTGATGCAAATAACATGTGGAAATAGGATTTCCAGTTGGTGTTTTTTGTTTTTACTTATCAAACAATTATTTAAATGATGCCTTTAGCAGAGGCTAAACCCACAATAAAGATCCCACCCAATGGACTCCTGATCAAACCATCTGGGTTTCCCTATCATGATGTCTTGATCCCGAGCATAAGATTGTAATTTCCTATTGAACTTCTAATGGGGAAAATTAGTGATCCACAAATATGTATGTATGTAATATAATATAAAAATTAAATAGATAAGAATCCAGGAAGTTGCCAATTCCAAGGTGACCATGACTAGAAAGGGATGGAAATTAACTTTCAATTCTTAGTTGTTATGCTTTGTTTTGTGAAAGTGAAATTCTTTCCTTTTATCTAGGACACATTTGAAGCCCATGTCAAATGTGAACAAAGATATGAACAGAAGAGGACCTCATACACACTGCTCTCCATTCTGGCTGCATTTCTTTTACATAATTAATCTCTTTATTGGAAGCATTTGACATAATAAGATTGTTTTATATGTAAAAGATCTAATGAGCTGTGATCACTTTTTGACAGTTCAAACTATTTGGGCTAACGTACTAAAGCACAATAGCATAGTTGCAAGTGGAACCACATTAAGGATATACATTATTGATTGCAAGCAGTTAACATATGTTAATAGCACTGTTAATATGCCTTTGTGATAGTATTAACACAAAATCTTTGCTGTTAAAATAATGAGATGGAAAAGTATGCACAATTACTCATTACTTATTAGTGCAGAAAAAAATGCATGTATTAAAATACATTTCAGATGCATTGATACAGAATATTACAACTCTGATTTATACAGCTAAGCTAATCCTTTAAACTATATCTGTCTGAAAAGCACAGCTAAAGTTTGTTAGTAGATTGACAAACCCTCCGTCTCCTGGAGCCAGCAATCCCTTCTGGCCCATAAATCTCTCTCCCCACCCCTAACCCCCATGACTATCCATTCCCAATCCGTCTTTCAGCATATGTCTTTAAAAAGATGGCTTGTAGAGCCCTTCATAACCTTCCCACTTTCCCTGATATCTTGAAAAAGAGCCTTTCTTAATTCAACTACCTAATAACTTTAGGAAAAGCCTTACCTAGTGCCCATATCATCAGATTCCTCTACCTACCTGCCTAGTTTTTCCTAAAAAAAAAAAAAAAAAACAGCTCCAGTTTTCTAATCATAGTCTGACTTGGCATTGAGTAAATGGTGGTGGTGGTGGTGGGGCAATTGGAAAAGACAAGCACATTCATTTTAGTCTCAGCATGCTGGGTTATTCTGACATCAGCCTGTTTAGCTAAGCATGGTCAGAGGAGTTGGAGATAAGCCTTTGTCCTCCTTCCTGACCTCTTCCTCCAGGCTGAGACCATTTGCAGATATCTATAGTTATAACTAGCTAGCAAGATTCATATACATAGATAAATATACAGATCTTTCTCTCTTTCTATCTGTAGATAGATAGAAGGGAGACCCCGAAGTAGTTGAAATAAGAAGCTGAAAGAGATACATGAAAGGCTAGATTCTTCCACTGTTTTAAAAGGTGATGCCATCCCTACCTTCCAGGTTGTTTTGATGCTATGGGGCAGATAAGAAAGCTTGAGTAGGGCAAAGCAACAAAGCAAAGCAGGCAGGTGAAAGAACAAACCAGAGCAGGATAAGGTAGCTCTTCAGGTTCCCTGTATCGGATTATCACTGCTGTCCATCTGGAGAGGGGAGGAGTTTGGTCAGTTCCCTTGTCCTTAGGGAAGATACTGTATAATACAAGTCTTCCTGAGAGAGAGGAAGGAGAAGAGATGGCAAGAGGAAAGCAACATTAGCAGAATTAGCTCCTGGAATCCAGGGAAGCCATATGGAGCTTGCTCAGTCCCTTTTCCTGTAGTATGAGCAGTTCAGTTCCAAGTGGTAACACAGTCAAGTGATTGGTGTTTGTAGTTGTGCTCTGCACTAAACACATGCCACACATGTCCAAATTGCTATTGTCAAAACTGATTTTTAAGACATTTTTCTCCACAGATTTGTATGAATCTCAAGGGGATGTGTTGGGGGAGTGTTTTGGATGGAAGTAGGGTAAGCTTGTGATTTGGACACTTTTCTGAAATAATAGAACATTGAAAAAAAAAAAAAAAAATTCCAGGGCAAAAAGTAGGATGTTTGGGCCAGACCTGTTTCAATAACAACTAAGGGCTCCTTTTACTAAGGTGCACAAACATTTTTAGCGTGCGCTAAATGAAAAATACTAACGTAAGCTCTATTAGCATTTAGAGCGTGATAAGCGCGCACTAAAACCGCTAGCACACCTTAGTAAAAGGAGCCCTAAGTGTCAAAAAGGTACACAGACTACTGCAACTACTACTACTTATCATTTTTATTGTGCTACCAGATGCATGCAACGCTACACATTAAAATGCAAGAGACAGTCCCTGCTAAAGAGAGCGTCCAATCTAATTGTGACAAACAGGACAAAAAGGATTCATCTATACAATACCCAGATGATCACTAGAGGGATAAAGGCATGACTCCCCCCATCCTTCCACCCCCATAGGAGGAAAGTCACAGTACATACCAGTCTCTATGACAGCTGCAGATATAATGGCCATTCCTCAAAGTAGCTTAGTGGTCAGTGTAGTAGAGAGAAGAGGATCCAGGCCCATATCCAACTCTAACTGGTACACTTGTGGTAAAAAATGTGAGTGCCTCAAAAATCACATAATACCAAATGAACTCACATGTAAGTGTCAGCTGCCAGCTTAAGGGCTATTATAGTTGTGTGCAGTTGGGTACAGCACATTTATTGCTATTTCTGGAAGGCTCACCATACAGTATAAGGGGATTGTTATGTGAAGTGTACATTGGACCCTTTATGTGAAGTTCACTCCAGTGCCTCCACTACTCTGCTAGGATGTCTTTGTGGTCAGGAGACCCATCCGTCTGGCCAACTTACAGGTTAGTGGGGGGTGTCTGGGGTAGGGGGGTCCAGGATAGTGGGGGGGATTTGGAGGTTCGGGGGGTTCACGGGGCTGGGGGTGCACATTCGACAGGAGGGCTTGGAATCCCTCCTGCCAGTATTTGCAGGAGTGTGTGTGTATGTGTGTGTGTGTGTGTGGGGGGGGGGTGATTGCCTTCCAGCAGGAGGGCTTGGGATCCTTCCTGCCAGTTCTGGGTTCTGGGGTTGGGGGGGTGCCATTGCCTTCCAGCAGGAGGGCTTGGGATCCCTTCTGTCTGCAATCGTGATTTTGTTGGGGGGGGAGGGTGCCGGCAGGAGGGCTTGGGATCCCTCCTGTCGGGCATTGGTGGGGTTCAGGGGGGATCGCGATTGTGATCGTGGCAGGAGAGATTAGACATCTCTCCTGCGAGATCGTTGCGGTGGGGAGAGGGGTGACAGTTACAGGATTCTGTAACTGACATTGTTTTTTGACAGACACCAGTTACAAGAATCCTGCTTTTAGGAGAAGGGCTGGCTCCTCCTTCGCCTAAAAGGTTTGGGTTTGGGACTTGGGCGATTTTTTGGACGAGAATGTGTTGTAGGGATAGACGTAGTGGCAATCTGGGTGAATAGATTGCTGAACATGGAGGTAGACCATTCTAAAAATAAACCCTCATTTTGGACCTTTTTTTTTTTGAGAATGGACATTTCCCGGCTGCCAACTTCAGTGTCTAATGACTTTGGGCAAAAGGAGACTTAGACTTTTTTAAATTATGCTCCTCCTAGCGTATATGTTCTTACAATCCGATACCTACTGGGCTTTTATATTTCCTGGGCAACAGGGATATTGTACATAGTGTATTCAAGAACATTGCCAAAAAAAAAAAATGCAAATCTCTGTATTTCTTCCTTTTATTGCAGACAGTCACTAATTATCATCTTAGAGGACAGCCCCATCTGTCACACAAAGCATAGACATAGGAACTTCCCATATCTTTATTAACAGTCTCCAAATAACTATTTTCAACTGTGCTAACTTGCTGACTTTTCATTGTTAGCTACAGGATAAAATACCTGCTGCCAGAGAAAGGTTTCACATTAAAATTATATATAAAAAGAAAAAGAATAGAGTTGTACTTATATGGTGTGTGTTCTTTAATTCTTGCTATATAGCATGATAGCCAATGGGATCATATGAACATTAGATAAATTTACTCAATACAAGAGGTTTTGAAAACCCAACAATTAGATTAGAAGAATCATGAGGGACCATTATGCTTTTCATTAATACATGCCATCAGAATAGAGAGGACTTGAAATGTTCTCAAAGGATCAGTCAGTGTATAAAAGCTTTTTTCTTTCTTTCTTTCTTTCTTTTTTACTATGATGAATGTAGCAAGGTACATTTGGAACATGAGTTGCATAGTTCAGTATTTGCTGCTGCTTTCAGAACAAATCCTAGTTGTTTTTTAAAAATTTTGAAAGGTTATCAAATGAAATATTTCAACTGACACTCTCCAGTGAAAACTAGGATTGGGAAGCCAAATGAATGTTCAAGTTGGTTCCCCCTCCCCCCCCCCAATATCAAAATGCATTTGATTACGAGTATGTAATCTTTTCCCAATAGTTCATGAAAAGAACTGTCATAAAAAGTATTGTCATTGTAGGACAGACCAAAGGACTTTCAAGCCCAGTATTTTGTTTCTAACAGTGGCCAATCCAATATCTGGCAAGATCCCCAAAAAGTAAAACAGATTTTATACTGTTTATTCTAGAAATATTACATGTGTTGCAAACAAAGGACCTGGGCTGAAGCTTGTCAGCAAACTTGATAAGAAGTACAAAGGTCAGGTAGTTTGGGGAAGAAAATGACCCTAGCCACAGTGTCAGAGAGAATCTAGAAATTTAACCGTGACTCCAATGTATGAGGGATAATTAGCATCCCACATCTTAGTCACCAGTATTTCAACTGATTTACAAAAATATAATTTATTATTGTTATTTTCAGAACCAAGAGGTTATAAAGATAAGAGGTTAAAATCCTTATCCTCTCTCTAGAGCTTTTGACCAACTCCTTCGCCAAATTCTCTTCAGACCCATTTATCAGGCACACAACAAAATACATTCCGGCAGGTAAACAGTCCTGTCTTTCTCACACACAGGCTTTCTCATACACAGATGCAGCCTCTAAATCCTGCACCTACAGAACTCTAACCTCATCTCCTGTTTGTTTTTTCTTTTTACTGCCCTGCAGTTTCGCCCGAAGTGTCCTGGCTTGCCACAACCACAACAGCCCTTTGGAGTGGAACCTTTTCTCACTGCAGGTGGGACCTAAGGCTCCAGGGCCTATTCTGATTGGCCCAGGTGCCTTAGGCCCCACCAGTAGGCGAGGCTTTGGTTAGGCTGGGCCAATCCGGCCCCATTCGTCGGAGGACTGCCTGCCGGATGGACGGGTTTGGCACCCGTCTGGCCGGCCAACTTACCTAAAGTACGGGGAAGGGGGGTGAGGGTGGGGGGGTCGCGGGTCGGCTGGGAGGGGGGCCAATCGGGGGTTCTGGAGAGGTGGATGTTGGGGTGAGGGGGGTTCATCGAGGGCAGGAGGGCCTGGGATCCCTCCTGCCCATAATGTAGTGGGGGGTGAGGGTAGAGGATCGGCTGGACCAGGAGGGCTTGGGCTCCCTCCTGGCCCGAACGAGTCGGGGGAGGCACGATCGGCGGGGCAAGAGGGCTTGGGCTCCCTCTTGCCCTGATCGAGTCGGGGGGGGGGGGCACGATCGGCGGGGCAAGAGGGCTTGGGCTCCCTCTTGCCCCGATTTTGTCGGGAGGGGGGGGGTCGCGGTTTGACATGGCAGGGGGCTTGGGCACCCTCCTGCCTGGATCGTTGTGGGGGTGGATTCTGTAACCAGTGTTGTTTTTGACAGACACCGGTTACAGAATCCAGCTTTTAGGCGAAGGACTGGCTCCTCCTTCACCTAAAAGCCCTTCTGTTGGACGTTTTGTGTTTTTTTTTCATTATGGTTAAAAAGTGTAGACATGCTGTGGGGGTACTTTTAGATGTAGTGGAGATTGGGCGTTTAGGCAGAGGAAGGCCATAATCAAAACATGGACGTTTGTTTTGGTTATGGACACTTTCCCTGCTTCTGGGTTGAACATTTAGGGACTTAGGCCAAAAGGGGACTTAGACGCTTTTTTTTATTTTGCCCCTGAATGTAAATAAGTCATAAGTCTGTAAATTAAAATGTTTTGTGTTCCTGGCTCTTTATTAGTCCATACAGATTGTTTATCCACTGTCTATGTCATTTTTGGAATGTCCCGTCATCTGGGACACATGATAGGAAAAGGTTAATAAAAGGACCCCTAAGTATCATAATTAAAAATTTGGCCCGTGACTTAGCCTATGTTTTAGATTTCGGCCTCTTATGTGATTGAGTTTGACACCCCTGACCTACATTTATGACATCTGTACTAAAAACAGGTATGATTCTGGACATGGCACCTACCCATGATTTACATGCGGTAAGCTCCTGTTTTGCAGGCGCCTACCATGACAGACTTCGTTACCAGAATCAGGCCCTGAATGTGTTATTGTGCCAGAACATAAGCTTTTATGTCAGCCACTTTAAAAACATACCGTATATAAGCTTTTTATCCCCATAACTGTCACAAAGTCTGATATCCCTTGCCATTTTTGCTTTCGAGTGGAGGGAGCACAAACCACTGGGGCATTAAGGCAGCATTCTCTCTTAATCCCTTCAGTGAAGCACCGGTCAATAAGAGCAGTTTTCTGAAACCTATATGCCAGATAACAAGTTCAAATCTTGACATCAATCTGTTGGACACAGATTGCATTCCCCTTCTGAAATAGGGTATATACTGTACATTTATTTTTTAGATTTTCCCCAAATCATGCTCAGACCATACCCCTTGCCAATGCACAAACCTAAATGCTGGGTTATGTACGTACATTTAAAATGTGAAAAAGGCTTTCAATATGAGAGAGAACAAGTTAATGCTAGAAAGGATCATCAAGGAGGTGAAAGACACTGCTCACTTATGCTAATTGGGGAAGAACTGAAGTTCACCAAAATACTTTAAAAAAGTATAACAGAAGAGAAAAATTAGGAGAAAATATTTATTGTATGTAAAACTCTTTGTATGTAGAGTGTTCAAAATGTCATTCCTAACTAAAAATTATATTTAGAAAATGTAATAAACTAGAATAAAGTCAGTCACCAAAGACGCACATGTACGAAACTGGAAGGATATACTCCATGATAAATCTCAGTTGCATCAAGAACTATGTCAATTCTATAATTCCATTATCCTTGAGATAATCTGTAGAGATGACACTTACTTCAGGGACCCTGGGAAATCTAGGTTTCTACCCTTAGAGACTCCATTTTGAGCTTCCTTTCACCTGTGAAATCTCAGTGACATTTTTACCTTCAATAACACTAGGAGGTCAAAACTTATTAAAGTTTCAGAGACTCAGAGAATTCCAAATGTTCTTAGACAAATTAATGGCAATTTCTTTTCAGAATTAGGGCATATGGGCTTTTGATTATGCGTGATGCATTTTTTTTTTTTTTTTCATTTAATAATGCATAGCATATTTTTTCCTTCTGGAGAAACCTGCTCGTGTTCATTCCACCTAAACTCCACCCCTGCAAGGTGCATATTATCATGTCAATTTTTGCAGATCAGAATTATATAAGCAGCCATTTAAAAGTATATGAAGCTATATAACTGGGGAAATGACTTTATAAAACTGTCCCTTTAAGTGCAAAATCTCTTGTGATAATAGTAAGGAACATCTCTGCATCTCCTACATTGTAGTTAACAGTTCTGCATTATTAGCCATGCTATCAATTAGCAAGTATTAATGATACCTGTTACTGTGCTAAGTAGTAGCACTGGATTCGAGTGTTGACTTATTAGTCATTTGCAGTCACTACTAAGGTGTTTAGCGTTATATTGCCTTTAATACCATACAGCAAAGAGATTGTGACTCCTGAGAAGGCACTTTGGCCCTGATTCTATAAACAGCACCTGGTGCTGTTGAGTGCAATTGTCAATCATCCGCTAGGCACAGTTTATAGAATCATGCCTAGTAGCACCAAAGCAGTTTTAGGCACCGGTAGGCTTTGAAACCTTAGATGCACTCCCATTTATGCAAGGGTTTTCTTGGCCTAAATGAGTATGCCTGTCAAACCAAAACCCAAAATCTTCCCAGAATTCTCCCCTTACTATGCTTACTTTCTGGTAGATGCCACGAAATATACACCTACCTCAAAGTGGTAGGTGCCTACCTAGTTAGGTGCCTGCCAGATAATTGATTTTTTTACTTTTTAATTGCTTTTAATTACTTTTTAATGGCGCTTTTCAATTTCAACGTTGACTAAGCCTAACTGAAAAATTAACTTAGGTTCCTAGATCAACTAGAGGCACCAATCTTGGCATCTAACTTCAGGCGTTGTTTATAGAATCTGGGCCTTTGCGCCAAAACACGGATCTGTGTCGGATCTCCTTTGCTCTTGTCAAATCTTTAGTAGAATTGCCTTATTTTTATTTTTCCATCTATAATAAAAGAAACAAAAAAACAATGTGGAGAAATTATGTTCCTGAGATGGACTTTATTAATCTATATATATAAAATCGGAGGTATGTATGTGTATATGTGCCGCGATCACGCAAAAACGGCTTGACCGATTTGAACAAAACTTGGTATGCAGATCCCTCACTACCTGGGATGATATGTTCTGGGGGTCTCGCGGCTCACCTGCACACGTGGACGGAGCTACAAACATAAAATCAGATTTCACCCATTCATGTCAATAGAAAAAATGTAAAAAGCTGCCATTCTCACAGTAATTCAAAAACGGCTTGACCGATTTGAACGAAACTTGGTACGCAAATCCCTCACTACCTGGGGTGATATGTTCTGGGGGTCTCGCGGCCCACCTGCACACGTGGGCAGAGCTACAAACAGATAATCAGATTTCACCCATTCATGTCAATGGAAAAAATGTAAAAAGCTGCCATTCTCACTGTAATTCAAAAACGGCTTGACCGATTTGAACGAACCTTGATATGCAGATCCCTCACAACCTGGGGTGATATGTTCTGGGGGTCTCGCGGCCCACCTGCACACGTGGGCAGAGCTACAAACAGAAAATCATATTTCACCCATTCATGTCAATGGAAAAAATGTAAAAAGCTGCCATTCTCACAGTTATTCCAACTACCTGGGGTGATATGTTCTGGGGGTCTCGCGGCCCACCTGCACATGTGGGCGGAGCTACAAACATAACATCTGATTTCACCCATTCATGTCAATGGAAAAAATGTAAAAAGCTGCCATTCTCACAGTATTTAAAAACCGGCTTGACCGATTTGAACGAAACTTGGTATGCAGATCCCTCACTACCTGGGGTGATATGTTCTGGGGGTCTCGCGGCCCACCTACACATGTGGGCGGAGCTACAAACATAAAATCAGATTTCACCCATTCATGTCAATGGAAAAAATGTAAAAAGCTGCCATTCTCACAGTAATTCCAACTACCTGGGGTGATATGTTCTGGGGGTCTCGCGGCCCACCTACACACGTGGGCAGAGCTACAAACAGAAAATCATATTTCACCCATTCATGTCAATGGAAAAAATGTAAAAATCTGCCATTCTCACTGTAATTCAAAAACGGCTTGACCGATTTGAATGAAACTTTGTATGCAGGTCCCTCACTACCTGGGCTAATATGTTCTGGGGGTCTCGCGGCCCACCTGCACACATGGGCGGAGCTACAAACAGAAATTCATATTTCACCCATTCATGTCAATGGAAAAAATGTAAAAAGCTGCCATTCTCACAGTAATTCAAAAACGGCTTGACCGATTTGAACGAAACTTGGTATGCAGATCCCTCACTACCTGGGGGGATATGTTCTGGGGGTCTCTCGGCCCACAACTCTATGTTGCTTGCTCAAGGGTGGGTTCACCCAACAATTTATATGTTCTTGCTCCTGGAGGTGAAGCTAAAAATGTTGTTTATAATCACGTTTTGCGTTAGTTGTATTGTATTCATTTTGTCAAATATTTCACATTATTATTTGAATATTGTACTTTTTATTAAGCTGTAAAACAATAATTTCATTCACCACTATAAAGTATCTTTATTTGAATCCATTTACAGTGTTATTGCTATAATTAAATACCCGTGCAACGCCGGGGCATCAGCTAGTATAAAATAATATTAAAACTTTGCAAACCACATAAAAACCTTTAGGATGCAGTCCGCTGAAAAGCTTTGGGTCCATCTCAGGAACATCATTTCTCCACATTGTTTTTTTGTTTCTTCTTGGATTTGTCTGTGGAGATCACTGGGTCAATTCTCTTGTTTGCATCTATAATAAAATACATTTGCTTTTACTTCTAGTGCCTCGTCTTTGTGTTGGTGCCCTTGGTCCACCCCTATCTTTTGTAGATGGGTATAATTCTGGAGACTTTACCTTCAAAAAAGATATAAACAGGACAGAGTCAGTTCAAAGGATGGCTACTGAAATGGTCAGTGGTCATCATCATAAAGTGTATGAGGACAGACGTAAAGTTTTCAATATGAACTCTATACTTTGGAAGAAAGGCAGGAGAGGAGAGATATGATAAAGATGTTTAAATATCTATATCACATGAATGCACCTGAGGCAAGCCTCTTTCAATTGAAAGGAAACTCTGGAAAGAGGGGGCATATGATGAAGGGGAAAGGGGATAGTCTCAGAAGTAACCTCAGAAAATACTTTTTCATGAAAAGATGATGAACACATGGAACGGCTTCCCGGTGGAGGTGGTGGAGACGAAACTGTACCTTAAAGAGAGAGGAAGAGATAGCGGATGGCATGGATAGGCAGATTAAATAGTCCATATGGTCTTTATCTACTTTAATTTTGTTTTCATTTCTTTGTATTATAGGAAACACTAGTGTGTTCATTTGAGATAGGACATGTTTTTGTGAAGCAAAGAATTGGTATAATCCATTTCAAGGAACACCCCTTAGGGAATTGTCAAAATGTATTGTACTGTGAACAGTATATATTCTCTAATGTTTTCTAGAAGGAAATATAAAAGCTCAGGGTACAGCTAGGTTAAGGAGGCCCAGGGGGAAGCAGCTATGCCTGACTGCTTATGCATCCACCATGTGTCTGTGAACTGTAACCACAACAGTTAGGTGAAGTTCAGTTTGGAACCTTACAGACCAATATGTTTGACCCAGCTGGATGCAGGCTGATTTTATATTTGTTGGGTTTTACAAAGCCACAGTACAGGTTTGTACTGTGAGCCAGTGAGGTAAATGCTCCAAAGCTGATACAATTTCTATAAGGCTCAGAGCATTTACCTCACCAGCCCGAGGCAGAAACCTCTACCACGGCTTTGTAAAAGGAGCCCATTGACTGCTAAAGATAGTACTAGTATTAATATTAATGTATCCATCATTTTGAATTATGTTTTCTAGTTAATCTTTTGTTAACCGCATTGAACTTTAAGGTAATTGTGGTTTAGAAATAAATTCTTATGCTATGTTATGTAGTACTCTGGGGAGTCAGACTAGAGCTCAGCAATGTATGCTACCTTGCTAAAAAACCATAATATATGTCATGTATCTGCAGGACAGATACCGGACGACTGGAAGATAGCGAACGCCACGCCGATATTT
Source organism: Geotrypetes seraphini (assembly GCF_902459505.1). NCBI lineage: Eukaryota > Metazoa > Chordata > Amphibia > Gymnophiona > Dermophiidae > Geotrypetes > Geotrypetes seraphini. The sequence goes on from NC_047085.1 coordinate 221,220,109, forward strand.
AAAAAAGGATCAAGAGGAGTGCCAGGCAACTACAGACCTGTGAGTCTCACGTCTGTCCCTGGAAAGATGGTTGAGGCGCTGATCAAAGATAGCATAGTCCGCCAACTAGACACACACGACCTGATGAGAGCCAGTCAACATAGGTTCAGGAAAGGGAAATCATGTTTGACGAACCTACTTCAATTTTTTGAGGCAGTGAACAGACAAATTGATAGTGGAGAACTGGTGGATATTGTATACTTGGACTTTCAGAAAGCGTTCGACAAGGTTCCACATGTAAGACTTCTCAGGAAATTACAAGGCCATGGAATAGAGGGAGATATACTAGGATAGATAGGCAAATGGCTAGAGAACAGAAAACAGAGAGTGGGCATAAATGGGAAGTTCTCAGAATGGGAAAAAGTGACTAGCGGTGTACCCCAGGGCTCGGTACTTGGACCCATCTTATTTAATATTTTCATAAATGACCTGGAAGAAGGAACATCCAGTGAAATCATCACGTTTGCAGACGACACTAAGCTATGCCGGGCAATCAGATCACAGAAGGACAGCGAGGAACTCCAAAGCGACTTGAATCAATTGGAGAAGTAGGCAGATAAATGGCAGATGAATTTCAATGTGGAAAAATGCAAAGTCATGCATTTAGGCAGAAAAAATAAAGATCACAAGTATAGCATATCAGGTGTAACTCTGGGAAAGACCGAACAGGAAAAGGACCTAGGTGTACTGATAGATAGGACCCTGAAACCGCCGGCGCAATATGCGGTGGCGGCGGTGGCGAAGAAAGCAAATAAAATGCTAGGCATGATAAAGAAGGGAATTACGAGTAGATCAGAGAAAGTTATAATACCGCTCTACAGAGCCATGGTCAGACCGCACCTGGAATACTGCGTCCAGCATTGGTCTCCATACCTTAAGAAAGATATATAAAACTGCTAGAGAGGGTGCAGAGACGAGCAACGAAGCTAGTGAAAGGTATGGAGAACCTGGACTATGAGGAACGACTTAGGAGACTGGGGTTGTTCTCCCTTGAGAAGAGGAGACTGCGAGGGGATCTGATCGAGACTTTCAAAATACTGAAAGGATTCGACAAAATGGAGCAAGGAAAGCAGTTATTTACAATGTCCAATGTGACACAGAGAAGAGGACATAGACTGAAGCTGAGGGGGGACAGGTCCAGGATGAATATCAGGAAGTTCTGTTTCACGCAGTGAGTGGTGGACACCTGGAATGCTTTCCCAGAGGAAGTAATTGCAGAATCCACCGTTCTAGGATTTAAGGGTAAACTAGATGCACATCTCCTTAAGAGTGGCATAGAGTGATACGGGTAAGGGTAAATTAGATGCACATCTCCTTTGAGAAGCATACAGTGATATGGGGACTAAAACTATGCCAGGGTACACCTGGCGGGGGCTCCGCGTGTGCGGATCACCAGACTTGATGGACCCAGGGTCTGATCCGGAGATGGCAATTCTTATGTTCTTATGTTCAGCAGGTCACAAAAGGACATTCTTATATCTAAGGATTAGGTTTATGTTTACTTTTCTTCCCTCAACAGGATCTCCCTACCTGATACCTGAAATACTGAGTTTACTTTAACCTGCTGTGTAGCTCCAGTTTATCCTGGCTTCAGGACTCTCCTTCACAATACCACAAGCATCTTCATTAATTTCCCTACTATTGAGATGACTAATCAATCAGTTGTTTCCAGTTTCCTCTTTGTTAACACTTTTTAAGATGGACAAGGTGCACTCTTCTCTAGTTCCCAACGTACCATATCATCTCCAGAGATCTACTGAATAAGATCTTCAATTCATATGTGAAAATCTCTCTGAATGCCTTTACTATCCTTTCATGTATCCCAGTTTCATTGGCTTCTCTCTCCATTCACGTTCCAATCTGGGTCCCCCTGCAAGGACTTAGGGGGTTGTTATCTAGATTTGTGTGTCCTTTTTGACAACAGCTATGAGTGAAATATTGGATTGTTTATAAAGTTCTTCTGCTGACCTCTAAAGTGATACACTTTAATATCCCCTGGTATCTGACTCAGGTGCTGAAAGTTTATCAACCAGATCAAGTCCTAAGGTTAGAGGGGACACCACATTTAGTGAAGGGTTAATAAGCATAAATTATGCAAAAATGAGGGCTTCAGTAATTTCAGTGGCAGGAGCACTACTATGGAATAATCTGACAGTGTCACATAGGATGCTGTCTGATATTCAGAGATTTTAAAAAGTGTTAAACACAACATTACTTATAGAGGCCTTTTCTTGATTGTCATTCATTGTTAATACGAATTGTTGCTGCTGGGTCAGACCAGTGGTCCATCGTGCCCAGCAGTCCACTCCCACGGCGGCCCTTAGGTCAAAGACCAGTGCCCTAATTGAGCCTAGCCTTACCTGCGTACATTCTGGTTCAGCAGGAACTTGTCTAACTTTGTCTTTAATCCCTGGAGGGTTTTTTCCCCTATAACAACCTCTGAAAGAGCGTTCCAGATTTCTACCACTCTCTGAGTGAAGAAGAACTTCCTTACGTTTGTACGGAATCTATCCCATTTTAACTTTAGAGAGTGCCCTCTCATTCTCTCTACCTTGGAGAGGGTAAACAACCTGTCTTCATCTACGAAGTCTATTCCCTTCATTATCTTAAATGTTTTGATCATGTCCCCTCTCTGTCTCCTCTTTTCTAATCTCTCACTGTACGGCAACTCCTCCAGCCCCTTATCCATTTTAGTTGCTCTTCTCTGGACCCATTTGAGTAGTACTATATCCTTCTTCACGTATGGTGACCAGTGCTGGATGCAGTATTCCAGGTGGGGGCATACCATGGCCCGGTAGAGCAGCATGATAACCTTCTCAGATCTGTTTGTGATCCCCTTCTTAATCATTCCTAGCATTCTGTTTGCCCTTTTCGCCACTGCCACACTTTGCTCAGATGATTTCATTGACTTGTCTATAAGTACTTCCACATCTCTTTCCTGAGCGGGGTCTCTCTGAGGACTGCACCGGACATCAGACCAAAAATCATAAGTACAGCTGTATTATGAACCAACTGCAGTCAATATAATAATTATTACATCCAGCTAAAATAATATTACAACAATCTAGACCAGTGGTTCCCAACCCTGTCCTGAAGGACCACCAGCCAGTCGGGTTTTCAGGAGAGCCCTAATGAATATACATGGGGCAGATTGCATGCCTGAAGCCTCCATTAGCTGCAAATCTTTCTTATGTATATTATATTCTTTAGGGCTATCCCAAAAACTTGACTGGCTGGTGGTCCTCCAGGACAGGGTTGGGAACAACTGATCTAGACAGTATCAGAGGTTGAACAAAAAGTCTAAATGCTAAAAGTTTAAAATATTTCTGTACCAATTTAAGGACTCCTTTTACAAAGCTGTGGTATCAATTCCTGGCATGGCAAATGTGGCAAAGCCCTTAGAAATGGAATGGATTTCATTGAATTTGCTACAAGGGAATCACTACTATGGCTTTGTAACAGGAGCCCTAAATCGTTTAAGAGGGAGTAGTTACTTCTTCATTACTACCTTAACATATTTATCCATTGTCAATTGATTATTAAGTTATATTTTCATCCAGCTAGGAAGGTTTGATGAGATATTTGTTTCTAAAAAACATCTAGAGACCAGCTTAATAATAAATGCAGAGTGGTATTCCATAAAGCTAGGAAAGTTAATCCCCTGGCCTCCTTTTTCGCCTTAAGTTTTTTAAGAGCAATGCGTGCAGGCTTATTGTTCCAAAGAAAATACACAAGTAACCTTTCCACTTTTCGCTAAAAATTTAAATTAAAATAAATTGGTAGCATACTCAGTATACAGTTAATTATTGGTGCAATCATTATTTTAATTGTATCTAATTTTCCCCACCATGATAATCTCAATGATGTCCATTGTTTAGTTAAATGTTTAACTAATTGTAATAAATGCTCCTCATTCATCTGTATAGTTTCATCAATGGAGGGACAGAAATATACTCCTAAATATTTCATTTTGTTTTTGACACATTGAAAGTTATATTTAGACAACTCAGCCAGCACGCAAGGACAATTTGACTGCATTATTTCAGTTTTGGATTGGTTCAATTTGTATCCTGAAATCTTGGAATATGAATTTATAGTTTCCAATATAGCTTGAATAGAACAAGGTGTAGTGTAAATCAAAACATCATCTGCATATGCTGAATATTTAATCAGTTTTTCCCCAAACAGTACTCCTTAAATTTTGTTGTTATGTTGAATTTTCAATGATACAGGCTCAAGGGCTATGTTAAAAACCAAAAGCAACAATGGACAAGTATTATATAATAAAATTTATTGAACTTTTATCTTGTGCCATCACAATAAATTGGTCAGATCTAATTGTAACAGTCTGGTGAAACTTAGGGCTCCTTTTACTAAGGTGCGCTAGCGTTTTTAGCACGCACTGCATTGCTGTGTGCGCTAACCCCATGCTACGCGCCAATAACTAACGCTAGCTCAATGCTGGCATTAGCATCTAGCGTGCACAGCAATGCAGCACGCACTAAACCGCTAGCGCAGCTTAGTAAAAGGAGCCCTTAGGATCATTTTAAGGAAAGAAAAGTGAAGTGACCTGTGAGTTATTTCTATTTGCGATTCCTCACATATTAGATATATATAAATTAATCCATAATTTTATGAACAGTGTTAATATCAAACATGTGAGTATTTTGACATGTTTCACTCATGAGATCAGGTGCACTGTGTGTACATTCAAATTTTATATTAAGAACCGTTCTGTTTTCTATAAACACTACAGTTTTCCTTGGATGTAATCCCATAATCCATACCTTTATCTCTTTTTCTTAGCAAGGAGTTTGACTCAGAGACTTCAAACACTTTTAATTGCAGACAGCAGTTGCATTCTGTCACCTAAAAACAAAAAAAGTGTTTAAAAGCTAAAAATGAAGAAAATGGAAAGCTTTTCTAATACTATGATAGAAAGAACAGTATTACTTTTCCTTTAGAAGAATACCCTTTTGGGAGGTCTCCACTGTTTCCTAATCAAAGGCTTTGAGTTCTGATTATAACAAAAAAAAAAGTTGCATCCACATAAAGTGAGGTTATTTTTGTTGAAAAGAAAAGTCTTATATAATTAAAAGCACCAGTATGGAATCATACGCTTTGGAATGCAATAAAAGGATCTCAGTTGCATGGGATTATTCCCCGGGTTTAACTGCTTCCAGCCAAGGCCTGAGGTATGCTATAATTACCAGGTAAATTGTTCCCATTTCTTTTGATATATAAGCCTAAAATATTTCAATCATATCCTTAGCTAACCATTCTAATTCGCATCAAACTAGAGTTTCTGCAATTGGACAATGTATAAATATTACCATAACTCTGTTGCACGAAGCCTAGGGTAAGCATTTATTTTGAAGTTATAAATTTGCTGTAATCATAATAATTATCTATTTATTAATGTGGTCCTTTTATTAAGGTGCGTTAACCGCTTTAGCGTGCGCTAAAGATTAGCACGTGCTAAATGCTAAGATGCCCATAGGAATATAATGGATGTTTTAGCATTTAGCATTCTAGTTATCTTGGGACCCTAGAAAATTACTACATGGACCCGTTTATTCTGATAAAGTCTCCAAATGGGAATGCTTTTGAGTTGTCAAGCTTCAAGTTTTATTAGGATTTTATATACCGCCTATCAAGGTTATCGAAGCGGTTTTACAGTCAGGTACTCAAGCATTTTCTCTATCTGTCCTGGTGGGCTCACAATCTATCTAACGTACCTGGGGGCTATAGGAAGATTAAATGACTTGCCCAGGATCACAAGGAGAAGCACGGGGTTTGAACCCACAACCCCAGGGTGCTGAAGCTGTAGCTTCAACCACTGCGCCACACACTCCTGCGCCACATACACACTGGTTTTCCTGGTTTTCCTTGTTTGTCAATGTCATTACAGATTAGGAAGGTAAATTTTCTAATATATCTAATCTAATCTAAGCCTTAGATTTATATACCATCTCATCTCTTGAAGTAGGGGCTCGACTCGGTTTACATAAGACTTCAATAAACAGGGAATCAGTTGAACTAACAAATGAATTATTAAACAAAAGGCAACACTCCTTCGTACCATTTCCCCAAAACTGTTGAAATAACATATATTCCTAATTTATAAAATAGGGAAGTGGAGGAGCATTTTTGATGGAACATCTAAATCGGATTTTGAATGTTTTGGGATAGATGTCCAGAAATCCAGTGGAGAAAATGTCTACTTTTTTTTTTTTTAATGACCTATCTAGATCAGTGGTTCCCAACCCTGTCCTGGAGGACCATCAGGCCAATCGGGTTTTCAGGATAGCCCTAATGAATATGCACGAGAGAGATTTGCATATAATGGAAGTGACAGGCATGCAAATCTCCTCCATGCATATTCATTAGGGCTATCCTGAAAACCCGATTGGCCTGGTGGTCCTCCAGGACAGGGTTGGGAACCACTGATCTAGATGCTTTGGCCCTTAGGGCTCCCTTTATTAAGGTGCGCTAGCATTTTTAGCGCATGCAGCATGTTAGCGAGTGCTAACCCCACGCTACGCAGCTAGAACTAATGCCAGCTCAATGCTGGCATTAGCGTTTAGCGCGTGCGGCATTATAGTGCGTGCTATTCCACGCGTTAATGCCCTAACACAGCTTAATTAAAGGAGCCCTTAGTGTGTATCTTTTTTGTCCATTTTCAAATACGAACATGGCCAAATTAAAAACACATAAAAACAAGCCATTGGTAAGTCCAAGCAGCCAGAATTCTTAGCAAACTGACCACATATACAACTGGGCAGAGCAGAAGAGCTCTCTAGGAAGTACTGCAATGAGCATCACATTAGGCACACATGTCATTATAACTTGCTTATATTACATAAGAACATAAAAATTGCCATACTGGGACAGACCGAAGGTCCATCAAGCCCAGTATGGCAATCTTTTTTGTTTATTTATTTATGCATTTCAAATCAAACATACAAGAATCCACTTGTTACATCAAATCAGGATATTCAATATCACATAACAGTACAGAAACATTCATTTTACACGTATCTTTTTAAACTCCTCCTTAGACCACAATTACGGGTATCCTGTTTCCAACAGTAGCCAACCCAGGTCCCAAGTACCTGGCAAAAACCCAAATAGTAGCAACATTCCAGAGCTCAGATTGTGATGTCATAATGCCTCATTCCACCAGTGCCTAAGAACCAACCTCCTCAGTGATGTCACAATGACTTGACTGTCATATTCTTGTCTCACATAAGAACATACGAATTGCCCTACTGGAACAGACCAAAGTTCCACCAAGCACAGTATCCTGTTTCCAACAGTGGCCAACCCAGGTCCCAAGTACCTAGCTAGATCCCAAGTAGTAAAACAGCTTTTATGCTGCTTATCCTAAGAATAAGCAGTGGATTTCCCCAAGCCATCTCAATAATGGCCTATGGACTTTTATTGTATATTGAAAAGTTGTTGCATTACTCAGTAGTATGCACAAAGTCCAGAAGCCCACAATGATTCTTGATTATAATACTTCAAAAAGTGGATTCAACACAGATGATCAGATGCTGAAGATGTACTACAGGCAATATTTTACAACATGATTGATTTCAGTGCCCTGAATGCCTTTATCATTTGGGTTGCCCTAAATCTGGAATGGCAAGCAAAGACAAAGCACAAGAAAAGACTTTCTTCTGCACCTGGGCAAAGAAATAGTGAAATTGACCACCGTATCAGAAGTTCCTATACAAATGATGGTGGCAGATCATCAGTCAAGGAAGTGTACTTGCTTTTTGCTCTGCTCATAGCAGAAAGAGAAGTGCAACACTTCTTGCAGAAAATGTGAATGTCCTGCATGCAGAGCTCACTCACTGCAAAGGCATGCATGCATCAGTTACATCCAGTGATTAATCAATATACAATTATTTTTTCTAGTGCAATAGATGCAGGTTTTACAGAGTTCTAATGTACAATACATAAGCCTCATTATTGGGCATTTTTCCAGTTTTACATTAATGAATTTTAAATGTACAAACTGTAACTATTTCAAAGTTTTTAATAATTATGAGTACATAATTTAACATTATTTTGAGTACGTTGATTCAAATAAGTGCAATAAATACAATAAATCTTTTTTACATAGGTCTTTGTGCTGTTTAATGCGTAAGTTATCTTTTATTGCATAGGATACACATTATTGGAAAATTTACCCCCGGAGTCTGTCATAGGGGAGAACACCCTCCAGGGATTCAAGAGAAAGTTAGACAAGTTTCTGCCAGAACGTACACAGGTAGGGCTAGTCTCAGTTAGGGTGCTGGTCTTTGACCTAAGAGCCGCCTCGTGAGTGGACTTCTGGGCACGATGGACCACTGTTCTGACCCAGCAGCGGCAATTCTTATGTTCTTATATTTGTTAGCTCAGGAGTGTCTTCTAATTAATCCCATGTGCTGTACTTCTCCAACACTCTTTCCAGTTGTCTGAAGTATTCTTGCCTTCGTGTTAATCTTGCTTAACCTGTCTGCTTTTTAAATGTGATTGCCGCCGCTTTTATCAGATCAAAATGGCCATAATCATTAGCATGTGCTAACACTGTTAGTGCCCATTGATGAATTCCCTCCCCCCCCTAAATAGCGGAAACTGATCAGTCTAAAATCATTTGCAGATATTCTGTTGTACACCTTCCATTTCTGCATGCCATATTTTGTTTTCCATAAAAATAAACTGAAATAAACTTAAATTTACAAGTTCAATTATGGGGTGGGAGGGAGGGTATTTTTATTATTACATGTTGTATAAGAATTGATTATATGATAGATAAGAGTGGGGAGGGGGAGATAAGAAAATATTATATTATTATATTATTAAGTGATATATTTATGATTATTTGTATGGATATGTTATCACACTTATTATAAGTCTAAAAATGAATAAAGATTTTAAAAAAATAAAAATAAACTGAAATGATATTTACAGATAGCAATTTCAACAGGGCTCGTCACTGAAATATTAAACTCGATAGAATGGCAATAATAGTGGTTACTGAGGTGTCCAGAAAAATGAGAAAGATCCGCCCCGCAGAGCAAAGTACACACAGAAAAGGGGCAAATGAGATGTCAAAACAGTTCAAGAGGGAAAGCTTTATTGTTCAACAATATGAAATTATCTTCTTTAGAGGATACAAATAACCTTTTAATGAACATTGCATTAGGCATCAATGACAACTCATCTAAATTCCATAAAGATTCCTCTAACAGTTTCAACTCAACACAACAGGTCAGTGTGACATGCTCACCATTTCAGATAAGAGAAGAGTTAAAGTAAATCTGAGCAGTCTTTCCATTCCCTTTCAGTGCTGTCAGTGAGACAGAACCGGAACTCTCGACTGTCCCATTTCAAGCAGGAAGGGTTAAGCTGCTACCGAGAGCTGGTGCCACTGCATAACAACAGAACAAAGGTGGAATTGTCCCAATCAGAATGGTGCACAAAAAAAGTGTCTTTCAATTCATCTGATAAATCCAAATGTCTTCATTCATCCAAAATTCATAAAATGACTCTGCGACCGCACGATAACGACACCTTTTGCAGAATCTAGCCCTTACTGTTTTAGATGCCTTAAGGATCTTACATTACAGGTATAATTTTATGTAACATATATAACTCTACATACCATGCCTGATTCTATGTATAATTCTAGGTAGCGATATGCTGCTTATAACCTGCCTAGAACTGCAATTTGGAAGGATTCAGCAGGATATAAGATTGTATATAACCAGTGGTATAGAGAGGGTGAGAGGCACCCGGGGAAGTGGTGCCCCTCCCCCACCATCTTCTCTGCCTCCACCCCAATCCGCTCTTTACCCGCCCCCTCCTGCCACACGCGCGTACCCCTTCCCTTCCCCCTTATCTCTTTAATGTTCCTGGCGCGAGCAGCAACTCCAACCTGCTACTTATGCCAGCATCAGCTCTTCCTCTGATATCACTTCCTAGGTGCGGGTCCAGGAAGTTACATCAGAGAAAGAGCCGACGCTGGTGCGAGCAGCAGGTTGGGATGACTGCTCACGCTGGAACATTAAAGAGGTACAGGAGAAGGGAAGGGACATGCACACACGGTAGTGGGGGGAGGGGCGGAAAGGAGGACAGGTGCCGATGCCCCCACCAAGATGGCACCCAGGGCGGATTACCTCCCCACCCACTGCGCATAACATAACATAGTATAACTTCTATTGTTTTCTTTTCAGATCTCATACCACAGATATTCTAATGTTAGTGCAATGTTTTTTTTTAAAAACTCTAAAAAAAAAAAAAGGACTTAATATGTGTAAGCAGTAAATAGGATAGATATCCTATTTAAATATATTCAATCATTGAATAGATATTTTAGTGCCCTGCCCAGCAAGCATAATTTGCAGCAATCGAATCAATAAAACATGACGTATCTCCATATATTCTATGTCTATATCTTCATTTATATTTTATTGATTGTATTTGTACACTGCTTTATTTGCTATGCATAGAGCAATATATCAAATGAATAAATGGACTGGAAAAGGAAATTGTTTGCTAAAGCAGGCTCATAATCTATTAGAAGTCATAAAAATAGTAAAACTACATTAATCAATGAACATGGATAAAGTATAGTTTCACATTCTGAGAAAGAATGGCTTAAAATAAGCATGCGTGGGCTGCCATGTTTAATGGCAAGGGGATTCTGTGCTATCTATCTGCAAAATTTGCAGCATAATGCTTTTTTGTACATCATTTACCTGCTTGCTTGAAATCTAAGGAGGACTTTTAGTACAGATTAACACAAACTTCCATAATGCAAATTGTACCTGATAAAAAAAAGAAAATACACACTGCCCTGAACTTCTCCAAGATGAGGCAGTATATCAAATGCCAATAAACCTAAAACAAATTGCTAAGGGCTCTGCTGCACAGAAAATGTGTTAATCAGGAGTAAATAAAAAAAAAAAAAAGAGCAAACAACCAAGAGCTCCTTTTGCTAAACGGTGCCAGAGGTTTTTATTGTGGGCTGGCAAGGTAAACGCTCTGAAGCATGTAGAATTCCTATGAGCATCGGAGCATTTACCTTGCCGGCCCATGGTAGAAATCTCTAGCGCTGTTTAGCAAAAATCCAGCGTAAATTAGCAGGTAAGAAATATTTTATGAAATGAGAACTGTTAGTGATTAGTAGATGATATATGAATACATTAAAATAAATGACTCACATAGGATCCATTTTGCAAAGCTGTGGCAAAAAGTGGCCTTAGCACACAGTACATCCTTAGGCGAGTCTTTCCCATGTGCTAAGGCTGGAAAATGGCCAATTGGCCATTTCCCTAATTAATGCTCATGCACTACTTGTGGTTGCATTCTGTCTTTAACAATTAGTGCAGTGAATTGCAAAACTGTGCATGGCACAGTAGTGTGCTGCAGCGAGATTCTGGGTGTGCCGTGAGAGACGCCCTGTTTGCGAGTCAGCTGGTGTATCTCCTCCTCTCCACTCCCCCACCCCCCCACCCAACATAGTAATTTCAGGGTTAGCAGATAGAGGGATTTCCAAAAACCTAACAGTTTGTCCAGGTTTTGGAAGTCCCATTCTGAAAGGCCTCCACATATGTGTGAACATTGATGTGATGATGTCACATAGAAACATGAAGGCAAATAAAGGCCAAATGGCCCATTCAATCTGCCCATCCACTGCATCCATTATCTCTTCCTCTTTCTAAGAGATCCCATGTGCCTGTCTCATACTTTCTTGAATTCAGACACAGTCTCTGTCTCCACCACCTCTACCGGGAGACTGTTCTACCACCTACCATCTACCACCCTTTCTGTAAAAAAGTATTTCCTTAGATTACTCCTGAGAGCACCAGCCCAGGCTAGTGCATGGAAATGGAATAGGAGGAGAAAGATGTGCTGCACCTCAAAACCAAAGCAAGTGGGAAGGATCCAGGGGAGAAGTACTCGGGCTTCCCAGAAGGTATGGAAGTAAATTGAAACAATGTTCGTATTTGTAATTTGTCTATTTAATGTTCAAATTTTGCCCCCCCTACAAAAATTTATTTTAACCTTTTATTTTTAGCATTGTAAACTGGCCAGGTGCACATCGATGGTCGATATATTAAAATTAATTAAACTTGAAACTTGAATTTCTAGGTGTGAAGAATTAAATGAATAGAAAGATTTGTAAGTGTAACCTGACTGGGACCTAGGTCTATATGGAGAGGACAAACCTGCAAACATTTTCAGAGTTTTGAAGGGTTCCTCACGGGGTGGGTTAGGGGATCTAGAGCCCAGGCTTACACAGACTATCACCATTCCATACACTTCCTATGGCAAAGAAACAATAGGAAGTGAAAGTTTGCTGCCTGTGAAGGAAGTTAAGGACATTTGAGGCTTTGCCTCGAAAGCTGAGCAGACAAAATTTTGTTCTAAAGAAACACTTGGAAGCTCCTGGCCACTTGCTTCGGTTTTGAGGTGCAGCACATCTTTCTCCTCCTACTCTATTTCCATGCACTCGCCTGGGCTGGTGCTCTCACCTACACCTCCCCTCTTAGGCGATAGGAGATCTCTGTAAAACCTGGAAGTCAAATCTGGGGGAGCTCTGGATGAACATTTGTCAGGATGCTACAGGTGATGCTCCACCTAAGTGCTACCTGAGTCAGGTTTCTGAACTGTTCCTACCGGGAAGCTCAGGGGAGACAAGTTGTTGCAATTAGGGAAACTGTGCAAACTACATGAGCTGTTTTCTGCCCAGAGAGGGGAAAGGGTTGTGTGTTCCTGTCCCTGCAGGACTACTTAAAGGTGCAGGCTTCATTTTCCATACATTATACCCTGCAGACCTCTTTTCCCTTTCCTCCTCAAAATATGTACAGTGGGATTTTGGTGGGTTTTGGAAGGTTCATATAATCCACCATAAGTATAGTAGTTAGAGTGGGATATGGGCCCGAGTCCCCATCTCTACACTACACTGACCACTAGGCTACTCCAGGGACCTCTTAGCTGCTCTACTAGGACTGGCCATAACATCTGAAGCTATCATACAGGCAGGTATGTACTGTTTCATTCACATCATTTGGGGTGGAAAGGGGTCAGTGACCACTGGGGGAGCATGGGAGGTTCATGCTTTCATTCCTTGAGTGTTCATATTTTCAGTTTGGGCACCTTTTTGGCACTTATTTGCCATTAAAACAGGTCTAGTCTCAAACATCCAAATTATGGACATTTTCTAAAATGTTAGATTATTGCAGAAAAGCAGTATATAAAGTTGCTATCAAAGACCTGGTTTTCTCTGCTTTTCTTTGGGACCCTTGGTGCTTATGCAGAGATTGACATTCTCCTTTGTCTGACTGATTATTACAAAAAACAAACACCTAAATCATTACCCCACCCTAGTCCCGCCCAAACCACACCTCCAACATACCCCCTTGATTTAGATACACTAAAGACAACCACTATAGAAATCCGTTTTGAAAAAAGTGAATTGGAAAGGTTTATGAGAAAAACGTCCATTTGCCCCTTTATACCACGTTTGGATGTTTTTTGGTTTTGTTTTTTTTTAAAATGAGCCCCATTTTGTCCAGCAGCTGAGAGAAAAACAGAGTAGCACAAGCCTGAAAATGAATACTCAGAAGCTTACTATACCATACCAGCAATAAGTCCAAGAACTCAAACTGCACTAACCCTTCGTATGAAAAGTCAGTATTAAAAATGTTGTAGAACTCCAATACACCTCCAATTTAGAAAATAGAACAAGTCATACTGCTATAGCTTCCTACGCAGATCCTACATGTTAACATTATTTATCATCTTATTTACAACAGAATGAGAAACTATAAATTAGAAATAAATATACAGATTTTAAAAAATGGAAACACCCCAAAAGCTGACGCTGTGAAAAGTGGGCCACTGAAGAAAGAAACAGAAATATATTACAAGAAATCAACATTTTCAAAACTTACATTTTTCATACTCTAAAAATTGAACATAATTATTTTTAACCTTTAGTTGATCATTTCCCCCCTCCTTTTTACAAAACCTGAAAAGCGGTTTTTAGCACAGGCCAACACGCTGAATGCTCTGCGCTGCTCCCAATGCTCAAAGCAGCACAAAGCATTCAGAGCAATAGCTGGCACTAAAAAACGCTTTCGCGGTTTTGTAAAAGGGGAAATTTATTTTCTTTTTGGTTTATTCCTAGCCTCAGTTTTGCTTGTTGCTTTTCTCTTAAGTTTTTTATCCAGGATCTCCATTCTCAGTTTTGTTTGGGGATTTTTTTTTTTTCATAATTCATCCTGTCTTTTTTTCCCCCCTCCTTTCAATCTAACTCTGACATTGATCCTTTTTTCATTTGTTTTTCCATTTCTCTTATCATTTTATCTTCCTATAGTTAGATCTTATTTCTCTATCAACCCTTTCCAGTCCTCATTCTCCCTCCACTTCTTATGCATACCTTTCCAGTCCTCCCAGTTTGACCTGCATTTCTTATCCCTTTCTTCAGATTCCTATTTTCATTTTCAGCCATTTTCTAGTCCCCCATTTTCATCCTCTGTTTTTACCCCCCCCCCCCTTACCGGGGGGCATCTAGTCTCATCTACCTCTGTTTCTCATCTCCTCACCAAGCCCAGTTCCTTCCCCATCACTCATTCCTTCTACGCCTCTGGCTCCTTTCTTCTTTTTTACCACCTTACCCTGGTTCCCATTCCCTCTTTTACTTCCTCATATCTACCCTTCCTCACCTCCTTTAAAGACCCTTCCCCTTCTTTTTTTGTTTCTTACCCTCTCCACAGCCCTCTCGTCCTCTTTCTCCCATTTCCCTAGCATCCATTGCCTCTCTTTCTCTTCCATCCTTAGCATCCATTCTCTACCTCTTTCTGTACACCTCCTTCCTTAACGTGTAGCTCTTCTCCAAAATTAATTTATCTTAACAGTTCTCCTTCCTGTCGCCAGTGTCCTCTCCTCCGCTCCTCCTTGTCCATCTTCCACTACTGGTTTACCCTGCTTCACCCAGTACCTAGTTACAGTCCTGGTCTTCCTTCTTTCACCCCCTATATCAGCCTCCTTCCTCCATTGCCTCCTGACAGCATCTGACCCCTTTCTCCCAGCCATAGCTACTAGGTCAGCTCCTAACACCTTTCTCTGGGCCTCATCGTCAGAACCTTCACCCCAAATCATTTTTCCTTCACTCAACTTAACCTTCAGCTTGCAGCAGCTGCCAACCTTTAACCCACCGGCCTCAGCCAGAATCTATGCTACAAGGCACATAGTTGTGACAGCCATCTTGCTAACAAACATCTCTCTAACTCTGGTACACATTACTCTGGTCCAGCAAATACTGAAACTGTAGAGGTTTAGATGAGTGAGTTGTTCAAAGTTGTTAAATTTCAGGAGGATTGTAAAAAAATTACAAGAGAACAGTAGGAGATTGGGAATATGATTTTTAATGTGATGCATGTGGAAAGAGGAATCCGTACTATAGCTACCTGATGTGGGACAAATATACTATACCGAACACTAGAAACTGTAGCGACCTGGATGAAAAATCACAAACTGAAACTCAACCCAGACAAAACTAAATTCATCCTCCTCAAAAATGATAAAGTCCCAACCACAACCAACATAGAAATCAACTCAATCAACTACCCATTCAAACCACCATAGAAATACTAGGAATGACTATAGACAGATGCTGCACCATGCAACCGCAAATAAATAAAACAATCCAAAAATCCTTCACAGTCATGAGAAACCTAAGGCAAGTCCAAAAATTCTTTGAAAGAACACAATTCCAACTCATAGTATAATCCCTAATACTAGGTGTACTAGATTACTGCAACATCCTCTACCTCCCCTGCCTGCTGCAATGACCAAACAACTACAAACAATCCAAAATACAGCTCTGAGACTCATCTACTCATTGAGGAAACACAACCATATTACAGAAACATACATCAATACACACTGGCTACCAATCCAAGAAAGAATACTATTTAAATTCTACTGTATGCTATTTAAAACCTTAAATGGAGACAGCCCAACCTACCTGAACAACCGCCTCATCCAAACTACCTCAATCAGGCATAGAAAAACACATACCCCATTCACACATCCTTCAATCAAAGAAGTTAAACGGAATAAACTATATGATGGCCTCCTAGCCACCCAAACAGCAAAACTAGATAACCAGATTTCCAATTTACTGATAACTACCCCAGACTACAAGATATTCAGAAAATAAATAAAAACTATACTCTTCAAGAAATTGCTGAAACAGCTGTAACATCACAAATACCCTCCTCCCTCCTTCTTCCTGCCACACAGATACTACCTGATCTACTCTTTACCTTCTCTAGAAGCGACCAATGATCTTCCATTGTAACCCTCCGTTTATAACTTTTGTAATCCGCCTTGAACCGCAAGATAATGGCCGAATAGAAATCTCTAATGTAATGTAATGTAATATTAGGGTCTCACTACCCAGGAAAAGGACCTAGGTGCACACTAATATCCTGCATGCGCACACTAATATCCTGCATGCGCTAAAAACGCTATTGCAGCTTAGTAAATGGAGCCCTAAGTTTCTTGGCCACGTTAAAAAAAAAAAGTCTACATTAAAAATGTCCAAAACCAAGCCCTTTGGACGTAGACAGGGTCACCATTTATACTACACTGATCACACAGACATGCCAGCCGAGCAGTGGGGCACCTTAGGAGGCACAGTTGTGAACTTCACATAAAGGGTGCCAGGTACATATCTCATCATAACGCTCATACATTATATGGTGAGCTCTCTAAAACTCTCCCAAAACCTACTGTACCCACTTGTATACCACCCCAATAGCTCTTATACCTGCAGGTGTCACCAATAACATAACATAACAGAAAACTTTATGAATCACAGATACCTCACAGTCCTATGCGATTTACAAAAGATAAAACCAGCACATTAACTGTTGAATTTAAAATCCAAGTTTTCATCTTCTAAAATGCATGTAAGAGATTGATAATGAAATGAACGGTCAAAATATAGACTTCCATTTGGCTACTTGGTAGAAAAGTAGATTGGTTACATTTTTTATGCTTGAATAGCTATATATAGGTACAGTGGATTTTGGATGGGTTTTGGTGGACTACATTTCCCCCGCAAATGTACTAGTTAGAGTGGCATATGGGCCTGGGTCCTCTTCTCTGGACTCCACTGCAATGACAACCATTCCTAGAACCTGCTTGCAGCTCTACTAGGGTTGGCCATAGTATCTGCAGCTGTCATAGAGACATAAGAACATAAGAATTGTCATACTGGGACAGACCTAAGGTCTGTCAAGCCCAGTATCCTGTTTCCAGCAGTGGCAAACCCATGTCCCAAGTACCTAGCAAGATCTCAAATAGTAAAACATATTTTATGCTTCTTATCCTAGGAATAAGCAGTGGATTTCCCCAAACAATCTTAATAATGCAGATATTTGTGTGTGTGTAGGAGAGAGGACAGAGTCAGTGACCATTGGGAGTGTGTGGGAGCAATATTTTCATCCCTTCAATGGTCATATAGCACTTTTTTGGCCCTTATTCATTTTAAAAACAGGTCTAGTTCAAAATGTCCAAATTTGTGCCCTGGACGTTTTGTAAAATGTTTGATTATTGCTGCAAAATATCCAAGTCCTAAACACACCTCTAACATGACCCCTTAAGATTTAAATGTACTGGAGAAAAAATGACTTGCAAGACATCTAAAAAGTCCATTTTGAAAATCGGCACTTGGATGTTTTGGCTATTAAATCATCCAAATGCCGGTTTATACTGTTTGTTGGACATTTTTTGGTTTTTGAAAATGAAACCCGTTAGCATTTTTGTAAATGCATCAAGTAGACATTAGTGTGCGATTTGGATCACATTAGGGCCTTCATAGAGAATTTTGAAAAGCTAAATTTTCAGATATTTGCAGAACGTGGTATACAGTATATATTGGTAAGACGAACACCAAAACTCCAACAGGACAAAAATATATATTGGTAACACAGATCTCCACAGGACGTGAGTTCCAGACTCTTGCAATCTGATAGTTGAAGGAGCTGCAGTGAGATTTTTTTTGTGTAATTTATACCTTTTATTAATGAAAATGATAGTCGACCAGCCTGAATTATGTTGTCCTACTGATCTGCCTAATTGTTGAATTTCTTCCAGTTGCACATTTTTTCCTTTTCCTTCTGACCATCACTTTGTCCTTCTCCTTTCTCTTTACTTACTTCTCCTCTTTCCATTCCTTTCTTTCTCCTTTCTCTTCACTTTTTGTTCTACTCTTTTCTTCTCTCCCACCATCCTCCTTCTCTTTGTCCTGTCTTCTCCCCATCTTTTACTCTCTTTTTCCTTCTTCCTACCATTTGCTCTCTCTTTCCCTCTCTTTCCTTCCTTTCTTCTACAGCAGTGCAGCATGCTAAAAAGCGCCAGTCTGCCCAGGTGAGTGCTATCAGGTGGGGTCCAAGGGCAGCTCTGTGCAGCAGCTCACATCCTGTATCACTGTTTACAAGGGAGGAGAGTGACTGTTGCTTCAAATCTTTAGGTAATATGCTCATTGTCCTGCCCTCCCTGCTACCCCAATGCTTTTTCCCCCATCTGGCGCTGTTCAATCATCAAGTAATGAGGTCTGGACTTCCAATCACCCTGTTGCTCGCTGTTCCTCCTCTTCTTATGAGTATGAGCCTATGTATATGTCTAAATTGTGCAAACTGTGATAAACAGATGGATAGACTCTCAAATAATAAGCTTAAAAATCCAGATTGTACAAAACACCACAGCTCACTTATCCCCCTCCCCTTTTATGAAGTCGTGTTAGGGGTTTTTTTTTATCGCTGGCCATGGCGGTAAAAGCTCAGACACTCATAGAATTCCTATGAGCATTGGAGCTTTTACCGCCGTGGCTGGCGATAAAAAACCCTAACGTGGCTTCATAAAAGAGGGGGTTAATATTTTATGCTCCTAAATATGATTGAGTCACACACACACCCTACATTTTGATAAAGCTACTGTACATTGGTTACCAGAAGAGGCTAGGATTCAGTTTAAGATCTGCACTTTAATCTTTAAAATTCTCTGTGTCAGCGCCTTGATATACAGTATGTGCAATCTGATACCTATAGTAAACAGTTTGCGAGACACCTTCCAGTTACATTTTCTTTCACCCTCAGGCACAAAACAAAACCGTAGTTTTCAACCCAATTTTACACCCTCTTCTATGAAACTGCGCTAACAGTTTTTAGCGCAGAGAGCCACGCTGAATGGCCTGCGCAGCTCCCGACGCTCAGTGAGTTCCTATGAGCGTCGGGAGTGGCGCGGGCCATTCAGCGCAGCTCCCCCTGCTAGAAACCGCTAGCGCGGTTTTGTAGAAGAGGTGGTTAGTTATCAAGCCACCCCACCTCCAATTTGGAATAGTCTTCCTTTGGAAATCAGACCTGCGAGGTTTCTTTTGGTTTAGAAAAATGTTTAAAAACTATCTTTTTAAAAAGTTCCTAAATGTCTGAGAATACAGACGCACTGTATATACTTTTCTGAACTTTTTGATAAGCTTATCTAATAATTACACACCGAGCATTGTTAGTCTCTAGATATTGATGGTCCTCTTATTCACCAAAAATCCTGCAGGATATTTAAGGAATAAAAGAATAAATGTAATGTAATGACAACAGGTGCTATCACTTAGGATAAAAACTTATACTGAAAAACCTTGCACTGTAACTATGGCAAATTGTAACCTATAAACTGTATATTATGTATATTGGTATTACATCCCTGGAAAGATTAACCCCTTTTACCATTAAAAGCACAGACTCAGGGCTGAGGCTTACACATACAGAATGCTGCTGAGTATCCCAGTAGTCAGACATGTCACTCAGAGCAGCACTTGTATTCACCCCCTTTGTAGGGGGGGAGGGGCAGAGATTGTTTACCTGCAAATAACAACAAAGGGCCAGAAAAGAACTAGGGAAATGAGGAAATATAATTTTTTTTTCCCCTAAAACTTGCTTAGCTTATATATATATTGCTGACCATCAGATTTACAGTTCTATATTTTTTTTACCTAACTCGGACAACCCCTTTAAGGTTTTTTTTTGGCATTTTATATCTTAATTGCACTTATGTGAATTAATTAATAGTAATTTGGACTTTAAATTTGGTTAAAACCCATAATATAAAAAAAATGATAAATTTGAAGACAATTTTGCATTTTGTGGCAAATCATGATGTCTAGAGGAGTTTTTTCAATATTTTATTTGTTTTCAGCACACCAAAATACATAGAAATTAGATGAAAATAATCAAACAGCTTTTTAATCGCAGACCTGTGAATCTGTGCTTCCATTCAGCCTCTGAGATCCTCACTACTGATCACTCTCTATCTGCTCAGTCAACCTTCCATCCACTCATTTACTTTCTCGGCCTTACTATCCACTCATAACTTTTGCACTAACTCATTCGCTTTGCTCCCACCAACATTCTTCACCACCCCATGCACTGACTCCCTCCTTTATTCCATACCGCTCATTTCTATGCCGTACAATACCTGTGGAGATTTTTTTTTTTCCAACCAAATGCATATGGTTTTGAAAATGCAAGACTGCACATGAAGAGCCCTATGAAAATGCAGGTAAAAGCAAACCTGCATATGAGGCGGGGAATTCTCAAACACATCTTGCACCTGAATAAATTAGATTTTGAAATCTGACTTTATTGTGTGTATATCCATTTCTGCCCAAACAGTTTAAAATGATTTCCTTTTGAGTTGCTAACCCATTTGTGTGCCTTTTGTAACTGAAATGAAATTATTCTTAAACTCATTCGAGGGAAAGTTAAATTTCTATACTACATATGGTGACCATCTTTCAGAAAACATTGAGATTATGTGAATTAGGTTGTTATGGATTAAAACATTATTGATTATCCTGTGGAATTCTGTAGGGTTTTCATGGAAAAAGCCAAGTATTTGTATTATACAGAAAATAACAGCTAGCAGAGTTTGATTTATTGTAGTAAAGTAGCTGCTGCTAAGATATTAATAAACATACACCAGCTGAAAGTACATACTGCTGAGCCTTAAAGGTCAACAAAACCAAGATATGCTGTATATACATTCAGAGAGAAAAAGAGAGAAAGAGAATGCAGAAATAGAACTAAATCCAACAAAGGGTCATGGTTATGGGCCATGGGTTATGGATTTGATATACCGCCTTTCTGTGGTACAACCAAGGAGGTTTTACATTTTTATTACATGGAGGTACTTCTCTGTCCCTGAGAGAGGTTCAAAGATTTGCTGCTCATTGAAAGAAAAAGATGTGAAGCTGGCTCTCTAAAACAAAGACAAGGAAAGAAATTTAGTTAGCTTATATGGGTCAAGAACTAAGCTACAGAATGTAAATAAGAGTATGCTTTTGTTATGGTTTGACCATGTTGTAATTGCTTCTTTCTGCTTTGCATGAGTCCAATTATTAATTGCAAGAATTTCATTCACTGAAGAGCACTGTCATGCTCCTAGAAATAACTCATTTTCATACTCTTTCTGTGGTTCTCAACCCTGTTCTGGATACCTATTCTAGCAGTCTGGTTTTCAGGTTATTCACAATGGATATGAATGAGACAGATCCATATAAGCTGGTTCTCCAATACAGTGGAACCTCGGTTTGCGAGTAATGCGATTTGCGAGTGTTTTGCAAGACGAGCAAAACACTCAGCAAACTTTGGTCTCGCAAACCAAGCACCGCCCTGATAAACGAGCACTTACAGCTGCAGGAAGCGCCGCTTTAGGGGGATTCCTCTTCCGTCCGCCGGTCAGCCTTCCACGCCAGGTGCCTTCCACATGTTGGAGAGCCTCTGTCTTAGCCCACGCAGTTGAGTGCCGTCCCACGTGCACGTTGCATATGATCACGCACATCAATCATCGACATTGTGCGTGATCATATGCAATGTGCAGGTGGGACGGCACTCGGCTGCGTGGGCTCTCATAGGCTCTCCAATATGTGGAAGGCACCTGGCATGGAAGGCTGACCGGCGGACGGAAGAGGCATCCCCCCGAAGCGGCACTGCATGGGCTCAGGGGTTCTCCAGTGGCTGGCAGACGGAGGAGGTGTTTCCTTGAGGCGGCACTGCAGCACCCGGCACCCGACAGGTACACACCCCTGGGCCACCCCTCGCCACTTCCTTGGCACCTTTTGGGTTGTGGAACGAATTGTCAGCGTTGCCATTATGGCCTATGGGGAAAGTTGCTTTGATATATGAGTACTTTGGATTATGAGCATGCTTTTGGAAAGAATTATGCTCATAAACCAAGGTACCAAGTATATTCAAATACAATATACCATATATTCTCGAATATAGGATGAGATTTTTGGGCCAAAAAAATGGCCCCAAAATAGGGGTCTTGTCCTAAATTCGGGTCATCAACCCAACACCCTCCTGTGTGATACAGCACGTCGGGACAGGAGGGATGCCTCCTGTCTCCCATCTTGGCTGACTAACTTTTGTTTTAAACACACACACACATACACAGCCCCGCGCTTACCTTTTGTGCCATGTTTAATCCCTGGTGGTCCAGCGGTATACGGGGCAAGAATAATCTTTCCGCGTCCTGCCCCATGCTGAGCCTCTCGGTCCCTGGTTCCCTTTTCACAGCCAGTGGCACACCCGACAGGGCCAAGCTTTTCATGCTTCCTGCTCGGCCCCGCGCTGCTCTCTGAATGGCCGCCACAAGTTTTCATCCCTGTCGGGTGCACTGCTGGCTGCGAAAAGGGAACCAGTGACCGAGAAGCTCAGCATGGGGCACGGCATGGAAAGATCACTCCTGCCCTGTACACCGCTGGACCACCAGGGATTAAAAATGGTGCAAAAGGTAAGCGCGCGGGGGGGGGGGGGGTAAAAAAAGTTGACTGGGATGGGCGACAGGAAGCATCCCTCCTGTCCCAGCCTACCATTAGACCACCAGAGAGGGTACAGGGTAGGAAGATGAGGCAGGGTGGAAAGCCTGGCATGGAGTGAGGGGGGCTGGGTACAGAGCCTGGGAGGGCAGGGAGGGAAAAAGGCTGGGTGCAGAGTCTGGCAGGGGAGGGCGTAAGGGAGGGGACACTGGGTGCAGATCCTGGCAGGGCAGGGCACTTGAAGATTAAGCCCCCATCTTATATTCGAGTCAACCATTTTTCCTCCTTTTTGGAGGATAAAATGGGGGTTTCGACTTATATTCGGATCAACTTATTTTTGATATACGGTATATCATACAAATTCATTACGGACATCCTGAGAACCAGATGATAAAGGACTATCTTAAAGACTTGCTTAAAATATTCTGATCAATGTGTTTGATTCAAATCCAAAACTTTGAAAAATCTACAATACAACAAAAATCACTCCAAATTATATGTAGTGCTAAATTCACGACATGTCGCCTAATTTTAGGTACTGCACACTAAGCAAAAAAATCAATATTAGCAATTACATAAGTCATTAGTCCTGTGCCAACATTTAGATGTAGTCACTTACACCATGTGAATGGCTGGTATAAATGTTGATGACTAAATGTTTGGCATACTCGAGACCCACCCTTGCAGTTACTCACTAGAGATTGAGCACTAAGGGCCTGATTCTATGTTGGCGCCTAACTGTAGTCAGACTTTATGGAAAATGGGGATAAGTTTATAGAAAATGAAATAATAATAATAATTTTATTCTTATATACCACCAAAGCCGTGGTAGTTCGAGGCAGTTTACAACAAAGAAGGGCTGGACACTCAGCGAATATAGGTACAATGTAAAGTCATCAAAATACAGGTGAGTAGGATACAGAGATAAGGCTTGAGAGATCTTGGGAAACAATTCAGTTAGAGTTGAAGAGATAAGGCTTAAGAGATCTTAGGTTACAAATCGGTTAAACAAGTTTGTTTTTACTAATTTTCTGAAACTTAGGTAGGAAAAGAAGTGCGTGATAATATTATACAGCCAGTCATTCAGTTGACCTGCTTGGAAGGCAAGTGTTCTGTTCAGGTATCTTTTGTAACGGCAGGTTGAACAGAATAAGTGCACTTATGCATTTAGGGGCTGATTCTATAAAGGGTGCCCAAAAGTCAGTACCTCTTAGGTGCCTATCTTAGCCCCCCCTTCCCCGTCCCTTTTACAATACCATAATAGCGGGTTTTAGCGTAGGCCGGTACACTGAATGCTCTGCGCTGCACCCGACACTCATAGGAACTCTATGAGCATCAGGAACAGTGCAGAGCATTCACCATGGCGGCCTGCACTAAAAATCACTATTGCGGTTTTGTAAAACAGGGGGTGGCGTTAATAGTCAAAATACCCTTAATAGCCTCAATAATTGAAGAAAGCATAATAATTGGGTGATAGGCGCCTATCCAATTCTATAAAAGATAGGTGCCTGTCGCATGGCTCTGAGCAGCACCTAATGCCTAAGTTGGCATTTCTATGGGTGGAGCATGATTTAGGCGCTGAGAAGCACGATTCTCCACAAACTTAAGTTCCTGAAATGTAGGCCATTGAAACCCTGCCTACATATCAGGCGCCTAAGTTTTTACATAGGCACCGCTAGCCACAATTCTGTAAATGGCACCTAAGTATGACTGACATGTAGCCAGCGCCATTTTTCTAGACGGCGTCCAATTTAGGCGCCATTTATAGAATCAGCCCCTTAATTGCAAATGAGTGCCAACAGCAACTGAATAAATATTGAGCTTGAAGTGGTCAGAATTTTTGGCTGCAACATTAAGAAGGGGGATAAATCCTTCTTCAGGTATATTAGTGACAGAAAAAGAAACACAGATGGGATAGTACGCCTTAGGAAACCAGACGGGAATTATGTAGAATCAGATTCCGATAAAGCCAAACTACTAAATGAATACTTCTGCTCAGTCTTTACCTGCGAGGCGCTGGGGTCCGGTCCACAGTTGCAGACAAGGGAAAGCTCGGAAGACCAGTTTCAGAATTTAGAGTTTACGCCCAGCAATTATCTGTGAATTATCAAGACTCAAAGTGAACAAAGCCATGGGACCAGACAATCTACACCCCAGGGTGCTTAGAGAGTTGAATGATGTCCTGGCGGAACCGTTATCCGCGCTCTTCAATTTTTCCCTAAGTACAGGAAGGATCCCGTCGGACTGGAAGACAGCTAATGTCATTCCACTCCACAAAAAGAGATGCAGGACAGAGGCTGTGAATTACAGACCAGTGAGTCTCACATCAATAGTGAATAAACTCATGGAAACACTAATTAAACATAAATTAATTAATCCTGAACAAGAAGAATCTACGTGATCCCCATCAACATGGATTTACAAAGGGAAGGTCCTGCCAATCCAATCTAATCAGCTTCTTTGACTGGGTAACAAGAAAGCTGGATATGGGGGAGTCCCTGGACGTCATGTACCTAGATTTTAGTAAAGCTTTCGATAGCGTCCCACACCGCAGGTTATTGAGCAAGATGAGCTCAATGGGATTAGGAGAAACATTAAATGCATGGGTCAAAGACTGGCTAGGTGGTAGACTTCAGAGGGTGGTGGTCAACGATACCTTATCAGAAACGTCGAGGGTGATCAGTGGAGTGCCACAGGGCTCGGTACTGGGCCCGATCCTATTTAACATATTCGTAAGAGACCTAACTCAGGGGCTTCAGGGCAAAATAACATTATTCGCCGATGACGCCAAACTATGCAACATAGTAGGCTAAAGCACATTGCCCGACAGTATGATGCAGGACCTACTCTTACTGGAACATTGGTCCTCAACTTGGCAACTAAGCTTCAATGCCAAAAAGTGCAAGGTCATGCACCTTGGCAGCAGAAATCCATGCAGAATTTACACCCTAAATGGCGAGACCTTAGCTAGGACTGCAGCAGAACGAGACTTAGGGGTGATCATTAGTGAAGACATGAAAACGGTCAATCAAGTGGAGAAAGCTTCATCCAAGGCTAGACAAATGATGGGTTGTATCTGGAGAAGTTTCATCAGCCGGAAGCCCGAAGTCATAATGCCGTTGTACAGATCCATGGTGAGACCTCATCTGGAATATTGTGTACAATTCTGGAGGCCACTTTACCTAAAAGATGTGCTGAGAGTTGAATCGGTTCAGTGAATGGCCACTAGGGCGGTCTTGGGACTCAAGGATCTCCCGTACAAGGAAAGGCTGAATAAATTGCAGCTATACTCACTCGAGGAACGCAGAGAAAGAGGAGACATGATTGAGATGTTCAAATATATCACGGGCCGTATCGAGGTGGAAGATGATATCTTTTTCCTTAAAGGACCCATGGCCACAAGAGGGGCATCCGATGAAAATCAGGGGCGGAAAATTTCATGGCGACACCAGGAAATATTTCTTTACCGAAAGGGTGGTTGATCATTGGAATGATTTAGGTGATGCAGGTGATTTAGGCCAGCAGTGTGCCAGATTTCAAGAGAAAATAGGATAGGCATGTGGAATCTCTTGGGGGAAGAAGTTAGGGGGTGGTCATTAGTGTGGGCAGACTTGGTGGGCCATGGCCCTTTTCTGCTGTCATTTTCTATGTTTCTATCCCCAGATATTTAATGCACCTTATTAAATGTCCAAGTATATACTGCAGGCTAACACTTATGTGGATAAGTTCATGCTTGCCTTACCATTTTTGCCAAGTTGTGTAATGCTATGTTAAAGCCATGCTTTGTAATACTATCAGGGGTGTCTACTCTTTGCTATCATCCGCAAAGAGGCAAATCTTAGCAGACAGCAATATTGTTTACAAAAATGTAAAATAACCCCTACGTGTTGGGCCCTATCTGAACATCCCACAAGGAAAACCGTTCCAGATGGAAACAGCCCAGAAACGCTCACACAGTCATTTCATCCCTCAGCTCTGGAACCAGCTTCCAGATCCGATAAGATCTCAGAACTCACTAATGGCATTCTGAAGAGCAGTGAAAGCCTCCTTTTCAGCTAAACAGACTCCGACAGACTGCCTCTCCCTTTCTCTTCCCTTCTCTGAGCCCCTTAGTCTCTGTGAATTTTCAACACTTTTCCCCCTATGTACCTACTCCCCATTGACCAGTCATGACTCTCATTTCTGTAAAATGTCTGCATTGTGAATGTTCTTATGTAACCCATTCTAAGCTTTGGGGAGGATGGGCTAGAAATCGAAATCAATAAATAAACAAACTAAATATTGGGGTCTTTGACAGCACCCAGAAACTATCTGGCTAGGGCCAATATTCAGTTCAAAACCCACATAGTTAACCAGGTTATTTATGCAGTGGTGTACTAAGGGGGGGTACCACCCTGAGAGCAGTCTTCATAGGGGCACCTCTCCTCCATTCCGTCCCACGCTCCTTCCCACCCCTCTCCCGCCATGTATATGCCTTCACTCCCCCTCCCTCCCACCATACCACTAGCTCTTTGCCAGCACAAGCAACAGCTATGACATGCGACCATGAAGCGACATCAGAGGGAGAGCTGAGGCCGTCACGGGCAGCAAGTTAGAGATGCTGCTCGTGCCCAGGAAGTTAACGAGGTATAGGGAAAGGGATGGGGGGGTGTGGCAAGGTGGGGGGCAGAGAAGAGGGTGGGGGGGGGTCACCACCACCCCAGGCACCTTTCACCTTTGCTACGCCTCTATATTTATGCAGTTTAGTTTGCTCAGTTAGCTAAGTGGACACCGACATTAATTGCTGCCGGTGCCTGCATAACTCTGGGTTCCACTTCTGGAGAGCTCTGGTACTAATTGGGAAGTGCAATGGCAATGAGAATGGGTATTTTGCAGCACAATCCAATTAAGTGCCACTAGATACTTGCTACAGACCCTCTCATTGTGATTTAAATAAGTAGGAGCCTCTCCTGCCCAATTAATATTGATTCCTAAATTTACAAAGGAAAAAAAAAAGGAAATGATTTGCAGAGCTAATAATGTAAGTTGAGGATAGTACTTATCATACTTTGCCTTTAGGCTGTTCCCTTATGGGTTTGTTTGTTGTTGTTTTTTGGGGGGAGGTTGCACTGTTGCAACTTTTTTATTAATTTCTTTAAGAACATCATACTATAATGCATGAAAGAAAATAACATTAACAATAATCCCATAAAAACACTTATAATCTTTACATGAAACAAGAATAAAGAAACACCCTTCCCATTCCATCCCTCCCTATTTCTGGATGTGTATTAAGTTTCCAAACTGACAGGGACGTATACATAAATTATTTTAAAGATCTTTTACATAAATTTCCAATGGACCCCAAGTCTCCTTAAATTTCCTGGAATCATCTTTTTCTTCTGCTAATATTTTCTTATACCGGTAATATGTTTAAAAGATTTGATTTTATTTTTTAAAATTTCTGTGTGCTTTTTATACAAGTGGACGCTCAGCAACGGGTCAAGGACATACTATCAAACTATTAGCTAAGCATGAAATTTCACTTCTGTCAATATTCTCTTACCTTTACAACAAAGAAATGCACCCAATTATCTTTGCTGTGATCTTCACTGCATACATTCAGGTCTCTTCTCTCTTCCGTGCACTTCCTCTAGCATACCGTTTTACGAATCAAAAATAGATCATATTCCTTTGTATGACCTTCATTTGTACTTCACAGTAGGAATAAATGGTTAATCTCTCAAGGGAGCATGACTACTATTTGTTATGGCCTTTATAGCTCAATAGTATGGCTGGACTAAAAACAGGTTGATATCAAATTAGGAAAAAACCACTTAGAGGGAAACACCAGCTGTGCGCTTGTGATAAATTCTATTATTTTTTTTTTTACCTTATGAATTTCTACCTAGTTATAGTTAGTTCACAGCATTAGGCACCATATGGACAGCAGCAGAAAAGTAACATGCACATACCCTACCATTTTAAGAAATAGAAGCCCCCACCCGCACCCCCTCTTCTGGAAACCATCCTAATTGGGTATTATGATAAGGGATTTATGAATCTTGAAAGCTTTGGCTTCAGCCTTTAATTTTTGATTACAAATTGCATAAAATATTACTGTGCAAGAAAAGTAAATAGCGTACACGCACTTGAATAATAAAAGGAATGGTTTCTAATTATGTATATTTTCCTATGAATATTTCCATGGACCTGATTTTATTAAATTACACAGAGCAGAAACTAGTGCTTCATTGATTCAAGGTTTAAAACAAAGGCTTCCTACTTCCAAAATATATGTTGGAACAGGAAGAATCATGTCATTATTCAAAAGATTTGTCCAGCTCTTCCTCAGTGATAGCCAGGCAGATCGTTTGGGTTTACATTATTATCCACTGTTGCCCACATGAAAAGGAAGTGGGGCCGGATTCATTTCTGAAGCATAATAAAAAAACCCTTTTTTTCAAAACCATAGTGAGGTTTTTAGCGCCGGCTGCGGCGGTAACAGCTTTGATTAAGAAATGTGCTCATGCTACCTTGTGCTACCTCTTTTACCCTACCTTTTGTTCTTTCCCTTTATTCTTACGAAACCCGAAATTGTAACTTTTACTTTTCCCTTACCCCTCAAGTAAGTTTTAATTGTTTTTACGTTATGTTAATATAACTATTATGTTAAGTTTCTTATTTCTTTTTATTATATTATGTACATCGCTTAGAAATTGTAATAGGCGATCCATCAAAAGATTGAATAAACTTGAAACTTAAACTTGATGCTCATAGGAATTCTATGCAACCAAACCACAGACAACCATCCTCAAGTCACAACAATCACTCACCATGTAACCAACCACTCATACCCCTCATACAACCTTTATTGTACCTTGTCTTATTGTTGATCTTTCTCTAGTTATGATCCTTGACTGTTTTGTATTGTTTCTATTTGATTCCCTTTTGGTTATATGTTTCCTTTTGCAATTGCTAATAAATATAAATACATAGGAATTATATGAGAGGTATTATATGAGAGGTATTACTGCCAAGGCTGGCACTAAAAACCACACTATGGTTTTGTAAAGGGGTGGGGATTAGTGTACATATGTTAGCTGAGCCAGTGGAAATGCTATATTAAATATTTTAAGATATTCTTCTTCTCAATATAACAGTAGTAGTAGGATAAAGTGAGCTGGATAATTTTTTTCCAGATGTCCTAGCTTAGTATTGGATTTATGAATATAGATAACATAGTACCATAGTAACATAGTACTTGACAGCAGATAAAGACCCAAATGGTCCATCCAGTCTGTCCAACCTGATTCAATTTAAATTTTTTTTAAAAAAAATTTCTTCTTACCACAAAAGTCCAAGTCAGCCAGTCCCAAGCCAGCCCCATTCAGTTCCAAGTCAGCCAGTCCCAAGGCAGCCAGCACCAAGGCAGCCAGCCAGCCAGCCCCCAGCCAACCCCAAGCCAGCCAGTCTCAAGCCAGCCAGCCAGCCCCAAGGAAAAGGCAAAGGCAGGCACCCCCCATATATTTTTTCCCCATCCCGGCAGTCCAGCATGCTTTCTGCACTCCTGTCTCAGTTCCCCTGCTCTCTTCCAACAATGGCACCAGCACAGCAGTGCACGAGGCAGGCGCACACTTTTTGCATGCCTGCTTGGTAACCTCACTGCACTCCGAATGGCTGCCTGTCGCGGGCCATGAACTGACAGGCAGACATTCAGAGTGCAGTGAGGGACCAAGCAGGCATGCAAAAAGCATGTGCCTGCCTCGTGCACCACTCTGCCGCTGCCGGAAGAGAGCAGGGAACTGAGGAAGGAACACGGAATGTGCGCTGGACCGCCGGGATGGGGAGAAAAGGTACTGTTTGTTTGGTTTTTTTTAACATTCACTCCTTAAGACGCACCTTTATTTCTACCCCCTTTTGGGGGGGTGGAAAAAGTGCATCTCATGGAGCGAAAAATACAGTAGGTTGTCCAGGTTTGATGTGATTGTAGCATATTTTTTAGTGTCCAGATGATCCAACTAATATTGGAATTACCCATTGCATGTGGTCGGCGCATTTTATCATAGGATGACTCCATGATGTGATGGTGTGTTCTGAAGGGATATATGTTTTGCTGTTTGGATGCGTGTAGTAGGCTTTGGTTTATCTGGTGCTAATCAGTAGGCATATAATTTTTATAAGATACCAACTCATTTTAGTTATTTCACTGTAGAAGTTTGGGTGGGTGTTGTAGTTATATTTGAATGAACTCACATTCAGAGATTAGGGCCTTATAGCAGGTAAGCTTGGTTAAATTCTGTAATTGTCTCTGAGTTGGCTCATTTTCAGAGGTTAGTTCCATATAGTCTTTATGCGTGGTTAATTGCTATAATTGTGTCTGAGTGGGTGCCACAAGTGACATCAATTGAGAAGATATTGATAAGGGCAAGTTAGGGGTCACCCTGGGCAGTACTAGAAGGAGTCTGCAGGTAGAAAGTAAGGTTTCTTTTGTAGGGAAAGTGGAGGTGCTGAAAAGGTCACTTTGAGTTGGTAGAATAATTGTACTGTTGAAAACTGTAGGTTGGTCTCTATGTATAGGATAAGAGTGAGCTTGGATTGGAAGTAGGAGACTCAATTAGTGAAAATTTCCTTAGTCAGGAACAGCTGGAGGGTTGAGATTAATGCTTAATAGTATAAATGTAATGTGAGCCTGGGGTAGGTGGGATAAGGGGCAGAGTGGTAGGGTCTAGGCCACAGCAGAGCTGTGTATAGCCTGAGCTGTGAAAATCTTTGGAGTGTAGAAAACAATTACTAGATACAGAGGTGTACATTAATCTATTGAGGACCGCTGAGCAGGATGGACCTATGGTCTGCCTCAGCGGAGGCAACTTCTTATGTTCTTATGTTCTTAAGAGATATTCCCCAAAGAGAGAAAAGACTGAAATCAGATATAAGCTCTATGGACCTTTGAATGAGGGTTGCATGGAGGGGTTCAGCTAGAAAGAGCACTGGTTACAGGTTAAGTGATGAACCAAACTTAGAGTGAAATCCTGTCACAAACTGTGGAGACATAGGAAGGCAATTAGACAATTAGCAGAAAAAAACAGGTTTCCATTTAAAAGTTCCAAAAAAGCTTATGTAAGATTTTCAAATATATTTTCAGAATACAGGAAACAATTAAGAGAGAAGTGTACATTAATCTATTGAAGTAAGAGGTAAGAGATATTCCCTACAAAGAGAGAAAAGACTGAAATCAGATATAAGCTTTATGAATCTTTTCAATGTTTGAATGAGGGGTGTAGGGAGAGGCCCAGCTAGAAAGAGCACTAGTCACAGGTTAAGTGATGAACCAAACTTAGAGTAAAATTCTGTCACAGTCAGATAGAGATGTGTACATTCATCTATTGAGGTAAAGATATTCTCTACAAAGTTAGGTGCTCATTATTCAATTAATTTGCATGTGCCTCCTGGGTGCACAAATATGGGTGCCATATACAGAATCTAGGATTTAGGTTATAGAATACTAAAGAGGCAACAATGGGGATGACAGAAACATCAAAGCCCCAAGTAAACCAGCAGTGTTCTGACCCTAGATTTTATTGCTTAACTCTTGACTCAACACGAATTGTACTTTGGCTAGACAGCCTGCTTCAGAAGTCAATTGATCTTGCATCAAGAACTCAACGTTTCAAAAAATTAGGATGTGACTCTAAGCAATCATATTTTCTGCAAACAAAACTGGAATGCACCAAACATCCAACGTGCTGAGTCAAGAGTTAAGCAACAAAATTTATACTCAGAACACTTGGGGCTTTGTTGTTTCTGTAAGCCCCACTGTTATCTCCTTGGAAGAACATCCTGCAGTAGATGTGGCTTCTACTGTGGGTTTTTTTACAGGTTATAGGAAATATGGACATTTATGCGCTAAAGTGCCACATTTAGGTAGACATATTGTGGTGGTGCTGGGGTCTACCAACTGAACAGAAGATCCAATTTTGCCACAGGCACAAGAACCAGCGCTCGCTGGAATGGCCACAAGGAAATGGCTACTTGTGCTGCAAAAAGGACATAGTTCTCAGACCAAGCAAAGTTAACAGTTCACTGGATCTCCTTTACCAATTTATAGCGGTCCATTTCTTGGCATCTCTCATGAATGTAGCTCACACAGTTTCTTGAAACAAAAATTATGGGATAATAGGGGATGCTAGTGGGAATTCTGTTCCTCACTGCAGGATGCCCCTTACTCCACAAATTCCTCTGGGGCTGGAAGCAGGTTTGCTGGGCTTGTTTACCTGTTAGGGACAGGTACAGCAATAGTGACAGGGTCTGCCCTGTCACAGTATTTTATGTTTGCCATAGATATGGTGTAAAAGGGTGTATCTAAATATTGTTAAGTAAATGTTGACTTGTGCTAGTATTCGTTAATGGAATCTGGGCACACAGATAATATTACAGAATTTGTACTTAGCTCCCTGCATTTTGGCACCTATCATTTGGCATCCTTTACAGAATCCCTCCTCATATATCATTTAGAAGGATACTGACAACATAATGTATTTGCTAAATATTTGCTATGTCAAGAAGGGAATTAAATGATGACATTTTAATTAGACCATTGGCTAGGTCATAATTTAGATGAGGACATTGAATTTTTGTGTAATGGTCTCTTAAGTGTACAGAATCATTTGTTGCATTCCTCATTAATTACTAGATGTCTTTTTGTTACTGCATAGAGATATCCCTCAGATTCCAACGAGGGAGGTGGTGGAGAGGAAAATGATGACAGAGTTTGCCTTGAGCCTGTATAGGTATATGTGACTCACAAATGGAAGATTAGATTAGATTAGTTCAAAAAAGCGTGGGATGAACACAGAGAATCTTGAATCAGAAAATAATGGTATATATTGAAGAACTAAGGCCAGTACTGGGCAAACGGTCTGTGTCCTTATATGATCATTTGGTTAAGGATGTGCTGGGGAGGACTTTGACGGCTGGGATGGTTTAGATGGACTGGAGTAAGCTTTGATGGAGACTCCAGTAGAAGGAACCTAAGCACAGTACCGGCTAGAGCTTTGGGTTCTGGCCCAGAAATAGCTATGAAAAAGGAAAATTTAAATTAAATCAGTAATTTAAAGAGAGGGTATGGTTGGGAAGACTGGATGGACCATTCGGGTCTTTATCTGCTGTCATTTACTATGAAGACATCCGTTAGGAACAGGTCCCTTGGTCCGATCACTTTTTAGGTACTTTCTGTCTTCCTGTTTTCATGTCCACCTTAGGTTTCAATCCCGTGCCTCAAAATCTATTACCTTCTGGAAAAAAAATTGTGAGTGAACAGTTCTGGACCCAATTTCTTAAGCAGTTTACTTTCTGTCCTAAGCCTGATGCCTCAGAAGTCAACTGGCATAATCTGAGACTACTTACTGTTCTTTTGCTCCCCTATTCACCAAGACTGTTTCCTACTCCAATAAGGCTCCCTGGTATCTTCCTTATCATAGAGAACTGAAGCAGAAATGCTGAATATTGGAGCGCAAATGGAAAAAAATCAAAATCTCCTGTGGATAGACAGTCTTGAAGGGATAGTATTAGGTTCTATAATACAGTATTAAAAAATCTAGAAAACATTAGTGATAAAATTATCAGATCCAATAATCAAAGCAGTACTTTGTTTAATATCTGGTGCTCTTTAACTTCTAAATAATGATTTGTCTATAAATCCTTCCTCTCCAGTAGTGGATGATCTAGCAAAATTTTTTAATGAAATGATTGCTGCTATAAGAAACTCTTTTCCATCATTAGTTTTTTTTTAATAATTCTCTTGTTCTGCAACACTAATCTCATCCCAGTAAACAGAACCTGGACAGTCTTTGAGTATGTATCTGAGGCTCAGGTTTCAAAATTGTGTCACAATTGAGATCCTGTAAATATGTCTTGGGTCTGTTTCCTTCCTACCTCTATGAGAAAATTCCCACTCAGGCTATTTCATCTCTTACCAGATATAAATTCTACACTACTATCAGGTCAATTATCTCTAGAGATGGTTCACATTGCCCTGACCCCATTACTGAAAAAAGCTAATCTAGACCCATCTTCACCGTCTAGCTATCGACCTATAGTGAACATTCCTTTCCTAACCAAAATGTTAGAATATGCTCAGCTGTCATTATATTTAGAAAGATTTTCCATTCTTTTACCTTACCAATATGGTTTCAGATCCAATTTCAGTACCGAATCTCTTTTGGTCTCATTAATTTCAAAGGTTCAGCAACTACATTCATACAATAAGTTTGCAATTCTATTTCAGTTTGATCATCTGTGGTCTGACGTTGTTCACAATATTTTGATTTACCAACTTTCTGAGATAGGCATTGATTCTATAGTCTTAGACTGGTTCTCAAAATTCCTGCTCATATCCTGCTCATATATTGTTAATATGAATAGCACTTTGTCATCTTCTTGGAAGCCATTATGCAGAGTCCTGTAGGGATCACCTCTGTCCCCTATTCTTTTCAACATCTATATGTCTACTTTGAAACTTTTCTATCTATCTCCCTTTGAAACATTATATACTTATGCTGACAACATCTTTGTCCTTCTTGAGATAGATTCAAATCTCACTAACCTCACTGAAAATATAATTGAATGTATAATGAAACTTCAGGTCTTGGGCCCTTACTGTACAAATGAAGCTGAATGAGTCCAAAACAAAACTACTTTGGCGTGGCCCAAAATTAGATCAGCTGCCTTCGTTCATTTCATTGCCTACTGAATCTTATCTGCAGATTGAATTCTCAAGTAAAGTTTTGGGTGTCATTATAGACTCAACACTTTCATTTAATGACCATCTTAATTCCCTGGTTAAAAAAAAAAAATGTTTTTTTAGTCTCCATATGTTGAGGAAAGTGAGATCCTGTTTCCACCAACAACATTTTGCCATCCTTGTACAATCAATCATCAATCCTTGTACAATCAATCATCCTTTCAAAGTTGGATTATTGTAATTCGGTCTATTTCAGTCTAACCAAGAAAAGTCTTCAATGACTTTAGCAGATCCAGAATACTGCAGCCAAGTTGATCTTTACAAAAAGCAAATTTGATCATGTTCCCCTGCTT
This sequence comes from Geotrypetes seraphini, assembly GCF_902459505.1. Lineage (NCBI taxonomy): Eukaryota > Metazoa > Chordata > Amphibia > Gymnophiona > Dermophiidae > Geotrypetes > Geotrypetes seraphini. The sequence goes on from NC_047085.1 coordinate 221,256,107, forward strand.
TTGTTAAAACTTCACTGGCTCCCATTTATTTATAGGGTTTACTTTAAATGTGCCTGCCTAACATTTAAGATCTTGTAAGGCACTCTTCTCCCTTTAATTCCTCTACCTTGGAATTCTGTGAGACCTGATATTACCATATCTATCCAAAAGCTTAAATTATCTTTCCCATCGTGAAAAGGTGCTATCCATATTGGAAAATTACAGAAATCTTTTTACTTTAAAATTAGTGAGCTTTGGAACAACTTTCCTGTCCAGCTGAGTAATTGGGCTCTTTCCAATTATTTTGAAAACATCTGAAAACTTGGCTTTTTACAAAAATGTAAATGTCGCTGCTCTATATACAATCACCAATTCTTATTATATTTTCATTTCTTTAAATTTTTTGTATACTGTGCCAAGCTCTATCTTTATTGAGAAGATACGATATATAAGTGTAACATAGTAACATAGTAGATGACGGCAGATAAAGACCCGAATGGTCCATCCAGTCTGCCCAACTTGATTCAATTTAAATTTTTTAAATTTTTCCTTCTTAGCTATTTCTGGGCAAGAATCCAAAGCTCTACCCGGTACTATGCTTGGGTTCCAACTGCCGAAATCTCCGTCAAAACTGACTCCAGCCCATCTACACCCTCCCAGCTATTGAAGCCTTCCCCAGGCAATCCTTTCCCAAATGGCCATATACAGACAGACACAGACCATGCAAGTCTGCCCAGTACTCGCCTTAGTTCAATATTTACTATTATTTTCTGATTCTAGATCCTCTGTGTTCTTAAGGTTTAGTTTAGTTTAGTTTACTATTGAGCTCAAATTTCTATACCTTACTTTGTGCATTTTATTCTATTAGAAATTAGAAATGTGCATACAAATAATTGGCTAATGAGCTTTGGATTATCAACAATTGGGTGCTAACAGACAATTATTGAGGTTAATTAGCAGTCTTAAAAATCTGTGTGTGCATTTAGCTGCATACTATTTGTGACAAACCCAGGTCCATTTCGGGTTTTGGCCAAAACAAACCCGAATCCATCCCGGGTTTTGCCCCAGTGATCAGGAGAAAAACAGTATACCTAGATGCAGGAGAGCTGATCAGGTGACTAACCAATTGTGGTGCGCTTCCGGAGGATGTAATAGGACAGAATACATTAAGAGGATTCAAAGAAGAGATAGGATGATGAAAGGTTTTAGACAAAGGATCACTTACAGGTCATGGACCTGATGGGCCGCCGCGTGAGCTGACTGCTGGGCGCGATGGACCCCTGTTCTGACCCAGCGGAGGCAACTTCTTATGTTCTTATGTTCTTAACTGAGCAAGCTGACTTCTGCTCTGATAATGATATGGAGGTAGAAGAGTCAAGGCAGGAAAAGATTAGGAGGAAAAGCTACACTCCATGCAGACCTGCCCCTGCCACTGTCAGAAATCTGAGTCAATTTGAACAGCCGGTTAAAACCAGGACTTGGGAGAAACCTGCCTGTAATAGCAGGAAACAGGCTAGTGTGTGGAAAACCCTTCCCCCCCTTCTCAGAGGGGGCGTGGCTCCTGAAAACAGGATGGGGGCACACAGGAGAGAAGCATTCAGGAGAGTGTGTCTCTCTCAGACTGGCCTATGGTAGAGGCAGAGGAGTTGTCTCCTTCCGGGAATCCTTGGGAGCAGCCAGAGGAAGAAGCTATGGAGGTACAGGCAAGCCATGCAGGCACTGAGACCCAGCCATTACCCATGGAAATACAGTAAGCATGAGAGTTGGGTTTTTCCTGTTGCTTATACCTCCGTGCTGCCAGCTAAACTGTAGTTTGTGTGAAGTTAATTTAGAAGCTCTCCTTGGAAGCCAAACTTAGAGGCTTTCTCTAAAGCATTAAAGTGTGACGTTCTAGCAAACGTATGAGTGTTTGTTTTCCCTGGATTGTTGCCAAGCTGAGCAAGTACGTTGCCTTCCCTCACAGCTGTGCCTGATTACTGCAGCAACGTTTCAGAGAGAGAGAAACGTAGGCATGATACTGAAGTTTTGAGCAGTATAAATGATTTTGTTTGATATGAACTGTTTGATAAAACATGATTTGCTTAAGGCATTACTGAAGAGGACTGTGTTACTCACCTGATTTAAGTCTAGAAGCAGTGCTAACCAAGCTTTAACTTTCTGTTTGCATTATTTGAACTTTCTTGCTATGATTGCATGCAATATAAGTTTACATTGATCTGCAAGGCTGAAGCCTGTATTTTTGATTTATTTAACGCATGGCTGGAATAAAGCTATTTTTGTTTTGCCATCTCTGACTTGGACTCTTTGACCTTGCTTATTCCTGAGGCAGATATTGTGCTGATAGTAAGACCTGAAGGATTCCCTTGGTAGTAAGGGACACGCTGGATCGGAATTTTGGTCACTTACCCATGTGCTCGCTGCGCCTACAGGAGCATGGGTGTGACATATTTCATAAAGCAGGGGTAGGGAACTCCGGTCCTCGAGAGCCGTATTCCAGTCGGGTTTTCAGGATTTCCCCAATGAATATGCATGAAATCTATTTGCATGCACTGTTTTCATATTCATTGAGGAAATCCTGAAAACCCGACTGGAATACGGCTCTCGAGGACCGGAGTTCCCTACCCCTGTCATAAAGCATGGCGCCTAACTTCAGTCATGTGTATCTGAAAAGGGGCCGTATGTAAAAGGGGATGAACTGAGGGTGTTCTAAAAAATTTGCACATGGAATTTCAGAATTCACCTGAGGTACACCTACGTTGGGTGCTGTCAATTTACACTTGCTTTTAGCAGGCATAAATATGGCATTTCCTTTTTTGAATAGTGCTTAGAGCTCAAGTATTTCAGTGCTGAATTTTCAGGGTCATGTATTGAATTCCTTAGGAACAGTGAAATGAAAGAACTAAATTGTATTGTATCATATTGTACAGGGTAGGTCTGTCCTTAGTACTGGGTTGAGAACTAGAGATTGACATGGGAACTGTTTACTGCAGTAAATCCGCAGGAATGTGGAAATTTGCAGCCAGTTTACCGCAGGATTGGGAAAAGATAATATACTGTCCCGCGGGAACAGAAACAAGACCTTTTACTGCCTCACTGGAGCATCACCAGTCCATTCTGGTGCAGATGATTAAATACAACGGAAGTTGCAAGTCGACAGTGCAGCGGCGACTAAGCTAATTAAAACAAAAAACTATTGAATGTTTTTTTTAGCAATCAAATTATTGCTGTTTAAATTATTGAGAAGTTTTTATAAGACTATATTTTGCACAAGAAGCACTTTACTTAAAAAAAAAATTATTAAAAAAAAAAAAGCAGTTTCACGGCCTCTTTTACAAAGCTGCGCTAGTGGCTGCCCTGCGCTAACGGCCCCGAAGCCCATAGAGATTTAAAGGGCTTCGAGGCTATTGCCGCGTGGCAGCTGCTAACGCGGCTTTGTAAAAGAGGCAGTCAATGATGATACATATGCCAGAGAGAAATAGTTTGGCCGTGTTTAATCAATAACAAGGCTGGAGGGAGCATATCTGAAGAAATTACTTAAAATACAAAAAATATATAGAATTAGAACATTTTTACAATTGTACTGCTTGGTGATGGTTCTTGGCAAAGTATTTCAAGCATACTCAAACATCAATTGTAATTCAGCTTTGGTGATCTAGGGGTCCTTTTATCAAGCTGCGGTAGGGGTTTAATGTGCGTAATACCGAGTGTTAAACTGCCTGCCACGCTAGCCGCTAACGCCTGCATTGTGTTATGCTACCACAAGGTAGGTTCGAAGAGTTCAATAGTACTATATTCTACAGACTTCACCATTGAAACAGTTTAACTTGTTGCGAGGTATGCTGTGTACTGTTGATACAGTTATGCCGGCAGGATACATTAGCGTAAGCACGGGTGGCTCAAACCTGGCCGTGCCTCTTTAGCTTCCAGCAGGCTTAGGGCTCTCTCTGGCCAGGGGTCAGTTGCCCTAGTTGCACTCCCCTAACACTATTCCTGCCATGTGTGACTGAGGTATTTTGTTAGCATGATTTTTCTATGTAGTATTCTGTAGTAATTTGGCTTGTTCAGTTTTCTTGATAGTGGAGGGGATATTTGTGAGGGAGAGGGGAGAAGGGTTTTGTTGATCCTTGTTCTGTATTTGTGATTTATAAAGAGACAATTTGTACAGAATATTGTTTCTTTGTATACTTTAAAAACATTATTTCAGTATAAAATAATAGCTATTCAAGGTTTGTGCAGATGGGATCAGACTAGAGAGTTGCGCGGGGACAGAAATCCCACCCGTCCCCGCCAAAGTCCCACCCGTCCCCTCCCGTCCCCGTGAGGAGTCCCACCCATCCCCGCGAGGAATCCCTCCATCCCCACCCATCCCCGCGAGGAATCCCCTCCGTCCCCACCCGTCCCCGTGAGGAATCCCCTACATCCCCGCCCGTCCCTATAAACTACAGAAATAATTATTTCATTTAATTATGCTACTGAATTAAAGGCTCTGGTAGAAACCCATTTAAAAATAAGCAAAAAGACTTTATTAATTTGGAAATATTAATTGGGAAGAATACATACTTTGTAAATGGGTTTCTACCAGAGCCTCTAATGTTTATAAAATTTTATCAACACAACTAATATACTACTTTATCCTGAAGCAAAAAAAAAAAAAAAAAAATTTTCCTACCTTTGTTGCCCGGTTTCTGCTTTCTTCATGTTTTCATTTAATTCCTTCCATCCACTGTCTCTCAGTTCAATAGTTTTTTATTGAGTATAAGCTTTCAAAGACCCCAGACAACACAAAAAATACTATCAAATATAGCTCCTACCCCCTGCCCACTCACAAAAATCACACAAATAGCATGTTCATACTTAAATATACGATCGGTAGGTCCAAAAACAGAACTAATCAAAGACTGGCTAATCAAAGAAGACCTAGGATGCCTCTTCCTCACTGAAACCTGGCTCACATCCGACAAAGACCCTCACATTATAGAAATCTGTCCCAAAGGATACAAAATTGAACTAGTAAGCCGAGCAAACAGACGAGGAGGAGGGATTGCAATCATAGCAAAAAACAACTTCAACATCAAAGTCCTAGCCAAGCATTCCTCCCCCCATTTAGACCTTCTAGCCTGCCAACTTTCTGACACCACCCTAACAGGAAATCTAAACTGCCTTCTATGCTACATCACCCCAGGAAAATGGAACATAACTAAACATGAGCTAGAAGAGTTCATCCTCCAGAACTCGCTTTCCTCTACAAACAATCTGATCCTTGGTGACTTAAACCTCCACCTAGAAGACCACTCCTCCAAACAAGTAGAAGATATTATATCATACCTCAGTACCCTATCATACCAGATCCTCAACCCGGAACCAACACATGAAAAAGGTCACCAACTCGATATCGCAGCATACTCATCCCCAAACTTCAACACACAAAACATCCAAATCACCAATGGCACCTGGCAACCCACCCTATGTTCGGACCACTATAAATACAACTTCACCATCAACTGGGAACATACCAAAAACAAACCCACCCCCCTCAAAACAAGCTTTAAGACTAGACAGAAAATCGAACCAAACACATTCTGGAACGCAGTGGACCCAGCAATAGATTCCAGCAACCCTAGTGAATTCATAAACTCCTGGCGGTCTCTCAGCGAATCGACCTTGAACAAACTAGCACCACTAAGAGAAAAAAACAAAATACATAGACAATCAGATAAATGGTTTGACACCGAACTCCTACAACTAAAAAGGAAATGTAGACAACTAGAAAGGGCATGGACAAAACAGAAACAAGTTATTACCAAAATAGAATGGAAAATCCAACTCAAGCAATACAAAATCAAATTGAAGGAAAAACGCAAAGACTACTACTCTAACCTCATAGGCACCGACAAACCAGACACAAAAAAACTGTTCAACCTAGTAAGAAACCTCACCGACACTAAACCATGTCTAGCCACCCAGGAAAACCTAACACCTACAGCCTCTCAATTAGCAGACCACTTCAAAAATAAAATCATCTCAATTAGAACAACATTCAACAACTCACAATACAACACAGACAAGATTCTAACAAAACCCACAACAGCCGAAGCAAAATCAGCAGACAGGTTCTGGACCGACTTCCCTAAAACCCAATGGACCGAATTGGACAGGCTATACAAAAAATATTGCAAATCAGCATGTGATCTGAATAACTGCCCACCATACCTACTAGCAACAGCTTCCACCAACTTCAAAGCTTGCTACACATTATGGCTGCAAACCACACTCAGGGAAGGCCAGTTCCCACCAGACCTCGGAGAAATTATAATCACGCCAATACTGAAAGATCCCAAAGGTCTAACAAACAGCCCATCAAACTACAGACCAATCGCTTCTATCCCAACATACGTCAAAATAATTGAAGGACTAGTCGCACAACAACTGTCCACGTACCTCGAATCCCACAACATCTTACACCCATCCCAATCCGGATTCAGAACCAACTACAGTACTGAAACTCTACTGGTATCTCTACTAGACATAGCTCGAAGTCACCTCAGCCAAGGAAACAAACTGCTAATCATCCAATTTGATTTATCAGCTGCATTCGATCTTGTGGACCACTACATACTCCTCCAAATACTAGACGCAATAGGAATTTCAGGTAAAGTTCATAACTGGTTCAAAGGCTTCCTCAAAAATAGAACATACAGAGTCAAATCTAAAGACATTCTATCTGAACCATGGTCCAATCCATGTGGAGTACCACAAGGCTCTCCCCTCTCTCCCACACTTTTCAACCTATTCATATCCTCCCTAGGCACCACCCTAGACGCCCAAAATATTACTTCTCTCAGCTACGCGGACGACATTACCATCCTCCTTCCATTCGACATACATAACCCAATCTCCACAGAACGCCTGAAAACTACATTGGAAACAGTGGATAAATGGATGATAGATCACAAGTTGAAGCTAAACTCTGACAAAACCAAATTCTTATTACTAGAGAAAGACAAAACACCATCCCTAACAGAACTGGAAGTAAACTCAATCAAGTACCCTATACAGAACTCCCTCAAAATCCTTGGAATACACTTAGACAGATGCTGTACAATGCAAACACAAATCCAAAAAATCACCCAAAAAGCATTCTTCACAATGCGAAATTTAAGAAAAATCAGAAAATTCTTTAAAAAAGACCAATTCAGGATCATTGTCCAATCCCTGGTACTAAGTATCGTCGACTATTGCAACAGCCTCTACTTACCCTGCCCGACCAACACAATAAAAAAACTACAGACCATCCAGAACACAGCCCTCAGACTCATATATTCACTCAGCAAATACGACCACATTACCAATGCATACCTAGAATCTCACTGGCTACCAATAAAAGCAAGAACACAATTCAAACTCTACTGTCTCATTTTCAAAGTAACCCATGGCACGGCACCCAGTTACCTAAATAACCGTTTTCTCTACTACCACCCACCAAGAAAAAGGAGAACACAGAACCTCTTCACCTATCCACCACTCAACGGTACTTGTCGTAAGAAACTCTACGACAACCTCCTGGGGACACAGGCAGCCAAAATAGACTCTGACATCTCTAAATTACTGACCAAAACAACAGACATAAAAGAGTTCCGCAAAGAAATAAAAACACTACTGTTCAAAAAATATCTCCCATCACTCTAACCACCGCCCAATGAGTTCCCAATCAACGACTTCGGAATCACTCATCCATATTATCTCTTTGTCTGTGATCAAGAATGTACTGTAACTCTTCTACACTACACCCGACTTAACTGATCGAGTTGACATGTATTACCTCTGTAAAATGCATTATCTTCTGCTATATGTATTATCTTCTGTAATAAGTAATATCTTCTGTGAAATTGTAATATCATAACTCTTCACTGTTCCTGTAACTTCTGAAATGTAATTCTACTGGAATGTCCCAGATATTTTCTATATTGTAATCCGCCTAGAACCGCAAGGCACAGGCGGAATAGAAATCCCTAATGTAATGTAATGTAATGTAGTGTAATATTTTTAGAAAATACAGGAAGCAGTTCAAATACATGAAGTCAAAATAAAGCTTTCTGTATAAAGAGCATATAAATCTATATTTGACTATAGAGGAACATAACAGTGAGAAAGGTTCCTTCTATTAGAACTGCATGTGAAGAGAATATAAGAAGAAAGTGAGGGAGAACAACAGAAAAAAGGGAGAAAGATGAAAGAAAAATAAAGAAAAGGAAATTAAAGAAAAGGAAGACAGGAGTGTCTACGAAGCAGAACGTACATAGGTATCTAGGAATGACCAAGGTGATTTGTTAAACTTCAAGTTCGTGAGGGTTCTGGATGTAATTTTTTTCTCATATGCATATGATTCAAATCTATGGTACATACACAGAGAGTTCCACCAAAAAGTATAGTCTAATAACGAAGATGATTTCCAGTTTTTCAGAATGTGCATGAGAGCAATCACAAACATGGTATCAATGAGTTTAGGAGGACAATTTGATTGTGCAAAGCAGGGATGTTGAGAGTGAAGGATTACAATGTCCATAGAGATCTCTTCCGAGCAGTTAGTAATAGATTGTATGGTGCTCCAAATGCGAGTCCAAAAGGATCGGACCTGTGTACAGTGAAAAAGCATGTGGTCGAGAGTTCCTACATCTTTTAAACAGTTCCAGCAAACAGAGTCTTGTTTTAAATTGGTTTTCCACATGCGAAATGGGGTCCATACTGCATGCCACATAATAAAGAACATTGAAGTGGGCGATTTGTTGAAGACCAGAAAAGTTTCCAATCAATGTCAGAAAGCGGAATAGTGAGTATAGTTTCCCAGTGTTTCATAGATTGGGGTGTAAAAGTGAAGGAATGATCTCTTAAAATACTGTAGAAAAGAGATATCGCCTTGCCTTTAAGTAGAGACAGTATAGACCAATGACGAATAGTATGAGTGGAAGTCATGAAGTCAAAACGTATATGCATAGAAGACAGTGTTTCAGTGAGTGAGAGCCATTGTGAATAAACAGAAGGAGGCAGCGAATATGTAGAGCAAATAATATCAAAAGGAACAGACAGATTTGGAGTAGACAATTGATGGGCAAACCATAGACACGCCCGCTGCCATCGTTTCCATGAAAGGGATTTGCCATGGTTTTGAATTTTAGAGTTATTCCAAAGGGACATGAGTGGACTATCATAAACTGAGATCTCAGCCAATTTATCTAGAAGATGAAGAGCATGTTGCGTTGAACTCAACAAAGAGTACCTTCTCAAGTGTCTGGGTATTGACACTGTTAGTAGGCAGGAGGTGTGTAAAGGCATGCATAAAAAGCTCTCCATTTCAAACCAGGCAGGAGGATCTTGGAAGAGGGAGTCAGTGAGCCAGTAAGCACCATATTTAGCTAGTGAAGCAATATAATAATGATAAAAATCCGGAAAGTTTAGACCACCATTAATCTTAGAGGCTTTCAGCTTGGCGAGAGCAATTCGAGGTTTTTTCTTGTTCCAAATGAATTCAGATAGCTTCCTATTTAGCCATTGAAAAAATGACTTCCGGCATAGAAGAGGAAGCATAGAGAGAATGTAATTGATTTGAGGAGCCAAAGTCATTTTGATGGCTGTTATTCTACCCCACCAGGATAGAAAAAGTGGAGACCATCGAGATGTAGTATTTAGAACTATATTTTTGACTTTGGATATATTAAGATCTTGAGCATATACCGGATCTTTATGTATTAAGATCCCCAAGTATTTCACAGCTTCATGCGACCATGAGAAGGAAAAGTGAGCTAGATCTGAGGGAAGAATATTATTGTTCAGAGGGAAGATCTCTGATTTCTCCCAATTAACAGAATAGCCAGAGAGGAGAGAATATTGAGTGACAATTTGAATAAGGTGAGGAAGAGAGACTAGAGGGTTCCTAAGAAAAAGTAAAACATCATCAGCATAAGCTGCTAATTTGAAGTCTCTATTAGAGGAGGGAATGCCTTTGATTAAGGGGCATTGTCGGATAGCTGAAAGGAAGGGCTCCAACACTAAATTAAATAACAATGGTGAGAGAGGGCAGCCTTGTCGTGTAGCTCTGTGAAGGGAAAATTTATTGGATAGAGAGTTATTAATTAGAATACGAGCTGTGGGTTGGCGATATAGCGTTTCTATCCAATCCGTGAAAAATGAGCCAAAGTTATACCACTTCAGGACACGAAAAAGAAAAGACCACTCCACCCGGTCAAATGCTTTTTCAGCATCAATAGCTAGACCAATTACGGGGTCTGACATTGTTTTAGCATAAGCGTTAATATGATGAAAGAGACGCAGGTTATCTCCTATATATCTTTGTTTAATGAACCCTGTTTGATCTTTATGTATGAGAGACGGGATTACTTTGGTAAGTCTTAATGCAAGTAGTTTTGCCATTATCTTATAATCTAAGTTAAGAAGAGAAATAGGGCGGAAGTTTTTAACCAAGGTGGCGTCTCTATCAGGTTTGGGGATTACTACAATTGTGGCCTCAGTGAAATTGAATTGTTTGTTCGGAGTGGAGTGGAGGAAATCATAATATGTAAGAAGATAAGGAGCTAGGAGGGTTCAGAATTGTTTAAAGAATTCATTAGTAAAGCCGTCTGGGCCAGGGGCTTTCCCAGCTGGTAAAGAAGATATGGCAGTTTCAATTTCTGATATAGTTATAGGGGAATCTAGTTCCAATTTAAGAGTCTGATATGATCGGATGAGTTAAGGAGGTAAGAAAGGAATCTATATCTGATTCAGAAGCAGCTAATTCGGATTAGTATAGAGAAGCATAAAAGTTTTCAAATTGAGAGGAAATTAAAGATCTGGTTTTGACTAAATGACCTGATGGATCTTGAATAGTTGTGATATGTAGTCTTTTAGATTTGGTTTTAAGGTATCTAGCTAAAGGCCGACCCATAAGGTTATCTCCCATGTAGTGACCAGAAGTGGAGATGAAAATATCACGTCGGGCTGTACATGAAACCAAAGTGTTGTATTCATACTTAAGATTTTGGATACGTTGGAAAGTAGCTGGGTCGTGTAAATGATTAGACATATGTTGTAATTCTAAGGCTTTAATAGAATTTTCTAAGTCTTTTTCCTTTCTTATAGACTGTTTCTTTTTCCAAGAAGCTATTTTAATCAATTCGCCTCTGAGGGTTGCTTTGTATGCTTCCCAGATAATTGAAGGACAGATTTCAGGATCTTTAGAGTTATTTTCAAAAAACTCCACAGTAAAAGAATTGATTCTTTCAACAATTTCCTCATCTAAGAGTAAGGTGTTATTCAGTCGCCAAGAAGGGGATTCTTTACGTGGGGCCGATATGGATATATATAAAGAAATGGCA